>NW_005187428.1:3379415-3401023 GCF_000239375.1 Pundamilia nyererei | reverse complement strand
AACATTCAGCTTTGATATTAATGAGTTTTTTGGGTTCATTGAGAACATGGTTGTTGTTCAATAATAACATTATTCCTCAAAAATACAACTTGCCTAATAATTCTGCACTGCCTGTAATACTAGTGTAACTGATGCTAAGTCCCTGGTGTGTCTAGTGAGTCACACTTAGGATATGTTTTATACAAATAACATAGATCAGTGGTATTCAGTAGTGCACTGTGCTCCTATAGATGGAGCACAAACATGCAAAAGACGCTCCATTGGACGCTTGCATAACATTACATTATAATCCTGTAAGAAAATAAAGATTTATAGAACATATAGATGTGATTTTGGTCATTTTTAAAAAATTGATATTGGTGTTTATTTTTAATGTGAGTCTAATTACCTCTATATATCGCATGTTTTATAAGTGGCACCACCAGTACTTCTTATGCTATTTTTTCCACTTCCTATGACATATTTACAATTTATATTTCAATGTCTTTTGTTTTCAGTGGATCTACGCTTCACTGCTATTGCTGTTTTCTTTCACAAATAACTCTAAGTGGTACCCAGACAGTTGATTGTGATGTTTCTGTTGATCGACAGTTCATTTGGCTGTATTTTTTTCCAGCAAGAGAAATATTTCTTCACACATTCACGGATTTACTTGGATGAGTGATGAAATGTTTCTCCTGCTGAAAACTAGGATTTCCTTACCTCGGTTATTGAGCAAGCATCAGAAACCCAAAGTGAGCTTGATATTCACCTAAAAACTGTCTGTCTTTTCTCTTGCATTGCCTCAACTCTTTACTGAAACAGGAAAATTGTTGCTTTGACAAACTATCAAGCAGAAACTGTATTATGGTGTGAATATACTTGATTCGGTGTTTATGCGTGAGCTTAAATATTTTAAGGTGAGCATAGTGCATGTTTAGCTCCATTATCTCACTGGAGATTCTCACTCTGATTTCAGCAGAATCCTCAGTTGTGCCATGTTAAAGCAGTTTCAAATCCTGTGAATCAGTTTCTCAAGTCCTTTGATGTATGTATTATAGTTATGACAAGTATGTCTGTGTCTTGTATCTTTATATATATATATACAGACTTTTTGGATTTTTTTTCCAAGTCTGCTGGATTAAAAAAAGACAATACTATTCGCTAAGCATGTAATGTCAACACTTTTGTCACACAGTTACCCAGAGGATTTGTTTTATATGCATTTCCTCCACATTTTCAGGTAAGCCAGCCCTGCATTTGGCATGATTTGCCTTATTGGTGTACAAAGATCGTCAACATGTGGCGAGTCCTCGTTCACTGTTAAAGATTCACAGATCTGGGACATCAGGTGACAGATTTTACTGTCATGGTTTTATATTTGTTCTACTGCTTGCTTGTCAAAGGTGAAGCAGATGGTCTCATCTAATACGGGTTTTTGTGGCATAAAGAGACAAAAGAGCAGAGAAAGTCAAGAAAAAAAGGCATGCAAGAAACTCATTTTGGTTGTGACCATGATGGACAGCGAATGATAACCTTCATACCACAAGTATGTCTGTTTCTGTCTGTGCGTCAACCCAAATCAGCTGGAAACAAAAGCTATCAGTGTCTAGTTGGCAAAACAAGAGGCCGCATAGCTTGAGCTCACACTTGCGTTTCCACAGTTATCACTTGCCTTGTTCTTTCATAAATCAATCAGTCATACAAGACTAGATGTATTATCTCTTTTACAATAGGAAATCATAATGGAAACCAGAGACCTGAGAGACTTGATGACAATAAAGGAGAACTACCTCTAATAGAGTGAAAGACACAAAAAAGTGCCTTGGTTAAAGAAGAAAGATAGTACAAGTGAGAAATATATCAGGGATCACTTATTAGTTATGAGACGATCATCAGTATCTAACCAATAATTTCTGATCCAGGTGGTATGGATGGTAGATAAAGAATATTTGCTACAGGACCAACTAGGAGATCCTATATTAGTGAACAAATATGTAATGAATTGGTTTATAACTGTCAGTCTAATTAACTCTTCACTACTCAGTCTGCAGCACAAAACAGTAAACACTGTTCACTGAAGCAGAATACTTAATAGTTACTTCAAGATTACTTCACCAGTACTGACTAGAAAGTAAAACAGCATCCCAGTACTGGAATCTGTCTCATTTTAGAGATGCTGTAGAACTTGATTTCTTGAGAAACTAAACAGCATCTAGACAGTGAGCTCTTCTGAACAATGTAAAAGCAGGATGTGGTGCTGTACTGCGGATAAATCAATGTCTACAACCACTAATGGGCCAGACAGCCTTATTTAGTGTGTGATCTTCCTATTGGTCATGTGATTTCCGTTTCCACTGTAAAAAAAAAAAGAAGAAAAAAAAAAGGTTAGTATTGGAATTCATTGTAAATTCAGGCTGACTAGAACCACAGTTCTATTTTACAACCACAGCTGAAGCCCACTGGGAGTGTCTTTTAAATGCCTGAAAAACAGATTTTGGGTGGGGTATCACTTTAACAACCATCAAGTTAATTTCACTACAGCAGCCAAGGCTGTGTGGAAACACTGGCTGAATTCAGTGCCCTGAATGGCCCATTTTCATCGGTAGCTCGACTTTTGACAGGCTGGCGACCTACTCTGAAAAGCTCTCGAAGCTTTGGCAAAAACTTTCAAAATGTGTCCAAAAAAAAGTATACTTTAGCCATTCTGACCCCAATGATTTGACCCCACAAATTCAGACTGATTAACTTGAAGCTAATGATGAAAACAGGACACCGCCGCTGACATCTTAAATCCACTGGTGAAAGTTTTTGGGTCACACATTCTTAATAAGGAAACAGAAATGAGGCCATCTCACTAGTTTAATGTGAGTCCTACTGAAAGAAAAAAAAAGACTCTGGATATCCAGTTCAACCACTGGATAAACCAGAAATAATTTGCCAAAAAAAGGTATATTTGAAGACATTCATGTGTTAAAGGGAGCTTTTGGAACTCTATAGATGGCGACTATATAGATTACTGTTTAACTTTAAATGCAAAGCCATCTTTTCTATACCTAGATGTATTTAAGGTTCTCCTTGCATGAATCCTGTATAATCTTGATGTTAAATGACTGAAGCCACTTGACTTGACAAAGCTCTAGAATAAAAAGACTATGCATAGCAAAAAGCACACAAAACACATATTACCTTCAAGATCCATTTATTTGAGTTGATACAGTACTACAGGGGCATCGTGTTGACCCGAGTTGACAGATTAAGACATTCTACAGGATTTCAGGAACTTTTATTGATTTGTCTCTCCTCAGATACTTGACCACCTCCTTCACAATGAGATGACACAACTCTATTTTAAAGAAGCAACAATATTTCTGTGTGCAGTGCGTCATGAACACAAAACACTAAAGTCCTAAGCAGGTCAAAGCATGAACATGAAGTACTTTGACATCAACTTTAAATGGCTTGATCAATAAATACAAGTATAAAAAAAACCACATTGATAATAATTTTCATTATCAAATTTAAAAAAAGAAGAAAAAAATCATGAAAGATACCAAAGGCACGCAACTTACAATACCTTGGCAGTCCAGGATCACCCACAGATTAAAAACAAATAAAACCAATAAAAGAAATTTTGGCAATATCCCGCAATAGTAAAAAGCTGTAACCAAAATAATGCTTAAATAACATAAAATACTAATTTATTATTTTTGTCATAACAATATCCAGTCAAGTTTTCCTATGATTAGAATTTCTGCTAACTAACAGATATGCACCAGTTATTTCCAGTTTGGCAGAGTTAATGTTTTATCATCAGATTCTTTCCATTGATTTATTTCCTTTTTTTTTTTCCTCCTGGTGTTGTTCCAGCATATTTAGCCTCCCCTGCTTTGGTAGATGTGAAAATAAAAAATTCTTGCAGTCAGCTATTAGTAAAAATGTCAGTCTTTTGCTCTTTTTTCCAGCTAACACTTTCACCTGTGGGTATTCCAAAAACAGGGGGAAATGTGTGCGAGTTCACCAATTTCACACCAGATTTGGCTGTTTTTGTTTGTTTTTTGTTGTTTTTTTGTTCCTTTGGAGAGAAATTGTGACACTTCAAGGAAGGAAGTATTTTTTTTTCTGCCATAACATAAAGCAATAAAAACATTTCTTATATTTTGGAAAATCAAAAACAGAAGCATAATAAAACAAAATACTAACATAGTATAATTTTTTCACTGTAAATCCAGTTGACAATATAATGCAATACAAAAGGCAATAAAATGCAATATAATACGCAGTGGGTCTTTCATTTGAGTCAGAACCCAGGACCTTTTCTTCGCACATGCCACCGCTGAAAACATTCAACACTTGATCTTTTTCCCTTGGGGTCCCCCACGACATGCTTTTCCACTCACATCATTTAACGTATCGGATGATGTCAGTCATCGTTCTCCAATTTTTGACATTTCTTTTGCTGCTGTTGAAAAGTGTATCACAATTTCTAAGGCCATACAGAAGACTGGGATCACACAATGACCCTCAAGACAAGCTATATCAACAGCCTCCAGCATCTCTGTTAGGGAATAACAGAAGAAAAATAAAGCAGGTCAAGCCAATGTGGGGATGATTTCATACACCGTGGGGGGGTTGGGGAGATTCCTAAGAAAAATGCAAGGACTCTGACAAGCCCCTGACTCACCCATTCCCCTGAATCATTGTCAGTTTCATTACTTCTTTGGTATAAAACAAAAACTTTTCCTCTGCTCCTTCTATTCACTTTCTTTACTTTCACTAGTCTACATTACAAAGCCTTCAAAAACTAAAACTATTCTAACACCTCGACCTTTTCTGCGTTTTACAGGAAAGACTGCTCTAATCTCACCACTGCTCCATGCATCACTCTTTCTCACACCTTTCTTCTCCCTCTAGCTATAAGTCTCTACGCGCCGCCTCTCTCTCACGCTCAAATGAAAACAATAGCTGGCTAATTGTGCTTGGTTGACATAATGAACTAGTATACACAGCTGGAGGGGCCGAGCACTGACCGCAGATCCCACCTGTGCTGACTCGGGCTGGGGCCAGTACAGATCTCTAGCACCAGCACGTCTCCTGCCTCCCTCTGAGGAATTTGCTGCGTCATCAGCGAGCTAAAACAAACCACCTTACTTAGCTCCTTTGAAGAGCTTGGGGTAAAATATTAACCAGCCCAGCAATGGAAAGCACCTAATCTTCTTTAGTGAAAAAACCCCCAAAATATAAATAAATAAAAGAAAGAAAGAAACACCTCTTACTTTTTTCAGGTAGGCCCAAAAAATGTGAAAGAACTAGGGCTATAGCCAGACACATTCCAGGACTGTGAGATGTTGTCTGTGCTATCTCCCTTCACTAGATGTCCCACTAGGTGAGCCCCTCCAGACCTCTTGTCCTGCCAACAAAAGTATGTTCAACCAGGCCTTAACTGCCGACAAACCAAACTACAAACTTTAACACTGACAAAGACCACGGAGGAAGGTTTTTTGTTTTCTTGGCCTGTAGATGCTGGTATATCTGTGTGTAATTTCACCTGTGTAGAAGGAATGGGCTTTGATGGGGGGGAGGGAGTAAGTAGTTAGTCAGCTGTGCTATGAAGGCCCTGGGTCTCTCTACATTCACAAACAACATGATACAAAAAAGCACAACTGGTGACAGGTTGGCCTGGCTTTTCCCTCCACATTAAGGAAATGACATACATAATTTGTATTATGAATCAAAAAAAGGCACTTCCTACATATTTCCTAGTATCATAAACATATATAGGACATATGCTTTTATGAAGGTATACTTGCCTGCGTGTTGTACATACACAGACACAGTTATATATTGGGGTATATAGATGTTTCTCGTCACCGAGTAACATAATTATATATGTCAGTTCCACAAACACAGTTGGAGACAAGGAGCTTTGGACTCTTCCAGTAATAGCCAGCGCCCACCAGTTTTGCACTTAAAACTAAAGCTACAAAATATTAATAAATAATCAGCAATGCTATTTTTTTTTTTTTTGGAACAAGACCCTGGTTTGTTTCATTTCTTTCTTTCTTTTTTTTTAAAGGAAGTAAAGATCACAAAAGCATATGCTCCGTTTTGAGTTCTAAGGTGCTGTTGTAAACTCATACATGGAAATGGGTGATGTCTAAGCAGAGCCAACCAGTTTCTGATCGCTGCATTTGTGATTCTAACTTGCCTTCTTGCTGAATATGTAAACATGTTGAACACAGCAAAGTCTATGGGCGGGCCAAGAGAGCTGACTGGGTGGCATTCTCTCATGCCAGCTCTGTCTCTCTCCTGCACAGAAAACCTTAACTAAATGTTTTCTAGCCAGAGAAGTGTGCCTGCGTGTGTGTGAGTGCGTGTGTGCGAGTGTAGCGACGCATCTTTTCCATCGAGATTTCAACCCCATTTGAAAAAGCCACAAGCTACGAAAGGCCGATCCCAGTAACGCACTGGTCGTTAGTGTCACGCATACACATCTGTACACATACGCACACACAAACACACACTCGTGTTAAAATCCCTCTTCTTCTCTGTCTTCCACCCATCTATTAGTTGAGGTTGCTGCTGATGTCCAGGGCTTGCTGGTACACCTGAGTCATGTCCTCCAGGTCCCCCAACAAGGAGAAGCTGCCATTGTCCCCTGGGGAGCCTTTTGTTTTGGGGCCGCGGCTGAATTTGTGTCCCTGGATTGGCGGGGCTGCCTGGAAGCCTTTAAAGTTGGCGAGCTGCAGCAGGTTTTCAGCCGAGACACAAGCCCTGATGTTTGGGCGGAGGTGGGGTGTGGAAGGATGCCACTCGGCCCCGCTGAGGGAGCTGGGTGACAGGGACAGGACGGAGCTGTCCTCCCCCACTATGCTGGAGGGACGACTCTGACTGCGGGACAAACCAGAGTCGGTCGATGGAGGAGGCTCACCGAGGACTCCGGCCACCGTCGCTGATGAGGGAGGCCCGCTGTAGGTGGAGTACTTGCCATTTCGCTTCAAGATACCCTTTCTCCCCATGGCTCTCTTGGGTGGGGAGGTGGCTAGCAGAGACATGCTGGCGCCCCCTAAAAGCTCGGAGGACTCACTGCGCTCTGGGGAAGAGTAGTACCCTGATTCCCGTTGTTGGTTGTTCTTCAAGATGCCTTTTTTGGGCAGAGACGGCACGATCTTGGCTGGGGAGACTCCTCCCAGCGTCGGCTCCTCTTCCTCTCGGTCTGGGCTGGACGCCTCCTCTCCACCTTCAGCTTGCTGAGGCAGCGCTACCTGACCCAGCTCCACCTCTTCAGGACTTACAGATTGGTGCTCTTCAGTAACCCTGGTCTTCAGGATGCCTTTGGGTCTCTTTAGACCTGGCTTGTCCTCGCCTCCACTGTGCGTCTGTCCTGCCTCAACATTCTCCTTCTTGGACTTCTTGGGCCTCTGGCGCAGCAGCTGGGGCATGGCCGCAGCTTTGGCTCCAGAACCACGTGGCTCAGTGCGGTTCTGCCAGTCGATGAAACGGGCCAGCATGGGCGAGCCTCCGTGGTCGCGTTGGGTCTCGCAGTCACACACGCTGTTCTTCCAGCCCCAGTTCACCCACCAGTGATTGGCAATGTCCTCCACTGTAGCTCGACGCTCAGGATTCACCATCAGCATCCAGCGGATCAGTCCACGGGCATCTGGGAGTAAACAGAGATCTGTTGAGTGCTTCACGCTGCACATTATTTGACATACAAATACTAAAATCATATGCTATTGCTTTTTCATTTCAAAGACTGTTACACCTATACCAAAAACATGAATCACTGAGTATTTTTCAAGAGTATTTTTTTTCCACAAAAAGTTGCTCTTTTTAGCACAAAAAGTTATATTTTGTTTCCATTGTAGTTTATTCAAAAATCATGTTACCAGCAAATGAATAAGAAGTATAATGTCTTGTTGCTCAGCTAAGATGTGCTTCTTTATGCTGTCTGGATAAAAGCGTCACTGTTTATCATGTGTAATGCAATTTGCATCCACTACATGTGAACATCCAGAGCTCTCTGATCCATGCTTCCCCAAACAGCGTATGAACAAACATCTTAAAGGCTTTCATATTCTTCTGGAATTTATGAGAAAAAGAGTCCTCGTGGTTTCTATCTGCAGCACAGCTGAATTAGATTTGCCAATTACAGTTTATGCTATTGTTTTACACAGCGCACTGAAATCAGGTGTGTTTCCTAACATGACCCAAACCAAAAGGAATGCAAGCTGAGCCAAAAGTTCCAGCAGTACCTGAGGACTGAGTGGGCTCTTTGTACTCGCCGTTGCTAATCTGGCGAATGAGGTTCTTGTGGTCTCCTCCATCAAACGGCATAGTTCCATAGACCAGGGTATACAGCAGCACCCCAAGGGCCCAGCTGTCCACCTGGAGGAAACAGTGATTAGTGATTCATGGCATTAAAAAAATGGATGCTGTGAAATGAGCTGAGTAGACTGAGCTTTGAGTTACTCTACACACCAATAAGCAATATGATATGATGTTGTTTCTCCAGCAGGCCTCTCAAAGACATAATGACAACGGCAGGTATTTTGGTGGGCCATGACTTGTTTGTGCACAGACACATTACACTCTCTCACAATGTAATGTGGCTTTCAAAAATGTTACATAACACTTGGTGTTTTGAGGAGGTGCAGAGTGGTGGGAGCGGAAGAGGGTAATGAGACCAGCAGAGATAGCAACTGTGATATGCTGAGCTCCTGACAGTCGCTAAAGACATGCAGTTGACGTGTGTGTGTGTGTTTGTGTGACTGAGATAGAGAGAGAAACAAAGAGCATGGCACAGAATAAGTGCACAGACTGTAGTTGGGGGCAGATACAGTGGGCTGTGATTTTAATGAGGGCAGCTAAAGTTTTGAGACGTAATCAATGACCAGCATCGTGAATGTTTCACTCTTTGTGTCATCGTCGGTCCATTCCTGAGTATGCGACAGGCCACTCACTATTGTCATGCTCTATTTTTGTTGTCTTTGCTCGCTGTAATTTGTGGCCTCATCCCAGCTGTGGTTCTATAATTTCGTTTTTAGCACTCTCGAGTAAATTACAGTGAATCGCACTAAATTGAACGGTTTGACTACAAAATCTAAAAATTCAACATCCCCCCCCTCCTCCTTGTTGCTTTGTTTTATCCATCTGATGTAATTGTAGTGACAACGCCCTTCGGAGTGACTCTGCACTTGCAGAATGAGTGGTTTTGGGGAGACATTTTCACTGTTTCTTTCACCAAAAGTATTTGTTTAGACAGCGCTTGCGCTTTGAGGCTGGGGAGCTCATTCCAATCCAGTTAATCTGAAGACAGAGTGAGAAAAACGATCCCCTGGTTCCTCACTTCAAAGACCCCTGAATATTGTAGGAAAGGGAGGACAGGGGAGGGATGCTGACCCAAAAGAGAGAGACCTCCCTTGGACTATGGACTAATCCCATCAAAGGGCCTGAGAAGAAAGTCTACCCACCAGTTTGTATATTGACTACATGATGAATGTAATCACTAGCGGTTCATCCCAAAATGAATTTTCAGGGAGGGCAATAAATGATTAAATTTCTATTTCCGCTGAGACTCACCTCGGGGCCACGGTATGGTCTCCCATTGACGATCTCCGGTGAAGCATATAGGGGGCTACCGCAGAAGGTTTGCAGCAGCTTGTCTTTATGGTAGAGGTTGGACAGCCCAAAATCAGCAATCTGTGAACACAAGGCCAAGTTAGAATTTCAGGTCATATTATTTCTTTTCCCTCACGCAAAGATCATTTGAGACAAGGCTTTGGCTGCCAACACATCCCAGACCATCACAAGAGGCAAGGTTACCTTAATATTACAGTTTTCATCCAGTAGCACATTTTCCAGTTTCAGATCCCTGTGCACTACTCCATTCTGCAGTGAGAAAAAAGAAAAAGATTGATGCATGCATCAGCTCATTTTTCATTAAAGAGGGTTCCAAGCAATAAACAGTCCATTGCATTTGTATGTATGTGTGATTTACTTTGACAAAGATAGCTTGAGGAAATCAAGACAGCCTGTTGGCTTAGTACTCTTTAATTGGTCCTGTCCCCTCGAAGATCTTCAAGCTGACATCTGCTGGGACTTTCTTTTAAATCAGCTCAAATGTGTGACATAAACATGAGCCTGTAATTATCTCCCAGTATGAATTATGTTCTCAGAGCATCATGGGATAAAACAGCGACTATGCTGTTAATGCACGGGTTGGGGAAAAAAAATCCAGGAATTAACATGTGGTACGCAGACAGACAGAACCCAGCTCAGATGCAGAGGAGTGACTTCATCTGTCACCCCCCGCCTGTTTGCGCAGCTCAGCGTTGCATCTCCTGTCGGTGACTGTCTAACACGGTGCTCATTTTCACATGACTCTGATTGGTGAACACAAGGAAGAAGTGGTTGGTTGCTTGTTGTGCCTGTGACTCACACCACCCCACCCAGCAAGGGGTTGCGCTTGGTGGTAATGACTCATCATTCATGGCTGTCTGGGACCAATCTGTGAACCAATCGTCTATCATCTGATAACTTAGCCTCTGGGGGCAAAGGCTGGCGTTTTGGGGAAGATATACAGGTAATGGACAATTGACATTCAGGCCAGGACGTCCTGTTTAGCGCCGCGGCCATGACTTAGAGTCTGATAATGAAAGCAAATTTTTTTTTTTTTTAAAGAAAAGGGGAGCATTTATAGAGATTAGTCTGGGAGTCCCCTAGCTGAAGACTATGACATCATCCCTATCTACAGCTGGGAAAAGTGTGACAAGTGGGGAGCCAATGGGATCTTTGGGTTTTAAGCAGAGTAAGTGAGGTGTGGATGTGGGTGTGAACCAAACTTAATCTCTGGAGAATGACTCTGGGGGTAGCTCAGGACATCAGTCCGTGTGTGTGCGGCAAGATGTGAGCACAGATTTAAAGACAGGGCCTGTTTGTTGCCCTGCTCTGTAATGGGAGGGTAAGCCTGAATTAAACTGGCCTGCATTCTATCTTCACTCAGAAACAGATGACTCTCTACAACCAGTGCGCCAAGAACAGCACACCGTGCAGGGCTGGCAGATTATACTAGCTATGCGTCTGAATGTGTGAGGGGAATGGTGAAGGATAAATTAAGGACTTAAAACAAAGTCTTTATGTGTGTAAGAGACACAGAGCACAGCGTGCACAAGCTGAAGGCACGGATGAGTTTTCTCACCTTGTGACAGTGGTGCACGGCGGAGACTATCTGTCTGAAGAAGCGTCGCGTCTCCCGCTCGCTCAGGCGCCGACGCTCGCTAATGTAGTCATACAGCTCGCCCTTGCTGGCATACTCCATCACAATCACGATCTTGTCCTTGTTCTCAAACACTGAGAAATGATAAGAAAATAGCAACACATTATTACCGACTTTCCAAAAACATAGAGGTATGGGAGGACAGCTTCTTAAGTCTGCCCAGGTTCATTTTGCCTTCTTAATAAAAATATTAACGAGCATTATTAAGTAAAAAAGCAGGAAAAAAAAAAAACGTTTACTCCGCCCTTTGTTTTTTTTGGAGGGAATTGGGAATCCAAATTCCAAAGCAGCACATTACATCTCTACATTTCTCCCAGGGTTACATCACCCAGACCCCACCTCATGTGCCTGGCTCCTTCACAACACTACAGCAGGGAGGGGCTGTTAACTCAATCAGGCCTTTCTCAGAGAGCAGAGCAAGTGGAGAGCAGTGAAAACAGACCACAAAAAAAAGAAAAGAAAAGGAGAAAGAGTTACCTTCACAGGCTCAGGTGGAGGTTCTGCTACAGCTTGAGCTTTGCATCATGTTGCCACTTTTCACAACACAGTCCGATATTTCTAACAACCACGCGTGGGCCTCATGAGTACCTATTCTAAGTACTGCTTAGTTCCTTAGTGATTTATGACTCAACATGGCAACAAGCATCCTCTTTTATTTTGACAAGAGCAATGTAATGAAACTGCTTCATATTTAACTCATAACTGAAATCAAAGCTATACTCCTATATTCTTCTATCTTCTGTACCTACTCTTACAAAGCAGGCTTTTTCTCTTTTGGACCTTGAACTTTTATTACGACCGAAGCAAAATGAATAAACCCGGTGACACGTGTGCTGATTTTTAGAGGAATGCTGTTTCATTTTTATCGCCATTGAAATACAGCTCACCAGACATATCATTGTGTGTCAGTTTTTAGCCATCCGCTATATAATTTCAGTTTGGCAACATGCTTCTTGGCATGAAGAGTATGACAGCGGTTAGGGAGAGAGAGGAGAAGAAGAGAGAGGGGAAAAAAGGCTAGGAAAACACAGTCAGCCATGTTGCTACATATTGTCCGTGTTGATTTTCCCACACAGCAGGGTCACTGAGGTGGGGGCCTCCGCTTTCTGTACTCTTGAGTGAGCACCTTCACAGTCTGTCACACTACTTTCCTCAGCACCCCACCCCTCCTCTCCTGGGGTTCTTTTAAAGATATAATCCTCTACAAAAACACACAGTTGCTGAGTGATGGTAATGCTCCCTGATTGTGACTGTCTGGCAGCTCGGGAAATAACAGACGGGATGTAAGCCAAGCACTTGGGAGGGCAAAAGCAGACTCAGCTCTCTGATTGGTGGACAGAGGAGTGACCTGGGGTGACATTCACGGCAAACCTTGATGGGGTTAGGCTGGGGGAGCCAATTCTCAGCTTGCACTCCCATTTACCTTTGAGCACTTGCGGTGAGGTAATTACCTGGCTTACATAACTTGGGTTTGTTACAGCCCACTGGGCACGGCAGCCACCACTAAAGCCTCGCTGTCACTCACTGGGCTTTGTTCACAGGTCATGCCCTCACATCTGACTAATTAGCGCCTATTGTCCTAGTGTCTGCACTGATGATAGACTGTTGTTGAAAACTTGCACAAGGGCCAAAGAGTCACACAGAGGAGTGGAGGGATAATTCTAAAGTAGGCCATAAACAAGCACATTTTAATTCATCTGTAGGGTATTTTTCCCTTTGTTTATCATGTTTACTTAAGATATTTGGAGATATAGGCTGATTTTTGCCTAGATTTAGCTGACAAATTTAACACCATTGCAAATATAGTCAGCGACTTAGCTTAGCTTAGCACAAAATCTGGAAGCAGCACTGAGAAAGTGAACTCCTGCCAAGGTAACAGAATTGGCAAGATCTTAGCTTTAGCTTTGTATTTTCTGTGGGGACACAAGAAGAGTGATCATTTTTTATTTTGTTGTAAGAAGGTAAATTTCTAAAGATTCCCCTCACGCTGAAGGGTTTGGGTTTTTTTCCCCCCTGGCTGAATCAGTTCATGCCGCTTGAGCATTTTGTAGGGTTGACTATTTCTCTTAAAAGGAGGGCACTGCATAGCTTCGCCTGAGGAGCAAAGAGCAAAAAACAAAACAAAAAAAACTACTTTAAATGTCCCCACGCAGCATGCTGATGGATGCAGAATGTGAGGGAGTGGTAAAAATCAATCTTCACGCACACATCTGGTTCAGCTTTGCTTCACACAAGGCAGTTAGCAGGGGCTGTTGAAGAGGGTGTTGCCGGATACACAAATCTTTAGGCCTCCTATACATCTCTAAAGCAAGGCTGGGCGGAGGCCAGGCCACAACAGTAAACGCTGGGTTTGAGGAGAAACACCAAAGAGCGAGAGCAATGAGTCTGGTTAGGTTTGTTGGTAGAATTGACTGCTTTTAAAGGAAGGCAGCACACATAGAAACACCATGCAGGCTCGCCTGAGTTTATAAAGCTGGCTGTTCTTTAATCATTCTCTTGCAAAACACATAAAATTCATCGGTAATTCAGCCCTCTGACCGACTACTGGCACGTTCCCATGACAAATAGTTATGTTTGTTACATATACACATTGCTGATAATGACCTAAGGACTTTGAAACTGAACAAAGGACAGTGGCTAAGCCAGTTAGGGAAGTACCACACAGCCTGCAGCCGCTATGCCAGGGCAGCTAACCTGAAAATGGCATTGAAACTGTTGCTATGTTGACACAATAGTCACGAGTCACAAATCACATGACAAAAAAACAAACAAACAAAAAAACACACTGCAGTGCGTTGTGAATGTAGGAGACGGAAAACAGACCCATACTACATATTATCAGATGATTAATTGCAAGCACTATGTTGAAAAAAATCAATGGGAAGTGTTCAACCTTTAGAGTCGCCATCAATTCTAATCTAATGTTTTCTTCCGGTGATGTAAAGGTCATTCATGAGGACTCATCAAAAAAAGGAGGCCCAAAACAATAAATATGTTGTCAATGTCTGACTTGAAGTCTTTGATATTTAGTGAACTGCTTCCTGGGGTAGACATATGTTGATATTGCTCCAAGGGAAGGCTTATGGTCTTTCCTCCTGCTGCATAGCACTGGATTGGAGTCAGACGGGGAGCAAGCCCGGGTGACTGAGGCCAATCCAGAGTCTCCTGAGCTACACACACAAGGGTTCATACACTGAGATAAATATACTGGGATTTATACAGACACATATGTGCAGACACACACACATGCACGAGTATAGTCTGGTTCCCAGCTGCTGTTGTCTCTAAGTATCAGCAGATGTCTGGCCCTGAGATCAAGACCAGAGAAGACGAGGGGATGTGACCTCTTAGATGTGGGAGAGGCAATCCCTTAGAATATCACCCCTCTTATAAACACAAACTTTCACAAATGTGAATGCAACACACACACACACACACACACACACACACACAAAGAGAAGAATCCAGATGCAAATTGTCAAAGTCATCCAGACTTTTACTAGACCAGGCAGCCAGACGGGAAGAAGATTAATAACATCCCAGAGCTGTAGTCCAGAACTTATTATGACATCTGCATGTCATAACATGACAGTCCTACAGCTCGGCCACGAGTGCTAGATGAGCTGATGGAGGGAAGAATTCTGGACATGTGTGATTTTGTTTGCATGTTCAAATTAAATAAGTGTCCATGATTTGTCACAGGTAGACATTCAAAGACCCTCACCTTCATATATAGAGATGATGTGGGGGTGGCGGAGGGATGACATGATCTCAATCTCTCGGCGAATGTGTACCATGTCCTGCTCATCCTTAATCTTCTCCTTCCGAATGGACTTGATAGCCACCTGGAAAGAGAGGACAAACACTTTTCACTCATGTGACTTCAGCAGCAAAGGAAAAAAAGCAAAAAACAAACAAACAAACAAGCAAACAAAAATCCCCCCGCCTAGATATACAGTATCTTGAATGTGTCACATTTAACAGTTTAAAGTAAAAGCAGATTTGTCTTTTTTTCCAAGAAAATTGATTTGAAAAATAGGCTGATTTAATCTGGGAAGAGACGTGACTGCAGAAAGTCACTGAAATGAGATTAAGGTGCAACAGATTTATCTGTCACATGCGATTTGTTATCAGTGAACTTTAAATTGTACAGCTCATCCACAGTACATGGTGCACGTCATGAGATGTCAGTCTGCACACAATGCTTGATTTCATTATCAAAGAAAAACAAACCTCCCCTGTCCACCTACAGAGACTTTTAATAACCTTTGACCTTACGAAGCCTTGCTGAGGTCAAACTATTGCAAACTGAAACACAAGTACCAACATTGTGGCCTGTTTTGATATTCAATCATCATGATTGCAGAAGCATCAGAGGACAGATTCACACAGTGCAACATGGCAGTTTCCATAGTAAAGACTTCTCTGGGAGCAGCTGTTGTTAACTAATCGCCTGTGTCCAAAATCACTCCCCTGACTCAGTCATTCCCTCATCAGTATATAATGGTCACTCAATAGTTCACTCAATACGGCGCGCTATCTTGGAAACAGGGAGCGTTTTCGGAGCCAGTCTGGGACTCTGCAGCCATACTAGCACATAGTAGCGCTTTGTGTGAAATGCTAAAGTCTTCATGCTAATAAAACTATGCTGATATAATTATAAGGTTTAATTTAAGCAGTCATGGTCACTATTCTGCTTTGCTGTGTTAGCAAGCTAACATCTGTGCATTAGCACAACACACAGTGCAGCTTAGGCTGATGGAAATGCCATTAGGTTTGCAGGAATTTGGCAATAAGGTAATGGTTAGGCAAATAGCCTCTAAAGTACTGCTGTTCATCCAAATTGGTGCATGGATGTCTGCACTAACTGCCACTCCAACAACTGTGGAGAAATTTCTTTCGAAATCCCAACCACGTACAGCAGGCGCGGGGTTGAAAAGCCTATAAAGTCTGCACCATGTATCCCTAAAAAGCAGTGAGAAAGGTGTTAAGTGTTCACCGATTTTAAGAAGAGGAAAGAGAGAGCTGAAGGTTAGAGTGATCCTCCATCAATCGGTCAGTATTAACTTACAAAGCAAATTTCCTCCCTTGTCAAAAGTCCCCGAGAAGACCCTAACCACTACCCCCGCCTTGTATGTTTAGTTATTCTGATTAAACACAGCTAATGGCCCGTATTCGAAAAAGCCTGAAAAGATGGCCTGCTGAGAGTTTTATGGAGGTATCAGGAGAACGGGCAGGGGATGAGGAAGTGATTCACTCCTTGCCGTGCCAAATGGGCCCGTTAAAAGGAGCTTAACAGTCAACAATGACACTTGATTTGATGATTCTTCAGTGTCATGGCAAAGCCAATTCAGTTAAGAGTCAGCCGCAACAGGATGCATTCAAACCACTAACCTATGTACTCCATAAATGAGAGGTTAGCATCCTTCTTCAAATAAACCAGTGGAGAGCCCACGGTCTAGCACATCATTCTTGTAGCCTAAACAATCTGGATTGAGCCCCGAGTTGTTCTTTGATCAGGTCTGTAAAGCATCTTTTCACTCTGAATTATGTTAGTTTAAACTTTTGTCCTCCTGACTAAACTGCAGTATTCTGTGGAGCCCAGCTTTATTCCATTCAGCGAAAAACCACAGGCAGTAGCGAGTGCCAAGCTAATTACCGTGTACATCAATAAAAATAACCCCAAACCGGAATAGCTGCCTTCCAGAGCATGCCTTGATTACATAGAATTTAAAGAAATGATACCATAATAAACAAGCCAGGGTCCAGGGGGTTCACATGCTGTGTTCATAATTGGGAAAAGTTGTTTGTGTCTTAACACTGATGTTTTCCTTTACCTCATCAAAATCATCAGGATTTTATCACTGATCCCCAAAACGTGACTGACACTTGACTTTGCAAAGCTGAATGCAGCTTGCCTTTTTCAGTTGTTGTGGGATGGATGGATGCATGCATGCAAAAAATACCTGATTTTTTTTTTAAGTTAGGGAATGAACTAAGAAATTGCCTACAAAAGTTACACACAAAGACAAGTAAAATGTGTAGAGAAGTTAATTCTACACTGCATGATAAATCAGTGAATGAGACAGTTCCCCAATATTGGGCTAGAAAGCCAGATATCTTTTGTGTATCTCCTCATGTTGCTTTGCCCTGACCTTGATGCGGATCATTACACAGGACCGCAGATCAGCTACTTGCCAGCTGGCGGAGCTGGCTGACGCAGCTACGCTTGTTCTTAAGTGGACCCCCCTATTACTGTCACTCACAGTAAACGGGCACTGCACTGCTGCCCACGTCGGTCCCTGCCAGGTATGGGGCGGCCTCGTCTGCCCCTCCCGTCGTCCAGACTTTGTTCTCAAAAGAGCTCGTTTGAAGTGAAAGTCCATGTTTCGCTTCAGCGGAGCCTGACATCGTTCTGGGCTTTCTCAGGCCATTAAAATAGATGAAGTATTCATCACAAACTCACTCGTCCCTGCATTGTCTAAAGATCATGATCATCTGTCGTATTGACTGTGCGTCTGAGTCAGGCTTAGGAGGAGGCAGAGAGAGGGAGAGTGAGTGGGAGAAAGAGGCCCGTCACTTTTCCAGAGAAGTGTATTCTCAAACAGAGCCAGGAATCACAATGCCTCATCAGCTGTACAACATAGAAAATAACAGAGGAATGCCAATGTTTTTCCCTCTTGCGTACCTCCCTATTGAGTCCATTGTTGGGGAATGATGTAATCTGGTGCTTTAAGCACATATTAATATGACTCTTTACCCCTTTTAACTGAGCCGGTTTCTCTCTTGTTATGGTGGTGAGCTTCCCTGTATCTCTGTGCTAACTCCCCAGCCCCTGTCTGTCATGGATCCTCCATACAGGATATTAACATTACCTTCTAAATCTAATTTCCTGCTGTGGATGGCCTTTCATGTGTCAGTGTCCATTATAGGCCTGACTGTCACCATAACCTTTTCACTATAGTCCTCTCTAGATGGCATGTAATACTTAATGCAGCTATTTGAAACATAGCCACAGGTCTCCTTTTACCTTTCACACACATGCACAGAAACACGGGTTGTGCACATCCCACAAAGCCACACCAAGTTCTCTGTGATCTGCTGCACTTCACTTAATGTTAGGTGTTTGTGTTTTTTACTGAGCGTGCAAATTGTACAACAAACGGGCTTCCAGGTGAAACCAGCTCTACTTTCACTGACATGCTGAATATGCTTGCATCTAATCTGTCGTTCGTTATTCCCATGTGTGTGCATGCACACACAGAGAGCTTCATCAGTTTATCTCTCCACTTTGTTCTTCTCACTGGGTCTGTGGAACAAGCCAGGAAAAGGTTCAGGGGAGCTGAGATGATTAAATAACGTTCTCACCACACTGGTTTACATGCCAAATGGACACAAGGGACTCCCTCTGGATCAGAGGTCAAGTAAACTCCAGCAGCGTAGTGCCATATGCATAAGCTGCGAGATGGTGAGTACTCTATGTGCACAGACTTGGGTCCCATATTAATAGTTCTCTATTTTAAGTTTTAATGCTAAGCTCAGCTCAGTGCTGTAGATAATAGGAGAACTGGAGCCACTGGGCTATAGTTTTTTGACTTACACATAAGTATGTTGGGTTTATTTATATATTTAGTGACTGGCAAGTAGTGCTTTATGGCTTAGTAACAAAAATATAATAAACTTGTCAACTATTTGACAAACATTGTCAATTATTTAACAAAAGATTTCCAAGATATCCAAAGCCAACAATCATGCAATACACTTTGACCTGTCCAGTTAGTACAGTTGCACAGTTTTATGATGCTAGTGAAATTACATTAATTCATATTACACTTGCTACCATGGCAATAATGCCGAAAAACAAACGGAAGAAAGGAGAAGCTGGCAAGTGGGACAGGTCAAACAGGAATGTCGTACCAGGGGGTGTGCTGCCCCCCTTCCCCTATTAAACATGCATTTGCCAGGAGCTATGAAACCGCTGGGGGACATTGTTGGCCTGTACTAAGTTTCAGTGGAAATTTCCTCATGCCCTGCCAGAATGGGCACTGGGGTCATATTTTGCCACATGTGGAAATAGTTGGTAGAGATCTGCCGGTCTGCAAGGACATCACAGCAGATGGTGGGTTTACTGCCACAAATATACAGTTCATCACTTTCAAATAAAAGAAACGCAAAGTGCCAGACTGAGCCATGCAGGGGAAAAAAAACTTGGCACTTTAAAAATAGAAACAAAACGGGAAGGGAAAAACTGTACGGCACTGTGCAGAGTGATGAAACAGTACAAGTAACCTACTACTTTAAAGACTGAGACTATGTCAAATGCTGGTCATTCGCAAAAGAGTGAATTTGGGGTTGATCTGAACTTTGCAATGCATGTCTTAAAAACTTTGCAAATTATGAATGAGCGTGGACGCAGGACACTTCTGGGGAACTTTTGTGAAGCTTGTGGGGGTCAGACAAGTCCCCATAAGTCTGTCGGTAGCCGGAATTGCACTCCGGCATCCGGTCGTGAGGCCCTGCATGTGTGCAGCGTAACTCCCTGGCCCCACTGGCCTTTTTGGAGCATGGTGGGGGAATTCCCAGCGGGGGTAGGTCGTGCACACGCGTCTGGGAGCAACAAACCACTTAATTTGGGACCAGTGCTGTTTGTAGTGGCTGCTAAAGGGCGTTACAGAAGTATTGTGAATTACAAGCGTCTGGGTTTACTAAAAGCATCGTGACAGATGTTTGCAGCTGCTTGTGTAAATGGCTCACCTCTCTGCCAGAGTGCCGCTCAATGGCCTTCTTGACTTTGCCATAGGTGCCTCTTCCCAGCGTCTCCAGCAGCTCGTAGCGATGCTTCAGGTTGTGCTTGTGATGGTGTTTCTTCACGCCCGAGTTTCTCCGTCCATCACCACTCGTCGGGGTCTCCTCAGGTGAGCTGCCGGCAGGTGGAGTTGAAGGTGGTGGTGCAGCGGAGGGCTCACCCGCCGAGCGTTGGCCCTTCTGGGCCTCGGGACGGGTGCCCCCCCGGTGCGACGATAAATAAGCGGTTTCCATCTCACTATAAGGAAGGGTTTAAAACAGCCTTCCCACTGTTAAATATATCACTACCTACCTAAAAAATAAATCGATAATATAATACTTATAGGCCTAATAATAGTAATAATAAATAAATAAATTACAAGGAACGACGCCAGTCATGTTATCACACGTGGAAACTGACATTTCCAGATTGTCTCAGTTGATCAATAGGCTTTGATCATAGTGGCCAGAGATCTCTCCTTCTACCTATTCATATTAATAATTGCTATATACTAAAGGATTACTACATGAGCGCGGAAGTCTAAAAGGATCGGACCTTAATAACCTGGTACATACTCTATCATTGGTTAAAAATTCATTCTAGTGCCAATATAGTTAAAAAAATATAGTGTATTATTCAGATTTCGACAGCAGGCTGCATGCCGGAAGCTCAGCACACTTTCGATTCAGAGATGCTATACTGGCTATAAATATGTGCAAGCTCTCTATCCCATTAAAATAAAATAAAATAAAATAAGACAGCCTAAATAAATTGCTACGATCCCCTTACTCCTCAATTTACTCGCATGATCTGGCTGTGGTTAGCTCTGGCTCGTTCACATCATCTGTCGTCCCAAACACTGCCAACATCACGAGAAAGGCGAGAAAGCTGCGACGAAACCGGCGTTTTGGATGAAGATGACCCTCATTTTGTCCACGGCCCAGGTAAAGCTCCTCATTCATCAGGACTCTGTCTATTGTGCGACTGCATGCTCCGAGCCGGGGTCGACGGTGGTGAAAGTGCGCTGGGATCGGACTCTATCTCACGCTGAGACGTTTTGGATATTGCCATGGTCGTTTCACTGCTCCCCCTCTTTTTCTTCGTGGCCTTCTTGTTTCTCCTTCCCTTTCTTTCTCTATCTCCAGCGTGAGGGGCTGTGAAGAAGGAATGCGAGAGGATCCGAGACCGGAGGCGGAGTTTAGGCAGATCTCCTCCTTCCCTGTCCTTTCGCTTCCCTTCTGTCTTTGTGCTCCCCTCATCATTCCCTCTCACATCTTTTATGATATGCCGAGTCTCACGGGCGTAGCCAGTGATCATGTGCACGGGAGGTGACACCTCCCTCCCCCCACCCTCAAAGCCCTTTGTGTGTTATTGCCACTGTCACCCCTTCTACCAGACAGATCTGTAGTTCACCTCCACATATTTTATGTAGTACCACTAATAGCACTAATATATATATATATATATATATAGATATATAGATAGATAGATAGATAGATAGATAGATAGATAGATAGATAGATAGATAGATAGATAGATAGATAGATAGATAGATAGATAGATAGA
>NW_005187428.1:3375308-3379395 GCF_000239375.1 Pundamilia nyererei | reverse complement strand
AGATAGATAGATAGATAGATAGATAGATAGATAGATAGATAGATAGATAGATAGATAGATAGATAGATAGATAGATAGATAGATAGATAGATAGAAGCTGTGGCCTTTGGCCAGTGTGCTTTAGCTAGCATTTAGACTAAAAACACAAAGCCAGAAGGCAACAAATGTATATGTACGACAAAAAAACAAAAACAAATGATGTGCTTTAATGGGAGTTATTTACAGAATTATTGGCTAACAGGTTGTCATACACTGTGATGAGCCAAAGAAAGAAAGAAAGAAAGAAAGAAAGAAAGAAAGAAAGAAAGAAAGAAAGAAAGAAAGAAAGAAAATGGTGCATTCCTCAGTTTTATAAATTGAATGCATATGCTGCCTGGAGGGAGCCTAGTCTGCTGAAAAAATCAAGTTTAAACATAAACAATCTGTCAGATTTGTTAAGTATTACATTATTGTCAATTTAGATAGGTGTGGTTTTGCTCAGTTTTGGTCACAAAAAAAGGAGGAAGTTACATTTTAAAGTGTGCATTGTTTCTGGAGTCGTAATAATCGTCACAACAACATATAATGCATGGGACATGGTGTTTTACACATTTACCCACTTTTCCACGGGAATTGTGTGATTACTCTTAAATGTTTTAAAAAGCCATTTCAGTCTGTTTTAAATATATGCAAGAAGTTGAGTGAATTTTACTGTTGGTAACACTAAACAAAGACTGATGGACAGGTAGGGACTAAAACTGCAATTAATGGTGTTTAATAATCTTTATGAACAACTTCACTTGCTAGAATGAAGAAAACAATCTCATACAAATATTATTATTAATCATTGTTGATGTGTGTTTTTGGAGTCACGAACACAATGTATTTCCATCCAACAACCACACCAGGCTTGACTATGCTGGTATTTGCTAAGATGCACGTGTATTTTAGCTTCTCATGACAGAAAGAAAAGGAAAAAGTTGTTTGGGCTCATGTAATCTGTTTTTTTCCTTTGGTTCTCACGTAGTTGGCATAATTTCGCATGGCATTTTGTTGTCACTAAACAAAGTTTAGTAGTGTCCACTTATAACAACACATACTCTGCGATTATCTGATGTGATACTTCCCTTGGCCTCATTTGCACTCTGTTGTGCAGCCTGTGGGACGTCTTGTGTACAAAAAACACCACCGCTGCCCTCTTGTGGTAAAAGCTGGGACCAAGAATTTCAAATTCAAATCAAATCAAATTCAAATTTTATTTGTCACGTACACAGTCATACACAGTACGATATGCAGTGAAATGCTTAGACAACTGCTCGTGACCTAAAGAAAAAAAGAAAAGGCTGTGAATAAGATAGGAAATAAATATGAAAATTAGAAAGGTTAAATTTAACTAGGAAGGAATAAAATAAAATATAAAAATTAAAGTTAAAAATGAAATAACTGTACAACACAAATTAGAATGAAAGGTAAATTTAACTGGGAAAGAATAAGATAAAATATATAAATTAAAGTTAAAAAAATAAAATAACTGTACAACAAAATACACAATACACAGTATAGAACTATATAAGAATGTATGAAGAAATATATACACAATAACAGCAGCTGTACAAGTATTAACTGGAAATGAAGAATATAATGTCCAGTGTTGTGCAATCCACATTATGTCTTGTGCAGTGCAAATATGCTTAAAGTGATTTAAGTGATGAAGTGAAAACAATGTCCAGAATGTCCCCTGTGTGTAAGAACTATATGTGTGGGTCAGTACTGTGTGGTGGTGCGATTGAGAGACCGTATCGCCTGCGGGAAGAAGCTCCTCCTCAGTCTCTCTGTGTTGGTCTTCAGGGAGCGGAATCGCTTTCCAGACCTCAACAGACAGAACAGTCCGTTGTTGGGATGGCTGAGGTCCTTCACGATCTTCCTGGCCTTGGTCCAGCACCACCTGCTGTAGATTGAGTGCAGGTCAGGGAGCTCGGAGCGGATGGTGTGCTCGAAATTTCGAGAAAATAACTCGGAATTTTGAGAAAATAACTCGAAATTTTGAGTTATGGATCCTTTTTTTAGTGGCTTCCATACCCTTCAACCATGTTATGAGAGTCGATTTTTGATACTTTGACCGCCAGAGGGCACTATGCAATTTCCCTTTTGACAGCAGGTGTTTCTGAACCAAGGAGTTAGGCAGAGTAAGCAGTAACTAAATAACTACTCATTACAAATCTTAGAGGCATCTGTTCATGGTTCACGAGTCTGAAAGAAACAAGTATTGGATTTCGAAATCAGTAAATATCGGCTGTGTCCCAATTAAGAGACCGCACGCTTGAAGTACGCATTTTGAGTGCGATTACGTCACCGCCACGCGACGACGGCTGTCCCAATTCGAAGTGTACTTCAAACGCGTATGGCTGTGTCCCAATTCAGGGTCTGCACGCTTGAAGTACGCGCACTACGCGTACTACGTAGTGCGGAAGTGAGAGGCTTGTGAAATGGGACGGTCTAGCCTTCGTAGCGCTGTTCAGGTTGCCTAGGAACCATGATACTAACCGCGAGAAACGTCTCATACAGCTTTGTGTGACAGAAATGAAGGAGAAAAAATGTTTTGTTGGTCATTCATTTTTGTCATGACATCACTTTGATTAGTTGAGTATCTGAGGCTGAGACCACAGGACTGGAAAACATGATAGTTGGGCTTCATTTCTGTACTGAACAGTCATTTCAAGAGTAGTTAGTAAATAACAATTAGCTCTTGTTGTTCATGTTCACTATAGCCATCTCACTGTGGTAATGTAAATATAATATGGCCAATATCATAGTATTGTCAGATTATTATGATATCTATCTATCTATATATATGTGTGTGTGTGTGTGTGTGTGTGTAGAGGCTTTAAACCCAAGTTAAACAAGTTACAAACATCACTAATGTCACATAACTTTGCTGATATGTGGCCAACAGCAATGTTTTAATGTTCTTCGTTATTAAACATTCGCACATAAATAGGTGACATCATATTCAATACTTACTTTTGACAGTTCACTCTTCGGGGGCTCCCTTCTGCCGTATTTTGCGGCAAAATTATCCACACCCACCGCCGTGCTATCAATTGTGGGATATATGGGAAGCGTGCACCGGACCACGCTTGATATTTGGGGAAATCGACGGCGCATTTGGAGTATGCATTTGAAGTACACTTCGAATTGGGACAGCCGTCGTCGCGTGGCGGTGACGTAATCGCACTTAAAATGCGTAGTTCATGCGTGTAGACCCTGAATTGGGACACAGCCCCTGAATTGGGACACAGCCATTGACTGTAGAAAACATGGACGACGCGACCCCGCCTCCTACCATTGTGCAAAAATGAAGCCAAAATACCCCGCTTGTGGAGGCTGCCATCTTGCAAATTTGGAGACAGAGGCTGTATCCCAATTCAGGGTCTGCAGCCATCATTATTAGTTATTACAGCAGTGAGTTTGAACTCACAAATCAAATCACTTCTACTGTCACATCACATGTGCAGGTACACTGGTACAGCACATGTGAGTGAAATTCATGTGAGTGAACTCTGTGTCAAATACTGAGCTTCAGTAAAGATCCAAGTTGCAGCTATTCATATGTCCTATCACCTTAAATCTTCACTCAAAGATACTCAAGTATCTTTGACAGTGTATATATAGATGTATTATATATAAGAGACAAATGTTGTTTCTTCAGTATGTTGACATTACTAAATTTGGCTCAATACTTACATATATCTGTAAAAAGCAAATGTACGAGCTGTGATAACTGTGTCTGATAGAATGAAGAGTAGACTGATATATTAAATATTCCTTTATTGGGTGAGAAAATCATACCATGTCATAACTGCTTTAAGTCATACATAATAGATATCAGAGCTTTAAATAGGCTGATTTCTGCTAAATGGGTCAAACTGGGCAGAAAGTAAACAAACACAACATCCTTATAGAATATGATGTAAGACTATAGATCAACTTACCTCAGAATATATAAAGCATATAAACAATTACAGCAATATGATGCAACAAACACAGCAGTGCTACTAATCCAAAATACTCAAAGCTTCATAGAACTGAAACAAACATTTATTTTTAG
>NW_005187428.1:3355714-3364622 GCF_000239375.1 Pundamilia nyererei | reverse complement strand
TCCTCCTATCACCTGCTTACTGTGTACTTTACAGCGCCCCCGTTTGGTTGGTTAAATCTACCCTCTGTCTCCTAGCGCCGCCCTTCTTAAAATTAGCCGTGACCGAGCGTCCCCGCGTACCTCCAAAGTGCCACGGATCTTCAGGGTGGAAGAGCCAACAGGTCTCGAATCAGACATTTGAAAATTAGTTTAATGTCACTAACTAATTTATTATTAACATATTCTCACTACCTTTATTTGTTTAATAATGTTTTCAATTATTTTCTATTTGCGGGCTTTTAAAGTAAGGTAGCTTTTAGCTAACTTTTCCTGCGACGTGTGAACTTGTTAACTTTCCTGCCCCAGCTAATTAGCAGACATTGATAACTTATTCAACTTTATGACTTCACTCAGTTGTGTGTTCGATTAATAGTCTGTTAGCGAGTTAAGTGTAACAACGGCAAACGTACAGCCTGCTCTTAGGTGGCAAATACTGATTAAGAGCAGCTCTCCTCTGTCCTGTTTTCTTAGTGCGGGTAGCTAGCTGCGTGAGCTAGCATTTTGCAGATATGCTTACTGCGGTGCGTTGTGTGCTGTCCAAGCTGGTTTCTCCACTGTGGAGGACAGTCGAAGTGGAAGGAGACATTTTCTCCCATGAATCAGGTAAATGCAATATTACTTCAAACCACGTCAAGGTAAAAAAATTGGTCAGCTTAATCGTGTGTATTGCTGATAGCAGAATACTAACACATTAGATTAGTCAAGTTTGGTTTGCATTTTTTTTCTTGACCAGGTAGGGAAGACATTCGCCACCTGAGGGGCCAGGTGATAACCCAGCTGTGTCTTGACTATGGCATGATCGACGATGCCATCTACTTCACTAGTGGTGAGGTCTTGGGTGGCGTGCCACTGAAAGAAGGAGACCTGGTCAACTGTATAGCAGTAAGAGATGGTTCCGAAGGGGGATGGAAAGCTTTAAGGGTGAGGAGCCTGTGCTTCATGTGATCAACAGCTTAAATTTCTGTTTATTTCGTAGTGTGAAGTTGTTTCTATTGAGAACTTGTTTGTTGTTCCCTCCACTAAGGCATTCACAGTGAGCTTTGTTGAACCATGTCCTTTAGGTGGAGAAGAGTGCAGACGCTTGGGAGGATGGAGGAAAAACCTCCTTAGAAGCTGACATTATGCAGCTGCGGCCTCTTGTTGGCATGGTCACATCATTTGATGGAGATGGTGGCTACATAAATCAAACCACATACTTCCCATGCCACAGTCTTTGGGAAGGTACCTCCCACTTCACGTTACATGCTAAAAGCTTTTTCCACCCGTGATGCTTTGCTACACCCATTCTTGGTCATTCAGCCCCAGCCAGTATTTTGGACTGATTTAACCAAGCATGATCATTAAAGCATGATCTTTAAAGATCATGCTTTCAATCTGCTGAAGGTTTACGTTTCTGTCTTCTCGCAGGTTACGAGCCAATGAAAGGAGACTGGGTCCAAGCAAAATATTTTATCAATCCTAACCAGTGGACTACCGAGGCTCATTCTGTGGTCCCTTTACGCTATTGCCGCCTAGACCAAGTAATCGTATCATTGTTTTTTTAAAATGCAATACATGCTTATTTTATTGGAGTCCATTTAGTTGTACTTTACTTTTCTGCTGAATTATTTGCAATGGTAAAACTTTGTAAAAAACCCCCCATTTGTCATTTTCACCTCCTTTCTGTAGGTGCGTGTGACCAGTATCTATGGTCGTAGTGGAGTGGTGGATGACAGTGTTTTCTTCAGCTTGGACTCTCTCCTGCTCCCTGCCCATTACGAGCCTTTAGTAGGAGATTTGGTTAACCTGGTAATGGTGGAGAGCAGTCAGTCACTCTATAGCTGGAGGGCTCTTTGCATGGCACCCTTCTCTCAGAGGTATCAGCTACAGTTTTTAAGCTTGAAGTGATGACTGTATATTTTGTGGGTTTGCTTTTTACAGTTTCTGCTTGAAAAATAACTTCATTGAGCAATCATCAGCTAGCGATCCGGCGGTGTTATTCCCATTACCCGCAGGGCAGCGTCCGGGAAACCAAAGTCTTTGGGTTCCGGGGGGAGTATGGTTGCAAAGCTGAAACTTAAAGAAATTGACGGAAGGGTACCACCAGGAGTGGCGCCTGCGGCTTAATTTGACTGAACACGGGAAACCTCGCCCGGAGACGGAAAGGATTGACAGATTGATAGATAGTTAATCATAATGAGTGTATTTTTTATTCTTATTGCAGTGCAAATCTTTCTGCTACACCTCTCAGAGAGGCTGAGCTGAAGAGCATCTTAGAAGATAAAGGAGGGCTGAATGTAACAGACTACGGACAGTTTGGGGAACTGATGACTGGGGAGACACGAGAGCTGGTGCTCTGGATACAGTAAGTTAATCAGGGAAGAAATAAAATCTTAACATTGTGAATGTAAATAAGAGCACTCAAAATGAAATCTCTTTAAATTTTATGTACATCTTATTAAAAGCACTGATTTAATTCTGCTTTTGTACCTGTCAAAAGTGAAAGTGCAGCTTTGCTATTTTGTTTGATAAATGTCATTGAGAGTAAAAACATTGTAATACTTTTTCCACGTGTTCATATGAGCATAAATTAAATGAAACTAATTTTCCAGAGGCAACCTAAATGGGAACCACAGCAGACAGAGCAAGCATGTTGGCACTATTTATAAGGGCACATAACTTGAAAACAAAACAAATGATGTAGTCTCTTGGAGATAGAGGTCAGCATGGATCAGCACAAAATGCTCCCTGTGGACATCCTTTTAGAAGGGGAAATGAGTGCTTAATCTCAGCAAATTGTGCTACTGCATCACAAACTTTCAGAGAACTGTGGACTATATATTATTGAGAAAATGCGATTTTAATTAGTATTCAGTAGGATTGCGTTTTAGTGTCTTCATCTTTCTCTTAACAGAAATAAAGGTTCAGAGACCCACAAGTTTACACACTGCGACTTTGCTGGCTGGGACTCAGAAGAACAGTTCACTCTGGTTAGTGTTAAAGGATTGATGTCACTGAGGCAAAAAGGGCAGCAGCTGCAAGAAAACCCTGTCAAGTCTTCAGAAATCCAAGTAAAAGATGGAGACAAAGATAATGGCGATGCGCAGAAGGAGGCGGTCCATTCCCCTGGTCTAAGAAGACAGGAAAGCGAGTTGGATATTTTACCTGGAGAGAGACTGCCAGTTGTTGTAGCCTGCGAGGCAAAGTAAGTTTTGTTTTTATTCCTCATATCAAAACAATGATAAAAATAATACAATCACTAATATGGGTAATGTATGAGAAAGAAGAACTTTGCTTAATCTCACTTTGGATTTACTGGTTAACAATTTATTAGTTTCACCATTGGAGGTGTCGTCTGTCTCTATTGGGCTTTTGTTGTTATGATTTTTATGTACAGTTGAATTTTGTTTGGGAAATTTCTCAAGGAGCCTGGGAACTTGTGCTGAGCTGCTACTGCTGCACTTCTCTTCTTTCACCATCGGGAGGCGCCTGGAGGTCACCGTGCGCAGTGAATGTGAAGATGTGCTTAAGCCCTCTGTGCCCTACGCTCCTACTGATAGTCGCCCAGTGGCAGCGAAATCTTCTCACGTGATCACAGTAGCTGCTCCGAAAATAACACCAAGGTATCGAAAGAGCTGATTCCAATGATTCTGATCATGTGGGGGATTATTGGTGGGCATAATTATTTTTCCCCCCCTAAATTAAGTTGCACAACCAACCCTTGCTACTTGCTGTGTAAGGCTGACTGTCACTCTTCTAGGCTTGCTAATCGACGGTTGCCACAATTTCTACCCAACTACCCTGTGCCTCAAGCTCTAAGAGACTGTGTGGAAGCCCAGAGTGATGTCCTGGTTGTTGAGCCCTGCCTTGGAGAGGTGAGCTTGCCTGCGGTCAAGTTAATCTGGTCCTGAAAAATAATGACAAAAAACATTTGATTTTTTACATGATTGGGAGGGGTTGTTTATGGTTGGCTGACAATAATTTCACTTTCTGAATCAGTAAAATAACAAACTGTGGGTCTTGAGTAAGGAATTAACTTTTAAGCCTTTCTGTAAGCAATGTGATGTAAAATGTTAGGAACTGCCTCAGGTGGCTGGTGTCTTGTGCCCTATTGAAAATAGAAAATCAGAATTTGCATGAAGTGAAACAGTAAGTTATTGCATTTTGCTCAGGTGCTGTCCCCGTCAAACATGCAGTCGCGTTTCTCAGTCCTTCTGTGGCTGGAAGAGTTGAATGCAGAAAGGGAACTGAGAGAATTCTCTCTCAGCGGAGCGCTTCTCAGGAAAGGGGCTGTCTACCTGCACCTCGAGGTCCCGGGTTTGGCCGAAGGCAGACCTAATCTCTATATAGGTAAGGTGGCCTTAAGTGCCTTTCATCATTATTGTTGCTTTATTGTTACTGTTCAACAAAAGAAGAAGGTTGACAAGCTTCCTTTTCAGGGGATAGAATAATACTAAAGAAGCCACAAAGTGATGGCGTGGTAATGGAGTACATTAGCTACGTCACAGAGGTATGGAGATATTTCTTATTGTAAAGCATATTTTCAAAAAATACTTAATTTTATGTTAGTCTAATGCTCAGTTGTTACACAGATCAATGATGAGGATGTGAGTTTGCGAGTGAACTCAGACTTTCAGCGCAGCTACCTCGGAGAGCCACTAGATGTTGAGTTCTCTTACAACAGGTGAGAAAATGAGTAGAATCCTAATATCATAATTAACTTATTACTTCACATTTCAAATTTGTCTTTCACCTGAAAACAGTTTCATAGTTGCTGTGCCTCAGGGTTTTTTGTTTACCTTTTAATGTTTTTGATGTTTGTTTATTCAGATTGACGATGAGGCGGTGTCACAGTGCACTTGAACAGACAAAACACTTCGGGGAAAGTAAGTTCAATCTAAATTACTGTGAGTCTACATTCCAGACTCGTTTTCTTTTAAATAATTTTATATAAAAATGTATTTTGATGTAATGAAATTATATTTTGTGTAATATGTATCGAAAAACAGAAAAAGGTTAAACGGAGGGAAAACAAGAGTAACTGCTTAAACTCATCTTTAGTATGACACACATTGTCAGGGCCACAAAAGTGGCACTAGAGGGTGCTGTTTGACTTGTCTTGACACACGATGTACTGCAGCAACAGCTTGTTCAGATGCCTTCAAACATTTTGTAAAAAGAAACACAAAGCTTGTTTTATTTCTTCATAGCTACATATTGATTACAGAATACCCAAGCATTTATGACTAACTTTAAAAGCAGTTTTTAAAATTGTCGGGCAGTTCTCTTCCCCTCCAGAGTGACAACCCGGACCCCTCGGTGGACTGGAAAATGGATGGATAAACTAGATGACAAAACGGTAGGGCACAATAGGGGGGGGTGAAAGTAAGACATTAATTGATTACATTTAAAGCTTTTAATCAAATGTAAATATGTTAAAAAAAAAAAAAAAACAGCCCCCAGCCACTGAAAATGGAAAAGTGTCAGGCATTACCATTGACATGAAGTCAAAAGGCACACAGACTAAAGGTACAGATATTTTCAGTATCATATTGATTTTGTCTGTGTTTTGACTGATAACGTCACCAGCATCATCATTAACAAATGTGTAATTGTATCTAGATTGTGCACCAACATCTAAACCCATCCCCACCAAAGGGCACTTCTTTAACCCAGACCTGAACCCCCCTCAGAAGGAGGCAGTGAAGAGGATCCTAGCAGGGGAGTGCCGGCCCCTTCCGTATGTGCTCTTTGGACCTCCAGGCACTGGAAAGACGATCACCATTATAGAGGCCATACTCCAGGTGCACATACTCAATGCAATATAGTCACATGAATACATAGAAAAATATAATTTTGTAAGTGCCACTCTTATTCACACTGTGGCTGTACTCATTTTTACGTTTTGTCCATTGGTATTTAGGTTTAAGTCTGGATTGTCAATAGATAGAATTGTTGTTGCCCTGCCTGGTGGGTGAGCAGGCAGCGTTGACACCCAAGTTTGTGAGTTCGATAACGCAATAAATTGACATAGCAATTTCAAATTGATACCATAGGTGTGTCTACTAAAAATCTTGATGAATTTGAATGTCAGTGACCATGGCCTCAAGGTTGGAGGTCAGAGGTCAAGTTTTCTAAAAAAATCTTGTGAATGCAGTAACATGTGAGAACTAGGCAACGTAGGTTTTGTTTTTTTTTTTGTTTTTTTTTTAATTTGAACCCTAGGTGCATCTATTAGGAGGCTGAGGGGTACCACTGGCCGCTGCTGCCGCCAGTATATCTATTTTTTTCATTAATTAATTAATTAATTTTTATGACAAAGTGAATAAAAATCCTTAGCACTTAGTCTTTTTTAGACTCTCATTTGCAAATGATGGCTGTTTGATTCCCATTGCTTGTATGAGGTTTAATCTTTTCCACATCCAGGTTTACTACTTTATGCCCAGTAGTCGGGTACTTGTATGTACCCCCTCCAACAGTGCTGCTGACCTCATCTGCATCCGCCTGCATAACAGTGGCTTCCTGCATGCTGCGAGTTTGGCCCGTGTCAATGCGTCCTGTAGGCAGAATGAGGTATTTAATATTATTCAATATAGTATTTAGGCTAATGTGTTTGACTATTTCAGATTTAGATTTTTATTTCTTTATTTTTTTTTCTCTCCACTCCTCCCCGTAGTCTATCCCAGAAGTGCTGAGAGTGTACTCCAGGGCAGGAGAGGACATTCGTCAAGCTGCTTTCCACAGGATTGTAGTCAGCACCTGCTCCAGTGCTGGCATGTTCCATAATATAGGCCTACCGTAAGACATGGGTTATAGTAGACAGAGGTTAATCAGTTTTTCTCCCACTTTAGTCCTTGTTTACTAACCCTTTAATAATCTTCAGAATTGGACACTTTACTCATCTGTTTCTGGATGAAGCCGGTCAAGCCACTGAGCCAGAGTCCCTGATCCCGATGAGCGTTGTGTCTGAGAGAGATGGACAGGTTAGCACAAATACACATGTACTGATTTCATTAAGACCTTAGTGGGTTTTTACATATGAGCTCTGGGAGAATCGGGTTCAGATGTTGTCTGTTTCACATATGTAGCCCCGCGAGAGTCTTCTTATTACTGGAAATACTGTGTGGATTAAACAATGGACCTGCCTGATTTGAGTGTTGTCAGACACTAGAAAATCTCAGGGTTGGGGTGAATTTGATGACTGGTTAAACTAATTTTCCCACATATTTTTGTGTACTTACTTTACTTTTTGGTCATGACTGAACTGAGCTTTATTAACAATTACTTTTTGTTGTTGTTTTTAAAAAAAAAACAAAAAAACCTTTCCTTATTTAGATAGTTTTAGCTGGAGACCCCTGTCAGTTGGGTCCGCTTGTGAAGTCTAAGATAGCCAGTGCCTTTGGCTTTGGGGTGTCTTTGTTGGAGAGGCTGATGGCCAACCCTCTGTACTCCAGACAGGACTGGGGCTACAATCCTAAGCTGGTTAGTGTTCTACATAAAGGTGTTTATGCTGTTGAGCATTTTTAAGTTGTTTTTTTTGCAGAAATGCATCATATTACAATGTGTAAAGATAAAAGTTTTAAGATACAGTGCAGATCTAATGATAAATGAACTTGACTGGAATCTGTCAGTGTATTTTCAGTCTACATGATAATCACAGGAGTGCTGTTTCATTACAACAACAGGTAACTAAGCTGGTCTACAACTATCGTTCTCATGAGGCCTTGCTCACACTGCCTTCAAAGCTCTTCTATCAGGGAGAACTGTGCTGTAAAGGACCCAGGCCTATTGTGGACTCCCTGTGCCAGTGGAAAAATCTGCCCAAAAAACGCTTCCCACTTCTTTTTCATGGAGTCAGGGTAATGAAAGTGATAGGTTCCTTTACTGAGGAATGTTATATGACACTTTGTTGGGATTGCTAGCTTGCATTTTTATTTTGTTGCATGTTCTCTCCCCCCCCCCCCCCTTTTTTTCTGTAGGGCACAGAAATGAGAGAAGGTAACAACCCATCATGGTTTAACCCAGTAGAAGCTGTACAGGTCATGCTGTACTGCTGTCAACTGGCAAAGAAGCTCTACAATCCTGTCCATGCCTCTGACATTGGCGTTATTGCCCCCTACAAAAAACAAGTATGAGTTTACGATTCATCACTGTAATGTTTTTTTCTTTTACTATTTTATTAGACCGAAAAAACCCCAACAATTTGCACAATTCAAACTGTTAGTCCTAATGGCTTTTCAACTTAACTGTCCAACTGCACTCCTGTAGACCCTAAACTCTTCTGGCTTTCCTCACCAGTGTGAGAAGATTCGTGTCCTGCTGGGGAAGGTGGGCCTGTCGGACATCAAAGTGGGCTCTGTGGAGGAGTTCCAAGGACAAGAGTTTCTGGTCATCATTTTGTCTACGGTAGGCAAAAACATGCTTTTAATTACAGGTAGAAATATTGGACTGTATTTTCCTCTAAGTAAAAGGCTAGCTGTTTGATTTTTATTTTATTTTTTAACATGCATCTGTGTTATCAAATATCAAAATATGTGCAGTATTTTGATATTAATTTTGCTATCATTTTATATAAATGATAGCAAAATTATATAAACTTTGATATAATTATATATCATATTATATCAAAGTTGAGTTTGACTTTGATATAACTATTATTATTATTATTATTATTATTTCTTCTTTGGGTTAATCCAAGTGGCAGACATGGGTGGTTTTTTTTGTTTTTTTTTTTAAATTGTCATTTGGATGGTTGGGTTTAGATTTTGGTGTAAACAACAAAAGCATAGATCATCCTACCTTGTATTAATTGTTCAGACTGGTGGTGATGCAACAGGTTACTAGCAAGGTGCAACTAATGAAGTGGCCACTGAATGTGTATATCCTTTGA
>NW_005187428.1:3316223-3354951 GCF_000239375.1 Pundamilia nyererei | reverse complement strand
TATTGCACTTTTTTGCAATTTATGTAATTACTATGCACTTAATGAATACATATTATTAAAATCTGGGCTATAATGGTTGTATTGATGTATAGCAACTTGAAATGCTCCCAAAAATGGCTCCACAGCATGTAAAAATATAATATAAGCTCTGGCGGACTTGGTTCTATGGTAGGTCTTAAAGGGTTAAATAGTGAATACACAAATTAAACCTGTACCATGTAAAATTTCCACTATACTGAAGCCCTTGTTTATTTATTGAGTTTTTTAAATTTATTTTTTAATGAATAAGCAGACATGCTGATTTAGTTCAACCTTGTGCACAAACGTAAACCCGTAACATTTACATGTTTTATGTTCACTGTCATGGCATTTAATCCACATAATTCTTCTATAATATAGGTGCGCTCTAGTGAGTCACTACAGAGTGATGATCTAAAGAGTACGCTTGGCTTTCTGGCCAACCCAAAACGCTTCAATGTGGCCATCACTCGACCCAAAGCTCTGCTTTTAATTGTTGGAAACCCCCACATTCTCATTAGGGTGAGTGACCTCTTAAACTTTTTTTTTTTTCTCTCTCATCATACTGGTTGTAATAAAATGCATTCACCCTATATGTTCTAAAATCATAATTCCTTTCCAGGACCTATGCTTCAGGGCTCTGCTTGAGTACTGCTTTATTAATGAGGCTTATCTGGGCTGCGATCCTCCTTCCTCTCTTCAAGATGTTCACACGTAAGTAAACAGGTTCATAATGGATATTCTGGACTATTGCAAGGCTACTAATCAAATATTATTTATTGTTAGTGCAGATGGTATTCTGATTTTTTTATTAATATTATTATTATTGTGCAACAATGTGAACCCCATCTCATTTTCCCCACAGTGTTGCAGAGGAGCAAAGGAGCACATAAAAGGGACAAAAACAGGGGGTGTACTGCAGCACAGTCAACCTGGCAATCAAATTGTGTTTATATTTGTTTTTCCTCCTTCACGTTTTCTCGGCTTGTCTCTGTGTACCTCTTAACGTAAGTGCTTTAAAAAGAAAAATATCTTGTTTGCCTAAGAGCCAAATGCAGTCCCACTGGGATGAGAAATAAAGGTGATACTCATGATCAGGGCCCAGCATTCTTGTGTCCTACCATTAAGTTGATGTGCTTGACAGTGCATAAGATGGTTCTGATTTTTGGGTGAATTACCAAGAATTGCACCTTAATGGTCCCAGTGTGTTTATCTACCCAGTCTGCACAGTAATGGTTCCACAGTTATTTGAATGGAATCGACCTTGCTTTTAAAGCAAAAAGAAAGTAATGTGGTGCGAGCTCTTTGATAAACAAGAGAAAATGGATACAACAAAACAAGGTTTTGGTATATTGAGGGCATTAACCTAAGCAGATGTCTGCGGATTTTATGGGCAAGTTGTCTCCATAAGTTGATATAACAGTGTCTGCCCATAAGACCTGGAGACTGGATGTGACAATTGAGTGCTATTGAGTCTAAGTCTGCACACTCACCGTCAGCCCTACTGGAGCCCAGTGGGTGGAGTAATGGGAAAAGAAAAGACAAAAATGGGGGTTCAGTGTCTTTAAGTTAATGGGTCTATTAGGAGCAGGGAGGGGATAACGCTTATCTGAACTGTGAGAGAGCTCAGCTCAGACACAAAGTCCCTTTTCTTTTCTTCCAAAAGACACCCCCGTCTTTGATGTATGCCTCAGGTGTTTGGGTTTGTTTTTTTTCCTCTGGTGTCCCACTTCTCCAATAATAGCTGTACCATAGAGTGAAGAATACCCATACACATTTATATTGTTTAAAATAATGTTGCTTTGTAGGTTCTTAAGTTCTAGTCCGCCAGGTTTCTCACTTAGATTTTGAAGCATGATGTGTTGTGACGTTGTTTTGCTGGCACAGTTACTATTAATGAATTATTTAAGACTTTCAAATGCACACATTAAAACCCAAGGTCTGGAAAACAAATTTTTATTATCACATAGAAAAAAGGTTACTATTTTCCCCACAAGATGCTAAAGTCAGTGTCTGAAATAAGCAGACAGTATAAACCCACACGGGGTGTTTGTGGGTTTATTTATTTTGGTCCCAGGACAGTGTGTATACCAGCATTATGTGCTCACATGTAGCACATAATGGGGACAGTCCGTGCCAGCTGCATTCTCACTAGTTTGTGCTTATTTTATTATAGCAGGTGGTGCTTGTAAGGAGGTAAGACATACCTGTGAATTCCTCAGAGCAGACAAGTTGGTTACCAAAGGAGGAGGGGGGGTTATATCACACATGGAAAGATTGCATCAGCTCAAGCCTTTCAAACAAAAAAAACTACTTGCCATAAAGTGAAATGTCTTGGCCAGCTAAATATACAGCAAAAATGCAAAAGTTAAGATTGGTTAATAATGTTGGGAGAAAAAAATGAATTAACTCATTAAGCAATAAGCTGTTAAAACAGGCTAGCATGGGCTGATTTTTTTTTCCTTTTTTTCTTTTAATCATTAGTGAATGTGCGGTTAGAACTACTAGCTAAAATTTGTAGATAAGTAGGTAATAATCAATAGTTAACTTAAAGTATTCTTGTTTTTATTGTACTTATATAGATATGTATATATTAGATGTACTGTAAATACCATGTATTTTTGTACCACTATTATTTTTGCACCATGACACCAAGACAAATTCCTCATGTGGGTAGAAACTTCGAAATAAACATAATTCTGAGCTAAATATGATACATTTACCTAATGAGGGACAATAATTTTATATTTCTATAAGCTGTAAGCTGAAAATTTGTATTTTATGCATTTAAACAGGGAAATTCATTGAAAAACTAAAAATTCTGCGTATAAATATATATGCGTAGCTTACTCGATTTTAGGTATTTAGTGTAAGAATCACTTTAACTTAAATGAAAATGGTAACAGGTAATGATGGACTGTTTAAGTCCATATGACAGCCCTGAACTTAAAAGTTGATCGCTTGGTCGTACAGATCCTCTGCTCAATGTCTATGAAAGCCAGATGGTGCAGAATATGTAGGAAAATGGCTAAAGCTACTCTTAATTGTTGGCTTTAAGGGATAATTGTCCAAGCTAAACCGTCTACTGTATTAAGACAGAGCTGCTCAGGTATTAGGATCACTACACTATCACCTTTTCACTGAGGTAGGGGCAGGCAACACATTACCAAGACAGACAATGTGTCTACAAGGCAGCCATTAGGCTCAACAATAGATCCCTGCTGGGCACTCAGCAGGGGGAGCTTGTTAAATGTGTTGACCTATTCTCCCAAATTAGTCTTGAACTATTGTTGCTCAGTTAGTCCCCATCTTACTGACTGTACTCGTCTACCCAAGCTCTGGAACCAGTCTCCGCTCATCAGATTGTAAAAGTTGACTAAGCTGTTGCTCAGTGGAGGGCTTGCAACCATGGAGGGCTCAATGGTGCATTGTCCTCACAGCAGACAGCGTTGACACACACAAATGTGGTCAGTCAGAAAGCACTTTACTTTGTCATCTCTGATCACCAGCCACAGGAGGCTGGTTAGGATAGAGCCTTCTTGTTTGTAAGAGAAAGTCTTAGTGGCATCAGCCTCAGATACAGATCTAAACCTAGAGACAGACGACATCAAAACAAACATGACGATGCTGTAATGGAGTTCTGTTGTATTGACAAATGAGTGTCTTTATCTATGGTTGACAAATAAAGATGAGACCTTTGGTCTGTTGAATGGGTTTTTGGGATGCACTTTAGGCATAATTCTCACTGACGGTGAATGCTATACATTGCTGCGTTATTAAATTATTTATTGTTATTATTTTGTTAAAAAACAAAACAACTTAAGAGTATTCTTTGACATATTTTCTCAGGATATTTTTCCCACCTCAAATGTACATAGGAAATTTATGGACATGTTACTAGAGAAAGAAGAATTGAAATGGTCTAAATTCTCTAAACTGATCTGGAATATGTCATTATGTCACTGCATTGGTTAATGAAACAGGAATTTTCTCAGCTTCTATTCCATGAAATGGATAAATTAAAGAGTTTACATCTGGATCTGAGGTTGGGTTATTGGTAGATCAAAGCCAGGTGTGCCAGAGGAGACACTGGTTTGCTAATGAGAACTGGAGGCTCTTCAGATGAGTCTCCAATTAGGAAGCAGGAACACATGAAAGAGGCTTGCCGTATAAGGGAGACAGCCTGACTGTCTACAAAACCTCATTTATTTATTTTTAAATAGAACTTTCAGAGATGCAAAACTACTTCATACACAAACTGCATTCCAAAAACGCTGGGATGCTGTGTAAACAGAAACAGAATGCAATGATTGTTATATATTAGAAACCCATATTTTATTAATGTTAGAACACAGAAATATTGTGGAACAGTTCCTTAACATAAATTTGTTAAGGACTGGTGAATATCTAATGAATCGTCTAAATAAAATTGTTTGAAAATTACGCAAATCTGGAGAAATCTCTGTGCGCAAGGCTGAAAATCATTGGACCCCCATGATCTTCAGGTGCTTAAAAACAGGCATTCTTGATGGAAATCACTGAATGGGCTCAAGAACACTTCCAGAAATCATTGTCCGTTATACCCCGTTTGCTGTGTCATCCACAAATACTGGTTAAAGTTTAGTCTTGCAAAAAAGCGGCCCTGTGTGGACATAATCCAAAAATGTCTGGCCAAAGGTCATTTAAAATGGACCGAAGCGAACTGGAAAAATGTTCCACGGTTAGATGAATAGAAATTTGAAATTATTTTTGCAAAACATAGACTCCACATTCTCTACACTAAAGAGGAGACAGACCATCCAACTTATCACCACTCAGTTCAAAAGCCTGCACAAGTGAATGCACATCATTAATACTTAAATGCACATACAACCTTTAAAACAGCATCCTGACAACACAATTTTCACTGTTTAACAAGACTATCCTAAACCTGTAACTGCAGCTATTACAACGTGGCTTTGTATAGTTGAAGAGTCTGTGCACTGAAATGGCCTAAATGCCATCCAGACCTTACACCAACTAAAACCATTCGGAGCATCATAAAATGAAAAATAGGAAAAGAAGAGCCGGGACTGCTGAGCAGCTGAGATTTTATAACAAGCAAAAATGGGACAACACTCCCAAAAATCCAGCAGCTGCTCTCCTCAGATCTCAGACATTTACAGACTATTGTTTAAAAAAACAGTAATGCTACACAGTCGTAAACATGACCCTGTCACAACTGTTTTTAGTGTGTGTGAAATGTTGCTGCCATCAAATTCAAAATGACCTTTTTTCCCCCTGAATACTGAAACTTTCCTTTTTTCTTTCTCATGAACATTTTTGTGCCCTGTAGACCTATAAAAGCGAATGCAGGAGACCGTGTGACTTAACTGAGTGGTGAAAGTTGGGGCTGGGATTCCCCAGTGTTTCCCCCTCCCCGCCCCCCTATTCCACACACCATCTGCTTACTGCCACCCCCCCTGTCGTCTGCAGTCATCACAAAACAAGTCGTTATCTCCAAAGACACGTCTCTGCATCTTTGATTGGTGGTTGATAACAGACCTACAGACTCATGGGGCTGGCTGACCTTGCTGTATATATATCATGCCATTTCAGCAGAGACTGGCAACAAGAAAGCTGGTTTAAAGCTCTCCCTGTTTATCCTTGTGTCCTCTCCTGGTTTGGCTTTCTGATCCTGACATTATGGCTGTTTTCTTCACTGTGGCTCTTATGACTATGGCTTGTCCTTTACTAGCATTTGACATGGGTCAGTCTACTCGTTGTGTTGCCATTCCCCACAAGATGCATGTCTGCAAAGATGTTGGATACTCAGAGATGCGTTTGCCAAACTTTTTGGGCCACAGTAGCCTGGAAAGCGAGGTGGTGCCACATTCAGAGGATTGGAGGCCGCTGTTGCAGACAGGCTGCCACCCTCAAGCACAAGCCTTCCTCTGCTCCCTCATTGCCCCTGTTTGTCTTGACACGTAAGTAGATTTTCTGTGTTGAGCTTTGCTTTCTTTTTATTCTTTCCTTTAATAATCATGACCGTTGTAATCTTGTTTGTTCACTGTGTAACATCTTGTTGCTATTTGTTCAGTTTCATCCAGCCCTGCCGTAGTCTGTGTGTGGCAGTGAGGGAAAGCTGTGCCCCAGTGCTTGCCTGCCAAGGACACTCATGGCCTGATGTTCTTGACTGTGACCGTTTCCCTGCTGAGGAAGACATGTGTCTTTCTCACCATGGAAAACCTGGCATCTTTTCTAAAGGTAAAGACTACATGTTCATTATTAAGGATTATAATGTTTAATTCCACTGGAATAATAGAAAACCAGTTCCTTACTCTTTCAGGTTGTTTTATGATTACTACAGTTATTTTAAATAATGTTTGATTTTTATCGCAGGGTTGCCTAAATCTGCCTGTCAAAACTGTCCTTATGTGGAAGAGGCTCCTGAATCAAAAACAATCTTGGATTCTTTCTGCAGCCATGATTTTGGTACGTTCAAAAAATCTCTCAAAAAGCTGCGGTATAGTCACATCTGTTTGTTTTTGTCACAACTTCCGATTTTCCTGGTGTTTATTATTATTCATTTTTTCCTTTACAGCTGTTACTGCCAAACTCCACCGTCTTCGCCTACCCACAGGAGAGCCAGAATTTGAAATTGAGGGGCGGGTCGAGTTTATCCGTCAGGGTCCTCTGTTGCCTTATGACACCCAGCATCTGCTCCAGCAGTGGCTCCTTATCAACGTTAGATGTGCCCGTGCCCTTGTGCGTCCTGGGAGGTCACAGCTTTATGTGCTGACTGGTTCTGTGCAGCATGATGGGACCCTTTCTCTGACTCGTGTCTTCCCTTGGCACAGAAAAGATGCAAACATTGCAGTGGCATTTCGAAAATGGAAGCACCACAGATCTTGAAGTGACATGGACCAAAACAGGAGCTTGAAATCTGTGTTTTGAGGCACAGATGGAGCTCAGTGGCACTGGGTTTTAAGAAGCATTTGTAAAAGAGGGTAATTGTTATGAGAACAGACTCTGACTCAAGCAATTTGCTCATCTGAGCAGGTCGCCGTCTCATTTCATCTTTGTTAGTGCTTTTGTTAGCACACTGAATTAAGACGCACTGAAACCTGTACATAGTATTATACATATAAATTTATAGTAGATTATATTTTCTGTTAAAAGCTGTATTTATGATGTTCCGTGTGTTGTTTGGAATAAATGACAATAAAATAGTCCTATGAAACCACATATTTGTGAGGTTTCTTTCCCTCATGCTTATGCTCAAAAGCCTTGCTTTAGCCTAGTATGTTTATCTCTTTATTACAACAGTTATTTAGTTATTGCTCTTACAAGAGAGAACTAATAAAAATCAGAAATAAAAACCACTTAACACTTATGTCACCACAAGGTGGCACACTAATGCCACTTGTTCTGAAACATGGCATAATACAATGTAAAACTAACACCTAGCATGCAGTAATGGTTACAAATTGGATTGCCTATAAATTGTTCTGCATAAGATGCCAAACTGTTTTAAATGTCTTGATCACTATGTTCACAGCGTGAGGCCCATTCTGTGTAATGCTAACGAGAAGATCAATCACTCCCTTTACATTTGAATAGTCTTGTTTTCACAGCTCGGCCAAACAGACATAGTTCATGAACAATGGATGTGTTTGGTACTTTTCAAAAATCTCCTTTTGGGTTTTATGTTGTCTTGGAGTTTAAAATAAATGCTAAATATTTGACTGTTTTGGTGAAAGCCAATTCAGCCTCGGGAATAGCTGTGAAGTAAAATCATCAGCATTCCATATAATACACAATGTGTCACATGTCTGATGTGATGAAGGTTACTTTGATAATGGTCATTTATTTAAAATCATTTATGTGAACTGAAAATGAATAGGAGACAAGCGCAACAAATTAAAATCTTTTATTTATCCCCAATAATAATGTTCTTTATTTGAAATGTCTGAGTAAGTCTAGTGTCTGTAATACTTTTTCCCGTGTGGGTACATTGGCTAAGTTGCTAAATAAGCAAATTGTATGACATGAAAATATAATTTTTATCCACTACAAACAAATTTGTGTTTGTGGAATTTAAGAATGGTGTTTTTTTTTTTCTTTCTAATTGTTCATGCCTGAATTTTCAATGCGTGGCAACGCGCTGGTCCCGATGGACAGGCGGGATTCCATGTTCCCTTCCATTCAGATCTCTCTATTTCATAGAGTCACACAACAGTCTTCAAGAATGCATGGCATCTCACAGACCTGCATGCTAAATTTGTGGGGTTTTTTCATGCTTAACAATGATCATCAATCACTACCCATTAGCCTTTATCTGTCATTCATTTATCATCATCAACCACCCTCATTTGAGTTGCCATTAAAACAAAACTATAATTGTGTAGTTTGTTTCCCCGTGTTCACAAAACAAAAATATTATTTCTTTCTTAACCAACAGAAAGTTCCACACATGGTAACCAAACACCACGTGACCAAGAGAATACTCAAAGACTGAAAGTGAGTTCATGATGTTGTTAATGATAAAGACATATGGTTAAGATAAGTAATGTCACTCAATCATAGCAAGACATTTTTTTGGTATGGTGACTGGAGTGATGTTTTAAAGCAACAAGTTATTTAAGCTTTTCTTTCACATGCAACAACAACAACTGACAGGGTTGATTCTGACGTTATCTGTGGGTCTGGAATGAGCTCCTGTCACAACTACTGGAGCATGTAACGGGATCACAATCAGGATCAACTAGTAGAGCTTCAACAAGGGTCTAGGGCTCACTGATACAGTGCATTTTAATGATTCACACTGCAGTTGAAAATGTTTCACTTTGTGTTCACTGCAAATCTCAGACGATATTTTATGTTTGCAGGAATGAAGTATAAAATATAATTATGGCAAATTATGAAATATATATTTTGCGTCTTCTTAATACTCAAAAGTTCACTTTTAGTCCATATATAAATCCATCATACAATGCATTCTTTGAAAGAATTAGTTTTTTCCCTTTTATTCTTTTCAGCACATATTCGAAACATGGGTTACATCTCTGCATAGAGTTTAGTTGTTCTTCAGACTTTTTCTGGCTATAAACAAGGAGGATTCGACCATCATAACCTGCTGCTTCTGCAGAGACTCCAATAAAGTCAAAAATCATCTCTGCAGCCTAAAATGCACTCAGCTGGACTGTGATCACGATAGCGCGTGATCTATATACAATTCTGTTTTAAACAACAATTCATTATGGTTTTTGATACCTTCATTGTAATTATGCTCTTCCATTAACAAGATTATATTTAAGAGCAATGAATAGTATATAGTAGGGTGATCACTAAGCACAAACAATGTCTAAAACAGGAGTTATCGAAATGCTTTATTTACAGTTGGACAAAAATATTTACAAAATATAGAAAGTGAAACATGAGTTCCAATGGACTTGGATTACAAACAAAGCACAAGTGTAGAGCTTATGAAAATGTGAAATATAAAACAGCCTAATATGGAAGTGCAGTAAATGAAGTGAATCATTCCGGCCTTTAATGGACTCCAATTACAGTCTCTCCTGGAAATACTTGTCAGGGTAATAGCCATGAAACTGCTTACTGAAGCCAGTGCACTGCAATGTGATTGACCAAGCAGCTGAACCAAATTGCATTTATCATGCCAAGAAACGTGCCATACACAGACAATGTTTCATCCATATATTTTTAGAACCATCAGAGTATTGTAGTCTTTTTATTTTGTAGATGTAAAGTTTGCCCTCCATACATTATGACCTCTCATGTGTCTTTGGCACTCTTTTGCTTTGATGATCTCTCTGTTTTTGCATTAGTGTAATTCTGTGGTTCTTCTTCCTGACCAAGACCGCGGGCCATGAGCTCATCCATTGGGGAACGAATGTTATGAACCTCCTTCTCTTTACAGTTTCGCCACTTCATGCGCCGGTTCTGGAACCAAATCTTTACCTAAAGCAGTGCGACAGTGTAAAGGTTTTAGTTCAGTTTGTGAAGTCCTTCATCATAAGTATGTTAGCTTCTCATTTTAAGTTGTAAATGCAGTTTAGAGATCTTGGTCACTGTGTGGAATTTAGGTTTGATCTTTAAGGTGAGCTGTTACAGCTGTCACTTTCCCCTGCACCCTTTTGTAAGGCAGGATCACATATTCGAAACATGAGCTCATTTGAATTCGATTACCTGTGATTCCTTAAGGCTGAGATTAGCTGCCAGTTTGTTCCTGTCTGTCTTGCTAATGTACTTCTGTCTTCGAAAGGTCCTCTCCAGCTCCTTCCTTTGTTCTTCAGAGAACACAGCTCTCCTAAGGATCCCTCTACGTGAGTTTGGACTTGCATTAGCAGACCACATCTGAATGTTTGCTCCCTCTGAAAGTGAATTAGAGGAACAATAACATGTCAGTTTATTGACATCAGTTTCAAGTACTAGACATATTCAATGGGCTATTTATTAGAGCAATAAAAATCAATGGTGGGTGGTTCATCTCTGCAAGGTAGGTTGTAACACATACTGTATCAGTTTAAACAAAAAGTGTAGATTCATGAAAAAACATCTTGGAGAAGGTAAGTAGCAGACAGTGGAACACCAAGGTAGTGTCTTATAAACGGAAACAGGTTATTCAAGCTTTGGATAAAATCGGATCTTCTCCACATTTATAATATATCCACTTACTGTTTCACATTTCCTACTTTTTCAAACCCAGTTGTCTTTGTCACACTTACTTTATCGCACATTCTTGAATCCTCTTTCTATTTGTCCAATTTAACAAACTGAGGGTGACTAAATGAGAATAGAAAACCATTTCAACCTGGAAAAAGGAGATTTGGTGACCTGAGAGGGCCAATACCACGCTGCTTCACTCACAGGTGCACACACAACAAAAGTCAAGTGAAACAATTTATCTGATCTATTCAACATTGCCTTTTTAATCTGTACGACAAATCTGCACATAGACCACCTCTAGAGAGCACAAAACTGGTTTGGACATGCTTTTCACTTCTCTATTGGCATTCAATAGCTTTTACTTAAATAGCTGATTACCAGGTCATTCCTGGGCAACGTGTGTCTACTCTAGTGGGCCAACTATAGAGCCATATGGGACACCAACAATAGAGCTGTTCAATGGAAATGCCATTACTCGATGGTTCAGTGGCCCAACACTAAATCTTTTCTCTTGCAAGTTTGAAGCCAGTTTGTATGTGAAGATGAGCTCAAATAAGTCTATAAAAGTCACTTTCATTGAATGCTTTATGTCCTAGTCAAGAGGTCTTCAATGGGCAGGAATGAGAGTTGAAGGACAGGAGAAAGACGGGGGGTCGGCGAACCAAGCTCTGTAGCCACACAATGGGTGGGGGATGTTACTTGTCCAGCCCTCTTCTACTGAAAAATGGGAGACTTTTTTGTGCTTAGTGGAGTTCATTGCTGGAGTGAAAAATTGCAGCGAGGTCGCGTGTGGATGGTGGAGTGAAAGTGGCAATTGGTCACGGCTAGAGTTGGCATTGTTTCGTTGCCGGGCACTGTGGGAAAGTGTCAACCTACTAAGGGGACCCCAGGGACTTGTGGTATGACGGCTTTCTGATTTGTGCTATTTTGCACGACTCTTGACAGGCATCACAGGGTGCAGAAACTAATAACTTCCAATTAATGAGGGAAAATGACCAAATATCAGAACTGCCTGACTTATTTCAGTCTTTTAAATGATGATGAAGAATTAGTACTCTTCACAAATCCTAAATTAGATACTTTGAACCATGCTTTTAAAAATGTAAATTTTCCTTCAGTGGAAGCAGTAATAGCTTTTGTAACTGTTGCCTCATTTTATTCACCTTGAAAGTTTTATTTCAAACTCTTTGTGTTGCCACCCAAACTTGTTAATGTGCTGAGGGAGTAAAGCTTTGAAACATTTGGCCTTACTCTGCAGTAAGAATCACCCACACCTGGTAATTATTATCTTAATATAGCAGAAGACAAGATGTTTATTAGTGCTGCATATTTGCACTATTAAATGTGTATTTGCATGTACAAAAAAAGGTGCGTGTCTGTGTAGGGGGGCCTCTGGGACTCTTAAAAGCCTTGCAGCCCACCCCTCTTTCCCTTTCCTAAACAACCGTGAATGCTTATGAATAGAGCTGTGCAGAACTGAACGGAGAATTAGCTCTTTGGCATTGCATCGGTAATTAGCTGTGGAGAGCATGGGAGACCCTGCTGCTAATGCTTAGAGAGTAGCTGAGGCATTGCTGATGAGGCATAAAACACTCACTGGAGAAGACAGGAGGGGGGCTGGACCCACCGCAGCATGCCAACAGATACTGCGGGCTCGGCAGGAAAACACTGCTCAGCACATCTGCAAACACAGGGACAGTCAGATAGGGTAATGCGATTGCCAGGTGTGATATCTGTGATCCCCAAAAGCACTTACCTGAATCACTAAGCTCATATTTCTGAAGGCCTACAAAACTGAGTCTCAGATTGTATTTAAACATTAACGGTTTTAAAATAAACTGGCATTTGTGCGAATTATGATTTAACATTTTCAACGATTTTTAGAAGTCAGATTTTGTAGAAACTAAGTAAATAGTAAAATTGATGCATTTACTTACATCTTCGCTTACCAGTTGTATGTTGACTAAGCTGTTATCAGTCACTAGTTTTCTGTCTTTTAACTGACATTTATTTGCAAATTTGCATAGAATTTAGAGACTGTTCTGTTAAATATTTAGACTACATGTAATGACATTTTTTAGCATTTACAAATTGATGTTAAAAAACTATTACTTTTTTTTTTTTTTTACAAAATGTTGTTATTACTCAGAAATAAGTGATTATTATTTCTTTCATGCAAGGGTATAAATCTGTTAATTATCTGTTCATTTTTTCATGTCTTGGACTCACACATGACACTATTAGCAAAGATGGATATACTTACCTACTTTCATGTTTTGTAAAACCTCTAAGCAGCATCAAAAGTAGCAGTATTACATTATTAATTGAACAATGTTTTTCCTCTACATATCTGGGTTTGATAGATGGTGCAAGACCGGGGGGGAAAAATTAGTGTGATTTGAATGTAAAGTTGTAGCTTTACATTCATAAAAATAAAATAAAAAACTACATTACATTACAATCAAATTAAAACATACAAGGAAAAACAGTTTACATTTTGTTTAAAGGTTCACTTGCATAAAATCAATCTCTTTACCAGAACGTGGCAGATGTGGCCCTCCTAAGTCTTTCACTGGCCGAAGACTTTGGGTCCGACTTTCCAAGGCTCCGTCCTCAGGGCCCCAGGTTCTCCTTGGGCATTCACACGCTGCTCGTCTCAGGTGTCCATTCGTTGTCCATTTTGAAGCGGCTGAAGGTGTCTGAGACTGCAGCAGATTGTCGATAAGAAAACTCTTTCCTGAGCTCCCATATCCCGGTACAGCAGGAGGACAGCCAGCCATATTCTTCCTGGTACAGCTCTGAACTGAGACCATCCTGATCACACGGTGACCTGAACACTAGAGTTTCCTCTTCAGCAGTCACAGCCCAGTGACACTAAATTCTCCTTTAATCCCTTTTTGAGTGACTAGGCCAACTTCATTAAACTCTGAAAAAACAACCACAAAAAAACCACAAAAAAAACAAAAGTTGTCTGCTCTTCCTCCTTCGGGCCTGCACTATGCTACAGGACTGTGTCACGATTGGCCGAGGGGCTCTAATGTGCTTCTCAATTCAGATAAGGCTGGGGCCTTTCTGGAGTGGCAGAAGGTGGGTCTGGCTCATTCATTATGTCAACTAGCCTATTAAATGATCGACACCAGAGACAATGAAGTGCTGGCCAAAGTTTAGCATGCACCAAACACTCTTCTGCAGTAGTAAATAGTTCTCTCCTTTCTCCAGCCTCCTTCGGAGCTCTATTGTGCACCATGCAAGCACCTCCGTCGTTCATTTGTGCTCTGTAAGAGTTTTTTTCATTGCTGAATGTTTAAAAAGAACATCTTGCGTTTTTCTGGAATATTAGTTGGCAAATTAATCCGATTGTAATGTTTTTGCTTCACTTATAAGCAAATTTCAGTAGGGTCATAAAAAGAAAGTGTCCAGTTGTTTTTCTAAATCACTTGCACAAGACACCTTGCACTGTTTACAAGATAACTGGGCTTATTTAAGCATGCAGTTTAATTTCTTAATAAATAATGGAAAAACCCTTAATTTTTTTAGTTAAAATAAACCTTTTGAGTGAAATTTACAATTTTTCATCGTATTTTTCTTCCCTCTGGTTGCAACTGATATTAGTTGCAATTTAGGGTATTTTTTTCTGTAACATATTATATGAAATAAACAGTGCAATGAGCAACATTTGTTTATATTAGAAGACAAACCCTCAGAACTATGACTTGTTCAGTTTTGGTAATTGTTGCAGAACTCTATTTGTCAGCTTTAAAATTTTTACCTGTACAAATGATTTTACAGAGATCCATAAAGCTCCTCAGGCAGAAAAATCAAGCACTTAAATATTCAGTTTTCACTATATGGATTGTATGTGTTGCATATTAGTGTGTTGCAGCTTCGAGATATAGGTGGCCACCCAAATACACACGTGTGTTAGTGTTTTGGCATAAACACATCCAATAAGAGGCTTGTGTAACCTTTCACACTGCAGCTAATGATCCTCAACATTGTCATAGAAAGTTCAACAAGAGGGGCGACAGACCCGTAGTTTAGGCACAGTAAACAGGCATATCCACACTCATCTGGGAGCGTGTTTGTGTGTTTGTGGGGCCGACTGGGAGCGCCAGGCTGCGCGTGTAGATGCCTCATGCTGAGCATGGAAATTGGCCCAGACAGCTCAGGCTATTGTGTGATGGCCAGGGAGCCAAAGGTTGCTTGTAATCAAATTTGAGGTTTTATTCCTCAGGCTGGTGGAGAACGCATAGTGCTCTGTCACATGATGAGTGTTAGCGCGTCTGCGTGCACTTTCCACTGTTGTTAAGCGAGTTCATGTTAACATGCTTCACATAGACCAGTGGCTGTGATAGCCCCCTGAAGCTTTTTGTTCGCCAGAGAGTCATTTGTTTACATGACAGAGAGAAAGCAGGAGGGAAGCCTTGTTTAGTGCTATTTTTAACTGTTTTTGTTTCTTAAATAGCTTATTGTGTATCAAGGCATGTTTTATGTGATAACACTGAGGACTTTCACCGAGTCATGTTCTCTGTTCTTAAATTAGCATTTGAGCAAAAAATGTCAGTGTAGTAAGTTTAAAAGAGGTCAGAAACATGATGACACTCGTCAAAGCATTATGCGTGTCTATTAACTTCGTATATTTCTCTGTGTTCAGTGACTTTTTTTTTTAGGTAGAACAAATCTCATCCAACTTTGTGCACATTTTAAAAGGCATCAGTAAGCACGTATCATTATTAAAATTCACCACTATGTAATTAGCCAGATTCCAATAGAGCTCTCCAGGAGAGGGAGGTATAATTAGGCTTTTCTTGACGGGTAGGTCTTAGAAACACCCTGAAGCAAGTTCATGTGAATTTTATTTGATGCCCATCTCTTTTTAGAACTGGAGGGAAAAAACAGGGCTCCCTTCATTCAGATTCCTCACAATGGGTCTGTTGAAAACTAGCACTCTGCAGACCGACTGAGATCCCTTTTCTCTCTTTTTTAACCCCACTAAAGCTCTTAAAAAGATACTGGCCCATTGCACACGCAATTGATATTCCACCACTCGAACTTAATATCGTGAATGGAGGGCCAGGTTCTATGAATCAGGAGGACAATGCGCTTAGTTTAGCAGCAAACTGGCACTTTGTGTGCAGTGTCTATGCCCCAGAACAGGAAGTTTCTAATGTGAGCCTCTCAATTGTGTGCCTATAGAGTTCTAATGAGCTTCTGTATGCTGAGTGAATGGCTGCGGGCCATTCACCATGAGGGCCCAATGAGCCAGCTCACTGCACATGTTCACAATAGGATCCTGGGGGAATGGGAGTGGCTTTGTGGAGCAACTGCTCTGCATGGACAGTCTATAAAGGCTTCAACATACCTAAGACCACATTTTCATTAAGAGTACGGCACATTAAGCTGATTGCAATGAAAAGCTTTTGTTTTTATCTCCACTTTAAAGCTTTGCATGTACGACACATGAGTCTCTATTATCAAAAGAGAGCGCTGAAAAAAAGTAATGAGAGTGAATAAATGTATTAAATGAAATAAAGTGCCACTATGGTGTCTTATTGTGTACCTTTCACAAAACAACGTCATGCCTGTCGGATCATATTTGTGGAGCTGTGCGGCACTTAGGCATGAGAAAAACACATAATTTTCAGAATAAAAGGCTGTCAAAGCTGTGATCGAACTTTTCTGAGTTTTCAACGTGTACATATTGCTAATAAAAGGGCAACAATGCAGCCCCATTAATATAGATTTTAAATTATTTTTTCCCTTTACCATCTGAGGTTAGATATGAAATATCTATATATAATTTAATGTAAGTGATTTTGACTCATAGAATCTGTAATATTCAAATATAGTGTGCAAAAATGTTTTATTAAGCAGTCAGTTTCTACAGAAAATAATAGGGCCCTTAATACAGGGTGACTCTGCTCACAGAGATCTGGTAGTACATAGTTTGTCTTGCTCATTTTTGTCATTTATCTTGATTTATGTCTCATCCCTGAACTCACTGCACTCATAAGCCACTTAAATCCTGCTAGTACCAGGTTTGGCTAACTGCCTTAATTATTTGTGGCATGGATTCAAACCGGTGCTGCAAACATTCCTTAGAGCTTTTGGTCTATATTCACATGCTAGCATCATACAATTGTTCCATCAGCTGCACATAAATGATGCAGATCCTGTTTTTACCACATCCCAAAGGTGCTCTATTAGATTGAGATCTGGTGACTGTGGAAGTGAGCAAAGAGAACTCACCGTCATGTTCAAGAAATCAGTCTGAGCTCATTTGAGCTTTGTGACTTCCCTCTGATGACAGAAACACAGTGGTTAGATTGTGATGGCTAGATCGTCAACCATACTCAAGTAGGCTGTTGGTTTAAATAATATCTGTTGTAATTAGTCTAAGTAGTTGTGTGCTAAGAAAATATCGTCCACACCATGACATCATAAGTCAGGACACAAGTCGCCATGTGACTGGTTAATTAGGTATTAACGAGCAACAGTTATACCAAGTAAGTGGCCCGCGAGTGTCTGTTGCCTATTTTTCGGGTAGTTGAGCATTTACCCTTTGGCATGGTCCAAGAGTGACACTGTCTGTTTGGCCTCAGTACTGCTCCACTGTGATCGAGTGCCTGCAATACTCTGTCATGTACCCACGATGGCGCTGAGAGAACGGGGACCATCAATATTTTAACTGCGTGATTCCCAAAACTCTGTCTGGTTTTTGCATCAGCATCAAATATTTAAAAATGCAGCTTTGCAACAAATAGCAGATGACTTCCATCAGTCCACCGCAGCTTAATTTAAATATTTTTCCATTTATATTAAAAATAATATTCATAATAAAAATAAATAAACATGTCAAAGCAAAGGTATTAGAATACATTACTGGGCAGGATGATGCAATAAAACGTTACAGGTTTAATAGAATATAATTCAAATTAGAAACTCAGAAAAGGACATTATAACATAGAAATTTGAACCAAATGAATCCCAGGAGACCCCTGTGGGAACAATATGCAAAGTTTTTTTTCTTTCTTTTTTCCCAGCAGTTCATTCGTATTCCGTCACTGCTACTTTAAGTGATTTTAATTTTGTAGATCTTGCATTAGTATGTCTATATGGTATATTTATTTCCTAAGTGAACAAGCCCCTGAGAGCTTTGCAATGCATCATCCATCTAGTTTTCATTATTTATTTATTTAAAAAAAATTTTTTTTAGATAAATGAAAGTACCGCTGTTCTTCTGCCTTTGCCTTGAGAGATTTGACGTGCGAGCGCAGGTGTGTGTTGGCAGTGCGCGTGCTTATTACTTTTGATTCTTTGCTGGGCGCATGCTTTAATGACTCTTATTTTCCTGATGGCACTTTAGGAAATGACAAGTTGTGGGCAATACAAAGTAATTACATTTCCTGTGTCTGGACCCAGAAGAAATGGAATTATTAATAATGAATAGTGGGTTGGTCGCCCTCTCAGACAACAGATGTGACACTGCATGAAGAGCCATTGCTTGTCTTTGTTTTGGTCACAATAGCCACCCATTAGCTGCATGCTGTAGATGCGCTCTCAGTTGGTACAGATAATAGCCTGTTTGTCAAAAAACATCTGTTTTGCATGAATTATAATTAAAACAAAACATGTTATTGGCATTGACGAAGGCTACCGGTATATTGAAGGAGAGGCACATTTAAATGGCAAATGTGCTGGTGTTAATCTAAGGTCCTTGGGATGGATCTGAGCACCACAGCGGCCCATGAATCATATCTGCTGATGCCCACTTGTCAGCTCGACTTCAGAAACCAGCATAGCCAGCAAATGATGTTTCTTGTCATCCAGGGATTGGCCTGAGTTTGTTAAGGACTTATGATCGATTGCCTCTGGAAAAGTCTTCAATTTATGTCCCTCTGGCAGAAAATTGATCAGGATTTAATGAAAATGTAATAATTTCAAAATCGACATCACTGGCATAACATGGATGCTGATTAAACAGTTAGGTTTCAGAAGGTTAGTATGTGCCATGATAAAGAAGATGCGAGATAAATAAATAAATTTTCAACCCACAGAGCGCCTTTGCTTCAATTGGCACACAGTCAGCCAAGGACTCAATTTTAATTTGCTTTCTTGGCACCTGCTGAAAAGCCAGACGTCACCTTTACAGAAGGATTGAGAACGTGTGCTTGCAGCAGATCACAACTCTAATCAAAAAGCAGTTTTAGCATATATGATAATCCAGTAAAATGTTTTTGTGACAGGTGGCTTTTTCTCCATTGACTTCTTCACAAGGACAGGGAAGGCAGATGGTTTGGAAGAGACGTAAAGGAGGTTATCAACATCAACTGAAAAGAAAACCCAAACATTGCTAAAAAGGAAAGGAAAAGAGGGCGAGCCTTGACAATGCCTGAAGGATTGTTTATCATGGTAGGTTCCTACCATTTATCACTATAATCGCTGGGACTTTTAACCTCCAAAGTTGGTACACAACCTTGACAACTTCAATGAACAGGCATAACTCATAAAATAGCTTTTTGTGCTTGCTGGCCTTCCACCTTTCAATAGTAGTTAGGCCTTTTGTGCTGCAATGTACTTAAGATGGAAAATAAAAACAATTACGTACCTTTGTCTCAGTAAATTGAAAAGCAATATACTTCTACTAGCAATGCTTATCTCATTTATTGTTTCCTTTTTCCCTTTTAGACTTTTTAGATATCCCATGACTTAGTTTATATATAAAACCTGAAATATATTGCTCGGTTAGCTAGTAATGATCCAATTATGAATGATAGAGAGCAAGTGCATTTTCTCATTTGATTGGGCCGACTTTGCAGCAGTAACTCATTCAAATTTAGTTTCAAACATGCGTATCTATTTATACTAGACCTATTACGGTCTTTTCAACTCTATATTTTCATTCTTGGACTCTAAAGTTGTTTTGTTTGACTCATAGTTCAAAATAATCTTTATTTATCTCATGTTGAGACTTGATGCAACCCCGCACTTCATCAGCTGCTTGAAACAAGCTGTGTCAGCCTCTCTACGGAAACACAAATGAAGAAGTAAAGTAAATAAAGTGTTTAGAGCAGCCTAAAGTCTAAGCTTTTGACTCACCTGAATTATTTGTTGATATGTTGACGTCTTCATTTGAAACTTTGATTATGTTTAACATGAGTATCCAAGCACGTCACACCAAGTAGACTTCCAAATGGACAAATCCAAATAATAATTAAGTATGTAAATTGTACGTCAGTAGCATATGGAGCTTATCTGCCACATATGCAGGTGCAAGACACCTTAAGGCTTTAAACACAAACAGTGCCACTGCATGGTGGATTCTGTAATACACAGTGAGCCATGTAAGGCTGCCAACACTGGAGTAATGTGATCACTCTCTCTCTCTTTCTTGTTGTCCCACTCTATAATCTGGCTGCAGCTTTTTGGACTAATTGTAAGTGGGCGAGAGATGATGGACTAACTACAGCATGCAGTGCTCTAAGTAGTCCAGTTTTAACATAACAAAGTCAAGGAGCTTTTAGTCCGGAGATGGAAGAAACTGCTCCCAGACCACAGAATTCATTTGACTGTCAAATTTGAAATTTGAGTCAAAGATCAAGGTTGCTACACAGTGTTTTAATAAGATGAGCCAAAACCCCAGGATTATCCCGTAATAATAACAATATAATAACATACGCGCACACAAAGCCTGTTTTTATTTATTTATTTATTTTGCTTTATATAGAATAAAACTGAATAATTTGATTTTTGTCTTGATCGTCGTTACTTCTTGCTTTCTTAAACATTTAAACATTGACCCTAACCCTGAATTTCATGTAAGCTAAGGCACTGACAAAAATTCCTTTTTTTCTTTTCTTTTCTTTTTTTTTTTTTAGAGAGAGATTACAGTAGACATGGGCCAGGATGAGGCGTGGTTGCAATCGAGATGCATGTAATGGATATAAAAGCTTTTCCCATCTCAGGCCACCAGGGGGCTTTATTGCCCCTCTTTCCCCCCTGTCTCTCGCTCCTTGACAGGTTTCTCCTCTCCCTTCCTCTCTCTGTCTGCTCTCCTTCAGCGCACACAGCTCGTTCGCACTGCTGTAGGAGCGTCTGTTGAGCTGCCGAGGCAGAGCAGCTCGCTTTGTCCGTCCTCTGTCAGCCACCTGTGCCGCGGATGATGCGGATGGAGCAGACCCTGTGTTACATGGAATAATTTCAGCATCATTGCTGTGTTTTTTCCTCCCCCTCTTTCGGATTTGCTTCTCTCTCCCCCCTTTAAAAAAAAAATAAATTCGCATCGCCGGGCATCTAAAGTTGTGATGATGCCTCCGCTCAGCATTTGGGATTGGTAACAGCCTCCCGTGCGAGGGTGATACATCATTCGCATGTGATTGAAGAACGCTGTCTCTCGGAAGTGGACAAAACATGGACTAATTTTGCTTTTGTTTTTTTTATACATTCACCATGAGATTATTACAGCTGTTTCTGATTTCCGGTGTATTTTTCGTCTCCTCAGGTAGGACAAAAGGCTGTCACTGATTTTTAAATGAACCGTTATGTCGCAACATTTTGCTTTTTAACATGAGATCAGCTTCATTAAATGATGTGCTGTTTTGCTTAACTTGTGACCAAACCTTCTCAGAAATAATCAGCTCTTAATCTTAACCTGACCTGACACATCTCCCCCTGAAACAAACATGATATTTTTTTCTAGCATCACAAGACTCTTTTTTTTAATAACAGTGGTTTAAATAAAATAAAATATAATGTTTTCTGTTTGTAAATTAGTTATAGGTTTTGGGGTTGACCCTGCCCTGCGCATCAGCGTATTTGATGAACTAACGCTTGGAGAAGGCTTTGATGGAGTTACTCAGGTCCAGGGCTTCCACAGCGAGTCTAGAGCTTTCCACTTCCAAGGTACCATAACACACATTCACTCTGTCTCTGTCTGAAGTTAAAATGTAAAGCAGATGAGATGATGTCCATGCAAAGAACATGTTTTCCTATGATAACTACTCATTTCATTTTGTTTATTTCCTTTGTATGTTTTGTTTACACAACTAGAAAGGCCAACATGATGCAGCCCAGTAATCCACAGATCCTGAGCTGAGATGCCTGTAGATGTCTGATGTTAGATCATCGAATAATGCTGTGCACCAGATTCCTTTATATGATTCTTGTGTTTGTCTGTTCCTGTGTAACAGACTGTAAACTGCAACATACAGTGCATTATCAGTTTTTTCTCTCTATTTGGATTTAGCTGGGGGGGTGGCCTCAGACTACCACCTGCCTGAACAATAGGCATGTTCGGTTTTCATGAAAAAGTGTTGTGTTGAGGGCAGGCAGAGGGGGAGAGATGGGAGGATCATACAAAGAATCATAGAATGGCTGAGCTTAATCAGATTAGGCCGAGACAAAAATCCCACAGTCAGAGTTGATATATGAAGTGAGTCTGGAGAGTGAATGGGCCCCCTGCAAGAATTCACCCATTTGGTGATCTTCTGGAGTGTGTGAGTTTGAACAGTTTGCGTCGCTAAAAATGTGAATGGGCCGCAGAGTGATCATGTTGTCAGCTGCAAGGCAGTGCGTGTAGCGTGCAAAACAGAGTTGTCAAAGATGAGGTCGTGCTTGACTTTTTTAAATGCTTTTTCACTTCTTCTTTTTTTTAAATTTCTGTCAGTGTTACGTCTTTGTTACTTGATGTCAGACGCTCATTACAATCCAAATGAAACTGTTAACAGCTCCATCACAGGGATGGAGATGTCTATCATAACCCAGGCAAAAGTAGCAAAAGAGGAAATTGTTTTTTGCTCCCAGATCAGTGGCAAAACAAAAGATATGGCGATGTAACACATCTCCACAAGAAGGTTCTCATCACGGATCACGTAATGTACCAACGTGACGGCATTGTTTTGGGACAGAGAAACACCACAATCATTTGTCGACCCCCCCCTTCTCGCTGATATCTTCTAATCTCCCTGCACAACCGCTGAGACAGCGGCACTTCTGCATGGAGCAGCAACTCCAGTATCTTTGTGAAGGCAGGCCATTTGATGTCCTCTGTGTAGACAACACTCAGAAGTGCTCTACACAGGCGGGTAGCAAAGGGAGAGTTAGAGAGAGAGAAACAAAGACAGTTAGTGAAAGAAGCTACCTGCAGGTTTCTTTCCACAAAATAAAAGGAGAAAAAGAACAACTATTCTGTGACTGGTACCCCTTTGTCATTGCGCTATCTTATTTTCCTACGATACCTTTTGCTAAGTACATACAGTTATCCAGGCGGAGACAGCAGTGTGTTATTTATGGTAGCTTGCCTCCATCCTTCATTTGGGATGTCTATGTTAAGTCGATGATGCTGGGTGAGGGGGAGGCGGGCAGAGCTGCAACGGCAGAACGGACCTGGGCATCTGCTTGTTTGCAATCAGGAACAGAAAGGAGGAGGCACGTTCTGTAAAAGAGAAAATGAGTGCGGGAGCTCGAGAGAAAGAAGCTGGGATGGGAAGGAGAAAGAGAGAGAGGAAGAGATAGAAATGCAGAGCAGAGCTGTCTGCCAGCTGTTTGATAGACTGTGCTGATTCCACATGTGTGGAGGCTTGGCTAGCTGGGACCAGCAGACAGGCCCACAGTGACATTCCGACGCTCATTAGATAGCAGGCAGAACATATCCATGGCTGTCCCCTCCGCTGCTTGCCTGCCTGCCCAAAGGGAAGGCTGTTATCTCTGGGTGCTGGATGGAAGCGGGAGGGAGGGGGAGTAGCTGCTGAGAGCTAAGAGAGAAGTGGAAGAGTGTAATTCACAGTATAGAAATAGGTGTATGTCCACGTGCAGATAAGCGGCTGTTGTGTTGTGTGCTGTTAGTTTGCTGTATGCTGTTTCTATGCATCTCTGTCTGCTGAATGTGTTTGTTTTGAAAAAAAGGAAATAGGAAAGGAATGAGCAGTGGGGGGATTTCTGTTCAGCGAACCCCTGCTGATGCTTTTGAAGGTAGCTGTCAGAGCTACATTGCATGACATTAGGAGAGGTGGACCTCAGGGACGGGCATAATAAAGGCAGAAAAAAAGGCCCCCTCCCTGCCCCAGGCTATGCTCCTCTCGTGCCAAGGTGATACTCAGGCTCGCCACAAAACCATCACATCATTAGCACTTCCCCCACAGTTTTTAATATCTAGACATCCGTATATCTATTGGTATACACGAGCAGGGAGGGGGGACCACACCCAGAAGCACTCCCTTCCCCCAACACACATACACCCACGCTCTCTCCCTCTATGGCTACAAGTGTATGGACCGAACTCATTCAAAGTGCAAACAACACAGTTGCTAGAAGCATTGTTTCAGCTGCAGCACAAGGCTCCCTTGTAATTGTGTTGGTCTGTGTTTATATGAATCCTGCCTGTCTCAGAAGCATGTTTCTGCTCAGGCTGTTTAAACACTGCCAGAGAGGTGTTTCTTTGTATGTTGTGGTGACGACGCCCCTGGCTCCTGTGACACTAAAGTGTAACAGGATGGAAGAGGCTCGTTTGTAATGCCTTGTTAGTGCGCGCGCTTATTTGTACATCTGTATGAAGCAGGGAGGAAATGTCGGTTTGTTGTCCGGCATTTCTGTGTACGTCACAGATGTGCTTCCAGTGCAGAGGCTACACTTACCAGCTGTTAGTAACTATGATGCAGTGGAGTACTGTGCTATAGAAAGATGTAGAGGTTCAGAGGGCAATTCAGTCCTTCAGCGGCAGAGCTCTGGAGAAAGCTTGCGTACAGGATAGCTGCACTCTGCTGAATTGTATTGAGCAGGTTCACCGGGTGCTGTTCTGCAAACCTCACACTTAGAGGAAGGACAATAAAGCAAAATGGGAAAGTGGCTTCAGGAAATAATAATGCAATTAACACTGGCAAAAAGTGGTTAGCGTAACACATCATGCTGAACTTCTGCGCACTTCTTTTTTCTCACTGCAAGTGCTGCGTTTGCTGCTTCTCTTTTATTGAAGTTTCACGATGCAAATAGATTCAATTAAAAGGAAAAAACCTCCTGAAATAGACAAGAAAATGTTATTTAATGTAGGAAAATGTGCCAAAAGAATCCATAAATAATTAAATAGAAAAATGTGCTAATGGGGTAAAACTAGCATACCAATCTAGCTCTGCAGGAGTCCTTAAAATAACTAAGAATCAACACAACTAATTTGGCATACAAAATCTACAAAACAGAATGAAATTTGAGGTTTTTAGATGGAGAAAGATCCATTAAAAAACACCATTATTGGTGTATTGTTAAACTCTCAGTGCTTGCAGAAGCTTTCAGTTAAAATGAATATTCTACAAATCTTTTCTAAGATAATAGAATGGCTGACATCACTCAGATTTCCTTTGTCACACTGTCCATGACAGCTGCATTCACTTTCACTGAGATTGAAGCTTTTTACTCTCATATCAATACAAATATGCAGAGTTCAGCTAGATGCTTAAAACCATTTTACCTTCAATAAAACCATCTAGTTAATAACAGAAAATATGAATCCAAACAAAAACATAATCACTAAGCTCTGAGAAACCTTGGGTAAAGTTCCTCAGCCTTTTTTCACACTCTGATGCTGAATAGTTAAAAAGGTTAACTTTCTTTTTTGTTAAACGCATCACTGACACGTGTGTAAATTAAAATCAGTTACATGTTAATTTGTTGATCGTATTGACTTCAAAAAAAATCTATATCCAAAGTAATAGAGGAACAGAATCCACATTCCTCCGTGCTCCGTGTGAAAATGCTCTCCAAAGTGAATCTGAAGCTAACATGAAGCTCTTACAGCCTCAGACAAGTCAGTTGGGTTTTCCTGAAGTCAAAGAGTCCTTATTATGAAATTCCTTCTTTGTGGATTCACAGAGTGTTTCCTTGATGAGCCAACGTAGAGGGATGGGAAAAGAAAGTGATAATTTGGTACTAAAAGAGATTGAGTGTGGAAAATCCCTAGCTGACTGTCTCACACTGCCGTAGCCTCACATTAAGCTGAAGTTCTGCGTTTCTGTGTGGAACAAAGATTAGCGATTTTATCCTCATCACTCATATTCTAACAGCATGCAGAAGGCATCGCTTTGTGGCAATATGGGCTGGATTACAGCGACTAGTAACACAGGTTTATTGCATATTGCATACGTGCTGTAAGTGTCCAAGTGGTGTGTATTTTATCTTCAGCGGGCGTGCGTGAAGCTCTGAGGAGATGTAGCCTCTAATTTGTTGTGATCTGGTACAATTGTCAGTGCAGATACTACACTTTAAGGGTGCAAACTGTGCATGCAACTGCCAAATGGACTCTAAGGTAATATAGTGTAATCCCAGCCTTAAAATATGAATACAGGCATGATTGTATTCAGGTAGGATGAATACAAACCTAACAAGAAGACTATAATATGTACAGAAACTCAAGAAACTCATTCTTTCAAGAATTTTCCAGGACTAAGAGTAATTTTTCTTGAAAGTGTAAGGTAACAAAGGTCTGCTTTATTCTGCCTGAAGCCAATTTTCCCCAAAACATTTTGAAAAATTGTGCAGTGTGGACAATTTTCTTTAGCAGGTTTCAGAATAAAAACATTTTTAAGACTCAGGGGCTAATGTTAGACATTAGATGTTAACATAAATGTTAGATGTGAACTTTATTCTTAGCAATCTTTAACACCATTACATTTTGTTCTGCTTAAAGATGAACCAAACAGAATTGTCGGTGAAGCTGAAGCTAAAAGCAAAATTTACCTGAGGTCAGAGCTTGCTTGATCCATTCCACCTGCATTTTATATTCATATAAAATAATCCCATATCCTTCGATATACAGCAGTTGTTGTGTCTTGTGCTGTATTTCAAAGAAAAGTTGTCCAATCTTTCCTGATGACTGACATTATCCACAACTCCCTGTGGTCAGTCATTTTTGCTTGCTGCCTTCTGAGGCAAACCTGATCCTCTGTTCCACACAGGAGCTCCAGTGACCATGGAGGGGGAGATATTTCTATCCCCCCAGGGTTGTTATACAGTTGGGTGGCTGGAAGGCTGTCATTAGCTGTGTGTATGTGTGAATGTCAGACAGGCGGTCACCGAGGAGGCGATCTGAGAATTGGGAAAATATTGCTGGCCAAGGCACTCCTGGAGGTGCCCTTGGCTCAGTTTAGTATTTGTTCCAGGAGAGTGGAGACACAGCAGGGGGGGAGATGCAGATTGCCGAATGCAGATTGCCTGAGTGTGGCGGAATATCTAGGAGCTGTAACGACCTTTAGGGGGCTGGTCTTTGTATATGTGTCTAGTGTATGTAGAGGTACCTTACTGCAGACCTCTGCATCCATTTCTCTCTCTGTACTGACGCAGTGTTTGTTTAGAGTTGCGCAGGCTAGGCAAAATGTTGGCATTACAGTGTCTGCCTATGTGTTGCTGTCCACACCTGTTCGTCTACGTGCATGCGTTCACAGGCGATTGTGCGTGTGCATTGATAGTAATGAAGGGTTTTGAGTTTGCTTCTGGTGGAGAGTTTATCATTATTCTAATCCTCCAAGAGAGATATTCTCTTGCCTGTCCCTCCCACGCACATCCCTCTACACTCAGGCCAGCAGATAAAATGTCTTGTGTAAAAACATTGTGTAATATGACAAGTTTACATGGTTTATGGCAGCGTTGGGTCTTCCCTCCTCTGATTGCATCAATGCGTTATTTGGACCCCTCTTGGCTTTATACATTCTCTGCAGCTCATGGCTCAGTCCCTCTTAACTGATAGGAACATCGCTTATTTGGAAACTGTTGTTGAAGAGTTGTTGCAAAAGATGTAGGAGGTGTTATTTTGTTCTGGCAATCCACTAGAGACCGGAGAACGAAACTCTTCATTATTCGCATAAAAACGAGGCTGTAATCTTCATACTTAATATCAGCGATGCTGCTTTTAGTAGCAATTTCACTCCGAGAAATTTATAAATCGCTAACCAATGCCTTTTGCGTGGTGGGAAGACAGAAACTCGGCGTCTGTTCACTAGAAAAACTCCCATTCTGTGAGCGCAGGTCGACATGAAAGCAGTGTGTGAGAAAAGGATTGTGGCAAAGCTGGGCGTATCTGGCCTCTCACGCTGTGCTGTGGGGGCACCTGTTCGAAATGCTAAATGTGTTAGCTGATGATTGGTGCGGTTCTGCCAATATTTTTCTATGAGAATAGAGTGCGTGGGTGTGGGTGGGGGTGGATGGGTGAATGGGAGTGCTCGGCTTGTGTACCATGGGTCAGACAAAATAAGACCGTTAGACAGTTAAAGATTAGACGTGACGCTGAGGGATGGAAATCGTGGCCTGAGTATAACTAATAAAGCAGAATGTACCCAGGAGATAAGATTAGGCTGTAGCCCTAAGCTGCGCTTCCGAGGGATGCTATTGAGCCTGAGGCTTTTGGAGATCTTTAGTCAGCTGATAAAACTCTGTGTGTCTCAAAAGCAGCTTCTTCACTATCAGCTGCTCCTTATAGCCTGTAAACATCGACAACAGATGACGTGAGATGTGTTATTGCACCGAAAATACGCTGATTAGAATTTTATGCACCGTGTCATCATTTTCAAGCTATTTTGTGTCGGTAGCTCACATCAGAGTGGTCATTAGGAGCAGGTGGCTGTCCCATCCAGGCACTTGCCAATATATAATTGACCAAAGGCCCCCCTCAGCAGGGCCTTATTGATTTGGCACACGGGAAAGTTGTCCTACTCATCGCAGCACAAACTCATCTACTCGTTTTTCACGTATATGTTTAAAGGAATGCAGAGATGCTCCTAATACATATGCTAACTTAATCTTTGCCGGATTGAATTCATTCAGTGTAGACAGATCCTTTTGCTCCATGCCAATGTAGCCTCTACTCGACAAGCCCTTAAAGACCCATATAAAGATCCCCCTTCTCTTAAAGTAATAAGATGGGTGATGAGAGTTGTCCACATATAGCCAATGGCTCATAGCTGCCAAGTTGTAGAGCAGACAAGTAGTAGAGGTTCCTTGATCCTTACCATCCCCCCTGCCTCATCAACCCTGGGCCCCGCCCTGACAAATGCTCCTGCTGTGCTTATTTTGCTCATGATTGAGATGTCATTTTTACTTTCTGTTCAACTCATGGCATGGCAGTAGATTGACCGGTGCATAATATCAAAGACTATAAATGTCACAATCTGGTAGTAGGAACTCAAGTGCAGAGCAGTTAGACGTCTCCAAAAACAGTTTATTTACAGCACTAGTGCACGATATATACAGTGAAGGGAAATCCAAACTCCAGGGAATCACGGGGAAGCTCTCTCACACTCGCTCACGTCTTCTTGCCCAAACTTACACACGTTCACACGGCAGGGAGGTCACAGGTCCGGGGAGGAAAGTCTCTGTAGCAGAAGAGAGGGAAGTCACTCACAACGCACAGGTTCACAGGAGCTGGGAGAATCACTAACGTCTGTAGTACAATCATCCAGCGACGAGAGGATCTGTGTTCCAGCCTCAAATAGTGATGACAGCTGATTGTTGTCAGGTGTGTGGGCCAAGGGCGGGAGCCCACAGTGAGCTCCGCCCAGGCAGAGAGGGAGAGAGAGAGAGAGAAAACCAAACAACACATGTAGCCGGGCAGGAGACCATGACAATAAATATATGACTTTTCTTAATAAAAGCAATTAAATCTGACTACAGATTAAATTACCATTTAATAATTTGATGAAAACAAACTCATTCTGAGATTATTGTCAGCAGTGCCATTTGGAATTGGTTACTAAGTAGGATCTGTTGATAGCAGCAGATTATTGCTCAGCAGAAACCCTGTTGCAGTCATTGGGCCATCTGTCCCACCCCGGCCAATGTCACTGGGATGATACTCCACTGGTGATGCAAAATGCATGAATCCCTGCCCTCTGCATTTCCTTTGGTGTGAGACAAATCTAGTGTACGCTTTTGTTTAAAGAGAAATGACTCAAAATATGCACCTAATGGGCTTAAAAGCCTGCATCAGAAGAAAAAAAAAGCTAATGCTTGCACTATAAGTGTACACTGCAAGTACCGCAACTGAATCGAAACAGGCCTTTTTTTTAAAGCATGCTGTCATTGTGTCTTATGTAAGTGATGAGTATGCGTATTCAGTCTTCATCACAGCGTTTCTTGAAGTTTCACATTGCATTGTGTTAATTGGCTACTCCCACCAGCTGGAAGTAATGCTAATACACTGAGGAAAAGCCACCATGCTAGCTTCCTGGAGCGCTTAAGTGTGCCAGGGCATCGTGCATGCATCCCGTAGCTGGAAGTGAGCTCTTTGATGTGATTGCTTCTGAGAAACGTCATCTTTTATTGATGCTTCCATTAAAGTAACATAGACGTCTGTGTAGACTTGGTGGGGAGGGAAAGGGGGCACGCTGGTGGAACAGGAGTTTACCAGCTAACTACACACAGAAAATACCCTCCCATCCACACCAGCACCCGTATTACTTATTTTTCCTCTAGTCTGCAGCTTAATACGGCTATTCCAATACTACACCTAGGAGTAAGTAACTTGACCTGATTTTTAAGTTAGCCTGCACCAGTGAGAGAAATCATTATCCCCTTTGGCAAATGATGACAGATGATGAATAATGTTGATCTTTTTTAGCAAGAGCACTTGTTATTTTCTAAGATATATTAGCAGCAGTTAAGTTATAGTAAACATTAGGGTTGAGCAGTTTTCTCCATAGTCTAATTATCTTATGCCAATAACCAATACCATAGCTGCCATGCAGCCATTAAGATTGAGGAATCTGCTGTACATTGTGCATAGTATGTGGTCCAGACATACAGCTGCACTGTAACTGCTGGCCAGAGAGGCAAAGACAGAGAAGAGGTTATGCCCCATTTCCAGCATAAAGAGAAAGAACCAGCTGGAGAGAGACGTTCACACACAGCCATAAATGATTTACACTTAAGTTTGCTTTAGGATTATAGTTCTTTTTATCATAGCTCTGCTAACTTGATCAGTATGTTTGATGCATAAAGGTGGCTCACCTATCTCTTCCTGCTCTGGCTGTGCTCACCTCACACACAGCAGGGTCTTTTACCAGAAACTCACACAACACCTGGTGACATAAATAAGGTTAAAGACACGAGATAAACTAGCATCTCTGCAAACACACGGCTACATTAAGCTCCAATTTTAGAAATAGAAATGTTCCTCTTCTGTTTTCGCTTATTTTGAGATGAGAGTGGTTCACAACGGTAATTTGAAAGAGAGCAAATGTGGGAACGTGAACTTGTGTGTTCACACAGGAAAACAAGTCAAAAGGGGAAAAAAAAGAGCACCTTGATTGGCAAGCTGTTGTCACGCACTCTGACTGTTGTTTATCATCATCCACTGATACAGCCTTAGTGTTGTAGGTGGGTGTAAAGGCCAGAACAACAAGGGCCAAATCATTATGGTAGATGACTAGGTTAGAGCAACTCCAAAATGACAGGGCTTGTGGCGCGCCTTTGACTAGAAGCGGTGAATAGCTGTCGAAGACAGTTTAAAAAATGGATGTAGCTACCGTGACATTACCCACTGTTTTCTGAAGTCCCATTTTGAAGACTTGATGAGATGAGTGTTTCTGACAAAACACAGGATGTGCGGGATCAACTTTGATGTAATTCACAGCTCTTTGAAGATGCTGGAGCTAAAAAATGTTTGTATCAGATACCACCGAGCATTCTCAGGTCTCTTTGTGTTTATGTGGGTCAATTATCCTACAATACAAAGGACAAACAGCATATTAGACAGAGGTGGTCATCACTGTCCAGCTGGTACAGTATTTGGCAGCAAAGGGTTGTTGCAGGTGGACAACTTCAGAAGTTTTGCTTGAGGTGAGATTTACAGCAGCTGGCCTTTATTAGGAAGTCATGAGTTTACAATAAACTATATATATGAAAAATTCTTGGACCAAAAACAGTACTCAAGCTGTTTTCCAAATGAATACATTAAATGTCAAAGGTTTTATTTGGGAAGTATTTGACTTGCAGCTTAATAAAGCTTTTAAGCTTGGCACTTTTTTGTTGTTCTTTAGCATTTTGCTCTTACTTTAAGAAATAAACTGTAATTTGTGCCAGTAAGTATGCTCTGAATGTTTAGTGCTGATTTTTATTTCATGAATTTAAATTTATCAGGCTTGTCTTATGTCACTACATGAAATATTTATAAAATCCCAGCAGAATGTTGTCTAGTTTTCCACAATACAGCAGATTCACTAGAGCACATTTTACTCATAACTTTCACATCGACTAATTTGTTATTCTTACTAAATTGTTAATATTATATATCAATAGTGGCAATAGAGTTAACAACAAAAGGAAAAGTTGTGTCGATTCACTGCTTCAACCAGAACTTCTGTTTTTCATACATCGTTAAAGGAGCTGAAAAAGAATAGATAACTCATTTAATTTTTATTTATATAGAACCAAAGCACAACAGCAACTCCCTTTTTAATGAAAAGATTCCTCATGTTTCTTCCATCTGTGGTGACTGGTTTGGGAGAGAAGGGAAGAGGGAGACATAACAGGAAACAAAGTATGGAAGAAAGCCAGTAATTAATAATAATTAATGATTAAATGCAAAGTACGTAAGTAAGTAAGCACAAAGAGTGAAACGCAGTGAGTGAAAAAGAAAAACTTATGGGAAACCCCATAAAGACTCAGGGTCTCTTGATCCAGCTCTAGCTAAAGACACATTGTTAGTTCTGGAGTTTATTTTCCCAGCGGGGATGCTTTGGTCAGATGAATAGACAGTCTTTCTGAGGACGTACTTATTGATGGTATTAATAATTTCTTCTAATCCCTGTCTTTAATCCAGGGTCCTCCAGGGAAGTAAAAGCTCCCGTGGAGGTCTCAGAGCAAATGGTCCAGAAGCTAAGAGGCAAGAATGAGTTTACTGTGTTGGTGACCCTCAAACAGGATCACCTGAACTCTGGGGTGATCCTCTCCATCCATCATTCTGAACACAGGTAAGATCACTTCTCGTTTCACCACGTGTGTAAAACGGCTTTTGTCGTACACAGGTAAAGTGGAGCATTAGCTAATTTTGGATTTATTTGCAGATACATGAATGGAATACACTAAATAAAATACATTTTAAGAAAGTTCAGTGATGCATGTGTATCACTGGGAAACTAAAGTATAGCTCATTTAGTATAGTGAAGCCTGTCAGAATAAATCTCCCTGCTCAATGATTGCAGTTTCGCTCTAAATTTAGTAACTCTCTGTTCTGTCATATGAGCAGACTGGATATTTGTATTTGATAAGCATTTAGATGTTTTACACACTAGTCAAATAAACAAAGAAAATCACCCTGTATGCCAGAGTATTATTCACAGTCCATCAACGATGCAAGCGTCGAGTCTGTAATTGTGAATCGAAAACTGATGAGACACTATCTGCAGTTAGCATGCTAATGTTTTCCATTACTTTGTGGTAGCTGAGCCGTTGGATGATCAGAACAGCAATCTAAATTCCACATAATGCGTTGATTGAACAGTCTGTACATTAAAGTTGGTCCTGAGAAGAGAGCTCACAGGGATGTTAATGACTTTCTCCCACTGATGATTAGCCTTCCCAGCCATTCATATGCAACAAAGCAGCACTGCATGGTTTCATTTAAAACATGGCAGAAATAATTCAGCATCCAAAGTGTTAGCTAGTGCGTTTATGGAGTCAAGATGAATGTGCATGCATGGCTAGGGGAGAGTAAATCTATTAGATGTGGTTTGCAGATAAATCAATTCCATTGCTACACTGTCTATTTTTCTTTTGAATAATGTTTCTTGAAAATGACTCTTGTTCAAATAAGTCTGTCTTTAAAACGCTGAGGTGATGAGTGTGTATCGGCAGCTCTTTCCATTAGTGTCACTGTGCTGGGTGAATCTCGGTGGTGTGGAGAAGAGGATTCTCCTGGAATACTAATGCTCTAACGTAAAGAGTTGAATCGCTGCATGCGGGCCATTGCTGTGTGCTGCTGATGTTGCATTAGACAGCAATACAGCACCCCTATGTTTAGCCTTTAATGTGATCAAATTCTTAATAGAGGAGTTTAGACAGTTTTGCATTTCTTTGTGTGACAAATACATTTTTTTAAGCAACACGACTTTGCAACACTGTAAGACGCAGGAAGGTGTCACAGAACTTACCATGGTTTTTACTTAAGTTGCTGGAACTATTGTGTTGCAGGTTCCTGGAGCTCGAGAGCAGCGGCCAACGGAGTGAAGTACGCCTTCATTATCGCACCAAAGGGCAGCAGGATCACACGGAGGTGTTCCCTTACAGCCTGGCTGACGACCAGTGGCACAAGGTCTCTGTCGCCGTCAGCGCATCTCACGTCATACTACATGTGGACTGTAACAGGTAAGATCCTGGATTGAGAGTCTTCGCTTTTAAAAGGAAAAATACAGATTTAAATGTCGCTTGTGTATCAGCTTCAAACTTTGCATGTACTAATCTCATGCAACATACCGCGCAAGGACCTTCATTATCTGAATGACCTGATCTGCCATAATATAATTAATTCACATAAAATCTGTTTTCTGAGTTTCTGCAATGAGTTGCATTTGTAAGCCTCCGACTCACACGGCAATAGATACTGCTATGTTAAATCATGTAAAAATTATTGCAATGACTCCAGGCTTAGAGAGATACCGATTTTAAATTTGGGGAAAAAAGAGATTTCTCATACTGAATTAGCATGTGGTGCTTTAATTTAAATAGGACTTTAAATTACTTTAAACTAAGTGATCAAATCTATTCTGGATCATCTTTCAGGGTTTTTTTGTCTGTGTCTTTGCATGGAAAAATACAATGTGTAATATCTCTCCAAAAGCAGAAACTCACTGAAAGACAATAGTGAAACCAAAACCTGTTAGGTAACAATCCGGCGCTTTAAACTACGGTTTGTGTTGTTAGGCCATGACATGCTGCGTTGTGTATGGACCGTGTTCACTTGCTGACTCTGGCATGCACGTATCGACATCGGCCATATGTCTCATGGGTCCGGCGCAGGTTGAACTCACCTTGAGGAAACCGGCGTTTTTACATGCCTCTGCTGCTCACTATGACATGGGAGTCACTGTTTGCGTGTGATGATCCTTCTTGGCACGATAAGAGAACAGACGGCAACGCCATGTGCATCCAAGAAAGCATGTGGCTATCTATACCCTGCATAGGGAAAGAGTTAACAGAAGGATTTAAAAGGGCAGGACCTGCAGTGTGGGTGGGGGGTGGGGGGGCATCTTTTCATCACATGAGCCAAACAGGTAGCATAACTGACTTTTTTGTGATTTTAGCTGTTGACCAATTTATGATCATGTTTTTTCAGGATCTATGAGCGGGTGGTGGAACCTCCCTACATGGACATACCCGAGGATACTTCCTTTTGGCTCGGACAAAGAAACGCTGCTCATGGCTTCTTCAAGGTTAATGCTGCAATAAAAACCTCTTTTCCAGAATATATGCATGCTGATGCCTCTCCTGATCTGTCATTACTAAGCCATAAATGATTCAGAATAGCACAAACAAGTAATTCATTTCAGCTGCGGCACCATCTTTTCACCCCGTACTCAGTCTTGGTTTATACTGTATCCTTTCCCTCTTTGTTTGGCTTGTTTGTTTTTATTTATTATAGCTGTTGGATTTAATTGCATGCATTTCTCAAGGCTTACCATTTTAATTTGAGGGCTGCTCTGCCTACCCTAGGAATTGACATTTTTTTGTCACTGTTTGTTCCCTGTGCCTTAGTCTGCAGCTAAGCCCAGTGCAATTATCTCAGCAACCCCCACCATGCTTATTTGGGAGAAATCATTAAATAGCCTCTGGACTATGCTCATTAAGCTTAGTCTATAGTATTGTTTTTCAGACAGAGAGACTTATATCGCCTCTTTCAGACTAGACCGCACTCCCAAATTTCCCACCTGGGGAGACTTGCTGGGGCAAAATGTCAGCTTACTAGCAATTTTAACTACTTTAATCAATCTGCTGGTGACTAGGTCTGTGTTTGATGGTGCGGTGATGGCTGTGTGTATGTGTACCTGTTAATGCTTTATACACTATGTCCTGGCATTTGAATTTCCTCTGTGTTAATTGGTTGATGAAAGAAGCTCTGGAGGTCACCCACTAATCTTGTCACACAGCAGCATCTTTCCTCGCCACTCTGTGAATCCTTGATTAGTTGCTGGGAAGACATCTCCTTTTTTTCTTTTTCTTTCGTCTTTTTTAAACACTACTTCATTAGGACACATGCACGCCCACACACATAGAGAAATGGTCAATATCTGTGTGTGTTAGCTAAAAATGAAAAAAATCATCATTAAGACTTTAGACAGAGCACATGCACTGTTGCTTCTTTACTCAAGAAGTTTGTTTGTTTGTTTTTTTACATTCAGACACTATAGATAACTAAATGTCTTATCTAGTAACTGAAGTTATTCAGTAGTTCACTTTTTTCTTGGCCTGGTAGGGTATCTAATTTTTGCAGATCAAAAACTGGATTAATTTTTTCTATGTGTTAATATTAAGTATTTTCTCACTGCCCGTTAAAAAAAATCCCTCTTTACTTTCTAAAATATTGTTGGGCACAGTTATTAAATAATAGCTCCCTTCTTTCACACAAACACAACAATATTTAACCACTAAAAATTTCCTATTCAGGGATGCAAGCAAATAACTGTAATTTGGCATCTTAGTTTAAACAAAACAATAATGTGCAAGTAATATGCAATACACATTATAACACAGTTTCTGTTTATAGTTTGTAGCAGTTGTATTTTGCAGAATTTATACTGTGCCGGTAAGTAAATAGTGTTATTTCAAATTTGAACGACACAGCTCCTATCTTCTGCCATTTCTGCACGTTACCGTGAAAAATCAGCAAATAATTTCCCCAGGATGTTAAATTTATGGTTGGCAAATTGAAGTGGCGAGACAATTTAAAAAAACAATTTCTCCTAAGTTGCACTGTTCCACTTCTGTAAAGGTAATAAATGCACCCATGGAGTGAAATGGACCTGGTTACTATGGCAACAGAGTGTCTGAACACAGGTATGTGTTTGGGATTCGGACGTAGGACAATTTGGACTTGTGAAATGATTGAATCTCTATCTCCTGTTTATGCTTATCAGAGGAGATTGGGGAAAAAAAATCCACGTTCCAGCTAAATTGGCCACATAATTAACCTCCTGTAGGTTTGCAGATATGAGATGATTGATCACAGCGACAGTCTGGGACACATATTATCCAACAATCACCCAACAACCTGTCTGTCATACTTCACAGTGAAAAACACAATTCTACCTGTTTATTTTTGTGAGGATACATATGCTTGGGTCCCACATTATCTCAAACATTAATTAGTTAGACAACTTAGAGAAATATTACCACCCTACCCACACTCCCAACTCTCAAAGTCCTCATGTATTTACTACACCTGCTTGATGTTTCTTCTATATTTTTCTTCTTTTTAGCATGAGGTGTTACTCCCTATGATCAAAAGGTTGTTATGTCTGTGTATGTAGGGAGTGATGCAGGACGTGGAGATCCTGGTGATGCCACAGGGTTACATCTCACAGTGTCCAGACCTTAACAGAAGTGAGTGCAGTAATCCCATTACTGTTGATTCTGAATAACCCTCCAACTTAGTTTACACCGATTTTAACTTATTTACCTGCAACCCCACTTTTAGATTACAGTATAGATAAAATGTACATTTTGTATTTATTTGATATTATTATTTATTATTAGTAGTATTTTTAAATCCTGAGTAGCGCTAAGGCGTTTAACAGTTGTGGGGTGTTTTGCAGTTAGTCAATCAGCAAAAAGTGGGTTTTCTTGTGTGATCGTTATCCTCATTGTTGCTACGATTTTGATGATGGTTCAGTTTTATTCAGTTTTGAGAGGACAAAGAAACCAGCTGTTTATATCAGTGCAAAAAGCTGTGAAATTTTATCTGAGAAAATATGCTAGATGAAATAAACTGTATCAGGCATTTTTCAGAAATCGGTTTCACATTACTTTTAAGTGGCAATCTGTGAGACTGTTTGATTTAGAAATGTTCTGATGCAATGTTTTTTCCCCCATTCAATCACTGGTTGTACAGTGAAATGTTTTATTGTGCGCTATGATGATGTGTTTTCACTAGGAACCTTTTTTATATTCCAGGTGGCTGTTTTACCTATCTCATTGTTAGAGTTTCTGCAGACAAAAACTATTTTTGCAGAGAGTGAAAACCACACACCCACACCTCATGCTTTAAAATGATTTTTCACATGGATTATATGTTCCTGTCCCTCAAAAAGTTTGCTTAATGCGTTTTCCAGTAAATTACACCCTTTTACAGAGAGGACATTTTTTTGTAATATAAAATAACAAGTGAAATTTCCTCCTTCAAAGAAAAACACATTAGCAAGTATTATTAATGTTATTATTATTTATTAACTATTACTGTTAAACTACTGAACTGTTTCTACTATTAAACGTGTTTAAAAACTGTTATATGGTTAGACAGGTTTTTATCTGCTATAGTTATGATGCAGTTAACATCGATTTTTAGAAATGATGACCACGTTATTGCACGTACCTAAGTTACTTTTGTATTGTTCCTTGTATGTCAGCATGTCCAACCTGCAATGATTTCCATGGACTAGTGCAGAAAATCATGGAGCTACAGGATATACTTGCAAAAACATCCAGCAAGGTAATGTAATGTGTATGTTATTTGTGCTGATTTGACATTTAATCCAAAACAGAGAGAGGAACAGTAATTGCTCCTTTGAATTAAATGAGTAAAATATATCCCCTTGTCAGTACGGTTCTGTTATTAACATTCACTGCAACAGGCATTCAGAGCCGTATTAACATTTGGCTCTGCCTATTAATGAACTCTTTTCTCTTCTGACGGAGAGACTGAGAGTGTATGAGGTGTTAATAGTATGAGTTTTGTGATGCTACTGGTTTGCTTTTGAAGCTCCTTTTTTCATGTGAATATAGACATAGAATGAGGCTGACTCATGTCTTCTTTTCTACTTGGTTTTTGTCTTTCGGGTGTGTTGGGGGGGGG
>NW_005187428.1:3300002-3316192 GCF_000239375.1 Pundamilia nyererei | reverse complement strand
GCGTCAAGGGGGTCGTCTACAGGGAGGATGAAAGCTGGACAGATGGCTGCAGGAATTGCACATGCACGGTGGGGCTTCTCACAAGGGTGCTCGACTGCTTCTGCGTGCATGTTAGTGTGTGTGTGTCTGACCATTAAAAGGAAAGGGGAGGGGACATTCGGTTTTGTGATTGTGTGCATTTGAACATACTGGGTCTGAAATTATGTACTTGTCTCACTGTGTGTGATTATATGTTTGCAGGCATGTGAGCGAGATATGAATGTGTGCGGGCATTTGTATGAATGGGATATGCATTTGTGTCTGACAACATGCATTTTTAATCATGCATTGTTGTATTTATTGTATCGTGTGCATGCCTCAGTTGATGTGCGACTGTGTATGCAAGCGTCTGTGTGTAGACATACATTCTCTGCTCTTATTGTAAGCTGCCTTTTTGTCTTGAACCCCTGTTGATCAAGTGTGTGAAGATATGGCTTTGGGTGAGGTAGAGGTGCAAAGTGCAAGGGCACCGTTGTTGACAGCTTGTAGTATCATTATTTTCATGCACTAGCTTGAGGGTTGCCCTAGTTACCCAAGAAAAGATACTGTATTAAAAACCTCCACAGTACTCAGGATTAGACGCATCAACAGCAGTGCTTAATAATACGCTATTCTCTCAAGGGTCTACTTTGTGCTGCACAAAGTGTGAATAATTGCCAAAAGAAGAATTATAAGCGGCTGGAGATCTTGTGCTTGTACTACATCGACAAACAGATTTCACTGCCTTTCAGTCTACTCAGCTTCGGAACATGAAACTCATTCACTGCTACTGAACTGCTCCAACCAGCCAATGAGATGACTTTGCGCACCACTGCCCAACATGCAAAAGATAGGAAATCACATATCTCTCAGTGCACCGCACCTAATTGCACTTGACAGATGATAATTATCATCAGGGATTTGTTCTACCCACTCACCCAATGAAATCGCTTCATTCGTCGGGATAGATGTTTTGCCACTCCTGGGCTGCAATTAAGGCATTAAATGGGATATGTTCTTACCTTATGTGTGGTAATTAGCTGTGACCTTTAAAATTCAAAGGTCATGCATTAAGATGTTATCAATTATGTGGATCAGGTTCATAAATGTTGCTGTCACAGAGCTTTCATCCGTGGAAACTATGTTAATTACAGTAACAGCCGGAGAAAAGGAGATAGTATTGAAATATGTTAGATATGCAGATTACTGTAGAAATCTTCAGTTTAGTGGATTCGCAGCACAGTATTCATAGTCCTCGGCTTGGCCAGAACCCTCTGAATATTTAGAAGATGCAACATAGGATTTGGGGGGTTGAGTAAGCTGCAAACATCTGTGCATCCTGTGATTTATAATGTATTTATAATGGCATAATTACAGTCTAAAATGCATTAATTTCAATAGCAGCCTTGCATGCATTTAGCCTATGCCAATTATACAAATGGGGTGAACAATATAATAGAAACATCAACATAATGTAGTAGTTCATCATTACCAACAAATCAACAAATACTAGCTTCATAAAAATATAATTTATTGATGGACCACTGTGTTTAGCTTCAATTGTATGTTGGACAGTAAGGATTTAAAAATGGCTGACAGAAATTCCAATGTATGTTTGAAGTCCAGAAACAATGTTATTAGCCAATATCAGCCTTTGATATTAGCTGTTTCATCATCATTTATAAAAGCCAGTACATAAATTAAAAAGGAAGAGATGTGAGAAACACCCTTCAACTATTTTATGAGTGTCGACACTGCATAGATTGCCCACCAGAGGGCGCTCTGTAACTTTCCTGCAGTACCCCACCAATTACCACCAAACAGTACTGCCAGGAGTTCTCGAGTATTCCAAGTAAAGATTATATTTAATTAGCATTGTTATATTATGTTAATGAGGACAATTATTGGGGAAATCTATTTGCGTTTGAAAGAAAAAACAATATTGGCCGACATATCAGATTTTTAAATCACCAAATATCAGTGTGGGTATCGGTAAAACCTGATATTCGTTGTTTTCCAGTCTTTCCAGTCTTATTTTTTAATGTTAAATCCTAATTATTATATATCTTGTTCAAAATGTAGTATTTGCCCAATTTAGGCGATTATTTTCAAAAAAGAAAATCAATATAAATATAGTCAGATTTTTAGAATTGTTGATACTGAAGTAATATGTATCAGTTCAAGCACCAAACACCCAGTGTCACTTGAGTTCTACTAGTCACTCTTTAAACTAAGTGTTGTGTTTCTCTCTACCAGAATGGCACGGTGCAATGTGAGGCCATCTCCTGCCCTCCCCCTCAGTGCCCGGCGGGCACAGCGCCTGCCTACGTAAAGGGTGCCTGCTGCAAGGAGTGCCAGCGTGAGTGAAGTACCCTTAACCTCAGCACCCTCCTACACTCATACAATCATGGACACAATTGCGCACAAACGCGCACACATAACAGCAAAACAACCTCCATCACCAGATTTAGAGCACATATAACGCCTCCACAAGGGCTGCCTGACAATTGACCAGGGCTCTGCTGTGTTGCTAAGCTACCTCCTAACATGTCTCTTGAGATGAGTCCATCCTTTTTGCATATACATGGACCAATCAATTATTCACTAGCTGGCTTTCAAAACACAGATGGCCACCAGTCACACAGACATGAGCCAGTAAATCTGGGATCGCTGCATGTGATGTAAACTAGTTCCTATTTATGGCATGGCATGTTGAGGCTGTGAGAAAAGTGAAGAGGAAGGGAATGTGAAGGGTCTAAAACGATGCTCATAATCACACTGGCAATAGTGTCTCCATAAATGTCCATTTATTAACTTTTGAACACTGATATGTTCTAGCTGGATAAATAATTCCATTTCATCACATTGCTACATAGAGGGTCTGTTTTTTTTTTCTTTTTTCCGAAAGACTTTGAGCTAAGCAATGAACTCTTATTAGCCTCTTCACCGCAGCACTCTGCATCTCATATTCTCTCAATTCCCCTCTCAATAAAAATGGATTTCAGTGGGTATTATCGTATTATCTTTTTTTTTTTATATTCTGCTGATAGTATCCCAAATGAAACTTTAACAGATGTGATATATTTTCTTTTGAGAGGCAAAAAGAACTGCCCGCCAACTTATAGAACACAATCTAGCACATGCATTAAGCAAAGGAATTTATTACCGTACGTCTGAGTGTTTTCAATAACTGGTGTTCTCACCTGAGATGTGTTGAAGGTTACACACCATATGAGCGATAGAAAAATGTACCAGACTTTGTGCGTGTGTATAGTATTTCTTAGCAGATTTGACTCCACGTCTTGTGCAGGCTGACTTCATTTGAGAGCTTGTTCATCACAAGCACCCACGCACTTCTGCCATCCCTCTTCCTGCTTTGCTTGTAAGCGAATGACACAGTGAAAATGCTGCAAAAGCAAATAATAGACAAGATTTACTCTCTATCAGGAAGAGACAATTAGTCTGGGATGCTAATCATCTCGTGTCAGCATCTTTTTCCACGGAACCATAGGCCTAGGCCGATACGCAGGGGCTTTAAGCGGGACTGTAAATCTGCTGCCGTGTTACCCAAATACAAACACGTAGCAAGTAATGCCCTTAAACTCAATATCCCTATTCTCCCTTGTGTCAATGAGGTAGACAAACACACAGCTAATTACACGTGCTCTCGCTTTGGAGAGAAGTGTACCGCAAGTTTCCTTGCTACAAAGACATGATTTGCTCTCCAAATTAAAGGCTTATCTCACAGCGCCGGGCCTTCCAGGGAGGAGTTCTGAGTCTCTATGTTTTTGTGTGTGATTGTCTGTCAAGTAGAGCGCCAAATGGCTGTTTCAGAAGTCCTTCGCTTTTATGATACGCTGCTTTGTGATAGGGCCTGACCTCCAGTGTCAATCATTTCTCCCCCTTGTATCAGACTAGATCTGTCTGACCCCAACTGCTCATCAAACACACGCTTTCTGCCCATGTGATTATTTTAACCTCCACCACCCCAAGAACCCCCAGTTACATGAAATGGCTTCTCCTCAGTGCCTCACTCAGGAGTGAGGCACTTTCTCCCTCTGCATATTAATTATGCCATCACTTCTTCTGTTGTTACTTAATTGAGTTTGACACGCTTGATTTGGTTCAACTGTATTCACCTGAGGGCTTTAAAAAAAAGGCCTCACAAAAAAGGTGTAAATAATAAGGACAGAGTGCGTGATGCACGTTAAACAGCACTGTTAAATAACTCTTGACATCTAACTAGTGTTTGCGGTCACAGCTGAGCGGAGACGCACAGATTTGGGTTCAGCAGTTACAAAAAGAGAACAGTATGAGTCAAATCTTTTTCAGATGAAACAAGAAAAAACCTCACAATCTGAACAAGAGCCTCTATTCTTTACAAACAACAGCAATTCAGATCAACTTCCTGTTAGATCCACATCATCTACGAATTTCAAGAAAGGTCCCCTAAACAATTTCTAACACTCCTTACTTTCCCTTTAAATTATTATTTCAAATGGAAGCTCTCACATCATTTGTCTTTTTTAGTTTGTAGCATTTGGTCATTTTCTAAAACAATGCTGTTAGCTTTGTGGCATTTAAAAAACAAGGGTCAAAATGTTTGCTTCCTTTTTTTGAAGTAATTTTGTTTGTCTGGATATAAACCAAGTAGAAATGAGCTCGGGGCTTGTGCAATTTCTGTTTGAGATAATTTTCTTACATGTCACTCTGACCTCTTTTCAAAATATTTGAATCTTTCTGCTCTGCCAGCCTGGAGGAAAATAGTGTCTCTTTATCAACTGTGTATTTAGCTTACGGGCGTGGTGCATTTTTTAAAAATTATATTGATTTAACTTGGTGGGAGTTACACATGCTTGCATTGACCAGTTCTTAGTGTATTCACCACCTGCAACACATGCCAATTTCCTCTGCTTAGTTTTCAGCAACCGAATTGTTGTTCCTTGTGTGTAGCTTAAACTGTGAGCTCTCTCATGATAGGATGTAAGCAGATTATAAAATTCTGATGAGCCTTTTTTTAAAGAGCCTTTTGTCCTCATTATTTCAGCCGCTGGTTGTGAGGTCTAGTAAATTAGTTATTGATGATGCGATTTTACAATTCAGATTAAATTTGTATCGGAATTCTTCAGAGAACATGCAGATCCCAAATCTTTTCAAGCCGTATAAGAAGCTCCAAACCAGAATGAAGCATCTGTTCTTCCTGGGGTGAAAAAGTGGTTACCCCTAATTTGGGTGATATTGTGACAGATTGTTTGGCTCTTTTAATTATTTTCCCACATCATACTAAATCATTTGTATGATGTCAGAGAATATATACACTGCTCAAAACATTAAAAGAACACCTTTTCATCAGAGTATAGCATCAGGTCAGTTGAACCTCTGGGATATTAAACTGGCTAGTTAAGTAGCAGTAGGGTGTGTGGGGGGGGGGGGGTGGTTATTAATTAGTTTCAGCTGCTTTGGTGTTAATTAAATTAATAAGAGGTGCACCAGAGGTACAACAGTTAGACAACTTACAAAACAGGAATGGGTTTACTGTTAGCTGCCACTCTGTTGCTTTTGCTAGTTTTTGCAGTTCTGGATCCTACAAATTCAATTACACATTAATACGTGCCATTACCAGAAGGTTTGCTGTGTCTCCCGGCAGAGTTACAAGAGCATGGAGTAGATTTCAGGGGATGGGTAGTTACTCGAGGAGAGCTGGACAAGGCCGTAAAAGATCCTTAAACCATTAGCTGGACTGGTATCTGCAGGAACAGGATGAGCACCGCCAGAGCTACAAAATGAGCTCCAGCAGCACACTGTGTGAATGTCTCTGACCAAACAATCAGAAACTGACTTCATGAGTGTGGCCTGAGTGCCCAACGTCCACTAGCGGGCCCTGTGCTTGCTGCTTGGCATGATGGAGTCTAATTGGCATTTGACATAGAATATCAGAATTTGCAGGTCCACTACTGGCGCTCAGTGCTTTTCACAGATGAACACGTGCCAGAAATGAAACGTTCTGGAGAAGCCATGGAGAACATTATGCTCCCTGTAATACGGTTCAGCATGACTGGTTTCCTGGTGGGTCCATAATGATCTGGGGAGGCATATCCATGGAGGTATGCACAGACCTTTGCTAGGCAGGCTGACCACCATTAGTATCAGCACAACATCCTTGGACCAATGTCAGACGTTCCTGGTGCACAGCAATACCCGGCCTCATGTGCTGAGGATATGCAGGGAGTTCCTGGAGGATGAACATTGTCAGACATAGAAGACACACATGCACTTAGGGGCCACACGAATCACTCAATACTATTCTGAGTTATTCTGGGTTGAAATTTCAGCAAAATGGACTAGCCTGCTGCATCATTTTTTCAATTTGATTTTTGGAGTATCTTTGAATTCAGCCCTCTGTAGGTTGATGATTTTCATTTCCATCAAGTGATGTGGCATCCTGTCCTTCCAAACACATTACCCAGTCCATATGACTCATGTATACAGCATGATTTTTTTCGTATTGAGTGTTGCTTTCAGTGTGTCCCTTTATTTATTTATTTTTTATCAGTGTATATATGAAGAGACAGTTTTGATCATTAGGTTCGATCTAAGGTTTTACCGATGAATTAATTTGAAAAGAAAGAACAATAAAGAAAATTCAAATAGAAAGTCATTATTTTCCAATTAATGAGGTTATGAATTCAAAATGAATTATGGCCATCTTGTTTTTCTTTGCATCTGATTGGTAGCTGAAGACATTATTAACTTATTAAGGGCCAATCTGAGAAACCAGAAGGCTTTTGTGCTGGCTTAACCTATGGATAATATTTTTTTGAAGGGACCATGTCCAGTGGATATCCAGGCAAAGACTGTGTTATTATGTGGTCCTTCTTTACAAATGCAGATACATTTTTAAAAAGCTAATAAAAATTGTTTTTGTTTTAACTACAATAGATTACAATAACACCATATAAGAAAGTGCCGTCCCTGCTTTGCTCTCTGTGGAGATCATTGATCTGCATGTAGCATGAGCCTAGCTGCTCTACCTTATCAATAGAATCTGAATACTTATATGCAAAAAAATTAAAAAAATAAATAATGAAAATGTATTCAACAGCTGTTCAAACTCAAGCATCATAAGTACTGAGCTGTTATCTGTTTGGAAATGAAAGGTGTCATTGTTCGCATCCTTCCATCTCCAAACCGGCAACTGCAAGCGCTTTGTTGCATTCTTCATTTGTATTTTTTTACTCACATGTAATTCTACGGCTTTCACACAGTTCAGCTAACATTTCTGCTACTCTTTGGTGATCATTAAATATTGTCTAAATGTCTTACACCAGCACATTTTTTGGACCTGCATTAATTAATTAAAAATAGGTCACAGCCATTTAAAAAAGGGAGATGTAGGGTTATTATCCTGTGCAGATGATAAACCAACGCAGATTTTAAAAAGCACAGTGTTTTTTTATATGCATATTTGTTTAATATTTGTTCATTGTGCCATTTATTTATTTAATTATTTATTAGTGTGCATTTATGTGTCTGCTAACAGCTGTGTGCTTATTTGGTGGAAGAGAACTGGTGGAAGGAGATCAGAAAGCTGTACGTGACTCTGCTGGCAGGTGCCTGCTGTTTGAATGCAGGGTAAGTCATATCAGCACACACACACAAAGGCACGCACGCACGCAAGCAAACACACACACACACACACACACACACGCAACCATTTTCATTTAGAAGGCTCTTTAGAACGTCTTTTAGAAAGAGACCCCACATTACCTCATGGACCTAAACACTTCAAGTCTCCTAATTTCCATATTGCTCTGCATGACAGCTTACTAAATACTTACGCTGTGTGACCCACTGTGGCAGGATACAATACCCCATCTTGTGAGTTTGTCCGCTTTAGCTCAATGTCATTGATCTGTCTTGTCGCTGTCCTACAAAAAAAAAAGAAAAAAAGAAAAGAAGACCGAATCCCACTACTCAATTTTACATTTGGAGGCCAAAATGTAAAAAAGAGGTGTACCTGTCAGTCAGAGAATGCCACATCTATTCTTCAGTACCAATCATCAGATACCACAGTGGTCCCAAATTAGATTCATTCCCCAATTATTCAAAGTATTTGCTTTTGTCTGCCTGGTGCACCAGATGGGTGGGTTGCTCACTTTTGGGAGTAATTCGCTTGATGACATTATTCCAGGCAGGCCCAATCAATCACAGAAAAATGATTTGAAGTTTTTAATCACCCAGCTCTATCATATCATCCAGCTCCTCCATGAATTCTGCAAAGCTCCATTAGAATCTGCAGTTTCAGACAGCTGCCTGGCTTGCTTGCCCACACCTGGCCCATCTGTAGTCCCAGTTAACTGACTGGCAGTCACAGGCAGATCAAAGAAGTGCTGTCAGTCAGCCCACTGCTGCAGACTTCTGCAGGCTTCCCCTGACAGCTGCTTGTCACGTCTCTGATCTTCTGTCTGCCTGCTGGCTGCGAGGGAGGTGGGTTGGGTTGGGGGCGCAAGTTTTGGGTGGTGGGTGGCCAGAAGTAGATGGCAAGGCTTGTTTGGAAAGTTGTTTGGGGACTTTTGGGGGAAGACTTTTGGGGACTTTTCCTGTGCGTTAGCCGAGATCATGGCATATTATAAGGACGCCTTTTTAACCTCCTGATTTAAGGTTATCCTCAGGAAAACATTTGTCCACTAGGAATTAACAGAGGAGGTCTGTTGTTTTTGTCGAACTATCTGTGGCAATCTGGAATCTAAAAGGGCATCAGTTGGAGGTACAAGGATGAGATCATCACATTGGCCTGCCAAAGGCATGCAGGGAAACAGAACCTCATAATCAGGTTTTACACTCTGACTAAACGCACATGCAGGGATAATCTAGAAGATTGATTCACTGTTAGTGTAATAAAGATGCATCATAAATCCTGATGTAAATTGCTGAGGATAACAAGAGAAGAGGAGCGTGCTTTCCCCTTCTTCTTTCCCTTTCCACAGGTAGTTTTTTTGGGGCGAAAAAATGTGATTGACCAATGAGTAATTGGCTTATAATGAACACAGCGGGAGCAGGGAGAGTGGGGCCATGAAAGAGGAAACACAATGGATGAATAATTACCTATATAATTACCTCTGGGCCCTTAGGAAATGAAGGGGGCAGAGTTCACCTAAGAAGTTGCTGACAAGGATTTTGCCTCCTCTCTTCACAGGACAGGACCATGCATCGAGTGGTCCCCAGTGAGCCTTGTCCCGAACTCAACTGTCCGGAGTCGGAGCAGATTGCTTTGAGTGGCAGATGCTGTAAAGTCTGCAGAGGTATTGAAGAAGCATGATCTTATGCTTCAGAAAACATGCAAGAATTCAGACCTGTTAATGCACGAAACCTCTACACCTTTGGAGCATGTTTATATGCTAACTGTTTGATTTTGACATTTGATTTCAGGTCATTCAGCATGCCATTTACACTTTTTTTTTCAAATGAATTCTCCCTACAAGGTGGTTGGGTAGTTTTTCTGTTCTTTTCTGTAAGAAAGATCTCCTTTATTTTAAAATAAATTGCAGCAGTTAAAAAGTGCATGTGAAAATTGAATTGAAAGTTGTAAAATAATAAGTATGGTCTTTAAATTTTTACCTACTCATTCATAGTGCAGCGTAGTTTTCTGTGAAGTCAGATGTAGAGAGCATATTTGAGTGTATTGCCCTCATATACTAGTAAAAACACCACAGTTAAGATACAGTGGAGGGAAAAAAAAAAGGTGTGGAGCTATGATATAACCTTTCGACTGCCTCTGTATGCCTCTGTCACTCCTCTCCTTTTCTATCCTCTGAGTCTCACCCTTTTCCTCCCTGCCTCCCGCAGGTCATGACTTCTGCTCAGAGGGCAACGGCTGCATGGAGAACTCTGACTGTGTGAACCTGGAGGCAGGAGACTGCTGTGTTTGTAAGGATGGCTTCCGCCCACTGCGAGATGATAATGCCTACTGTGAAGGTATAGTGTGGTTCTGAATAACAATCTCTGTGTTAAAGTTTAGCAACTAGCTGCTCCCAAAAGCAGTGCCCAGACAAAGGCGAAGGTTTTATAGATTTATTGAAAAGCAGAAAACTTGAGTGGGAGAGGGTTTAGAGACAGAGGAGTGAAGAAAGGGTGGTCGGGGTTAGCAGTGTATGTCGGGTGAAAAGCATGATGAGGAGCTAAGTACACTGTAGACTGTCAAATTAGGAATAATGTGCAGAATGGAAAGTTAACATTGGCAACAGGAAGAACAGGAGAAACTGGACCTGAAGTAATGGAGCAGCTAACTCTGGAGGTGATGGTGGGATCTGGCAGGGACTGAGAGGAGAGACAGTTTGATATACGTGGTGAGACAATATTATGTTGTGGTGCCAACCACAGGGGTTTAAGGCTTGAGAGGAATAGCTGTGCACACAGATATGTGTTCACGACAGGACCAACAGACTAACAAGAGACGGAAAAGTCTTGGGACAAAGCGCTTTAGAGATGACATTTGCAGCGAGGTGGAAAATGAGGACGTGTTGATCAAAGGATATACTGGATATAAGTCTCTTTATTCTCTCTTACTTTTCTTATTTTTGATGTATTCATTCACTTGTTCAGTGTTCCAAAAGTAATACAGCATTTTTATAATGTTTTATATGAATCATTTTCCTTCCTTTAGACATGTCAACATAATAATAGCCAAGATTTTTCTTTTACTTCTGCAGAGGTCATCTTACAGTCAGTGTGACAGCTTATTTTCCAGCTTCCAAAAGAGTGTTTATGCTTTTCAGTCTGGAGAATTATAAAACGAACGGTACAAAATTTGCCTCAGGCCTTTGGTAGATAATCCAGCACAAAGAATCCAAAACATTAGGTCACCGTTTCTAAATGTTTATAGTTTTTATTTTACGAAGCAGCAGGTTATTTGTTTCCTAGTTTGACTGAATCTCATTCAAAAGGTTACCCCCCACTCTGTACCCAAAAATGTTTGGAAGCTGTAAATAAAAAGAGAATGCAGCTATTTCTGTAAATCATTAAAACCATAAATACTTGTCGAATGTAAAATTGTTTTGATGCTGACAACATGTGTCAGACTGAGAGAACAAAAGACTAAAAAGATGAAGAAGGCTTCAGCACTGTGAACGACTAATAGGGAAAATAGGTGAACATAGATTAACTTAAAAATAATGTACCTCAGTCTTAAAATAAGATAATTTGGGTTTTTCATCCTCAGGTTGCATGATGTCATTAAAGGATTCAGGGAATCTGGAGAAAGTGCTGTACAGGGGACAAGTAGAAACCAGCTCTAAATGGCCATAATCTTTGTGCCCTCAGGTAGCACCGCATTAAAAACAGACTGATTCTCTAGCTGAAGTCACTGCACTGCCTTCGGGAGCAAAAAAAACATTGCCATCAAACAGCTACAGCAAATAGTTGCTTGCAAAATCAAAATCATGGACTCTGCGTGCGTTTTGATGCATAAATGGCAGAGAAACCGTTCTGTACAGTATTGATGATAGTGTGAGGTCCATAAATATGAGTAACTTCCCATTGATGCAAATGATAAGGCCGGTTTTGGAGCAACATACTGCATGTCGCCATCAAGATGATGTCTTATTCAAGGACAGCTTTGCTAAACCACATCCTGCATTTCTTTAAACTTTTTGGCCTTGTAATCAAACACTCTTTGAAAATATTCAGCTTGTTATGAAAAATAGAAAAGAATTAATGGTCCTCATTCTAAAACTCCAAATTTGTTATTTAATGTGTGATGTTTCAAGCACACCTGCTCTTCATCAGACTGTGAAACACAGGGCAGCGGCATCTTATCGCCTGTGACAGGTCACATGATTGACCGTGATTGATAGCAATAACATCTCATCAGAACCGAATCGTGCCTTGTATAGGACAAACAGTTGATAAATAATCTACAGGTCATGCATATTGTAACTCAGATAAAGGTGCCTCAGCAGACAAAAGCACATTATGAAAAAACAAAAACTACAGATTAGGCCCCGAAACCCAGGAGAGTTAAATAATTTGCAAATGACTGCATTCTATTCAAATGTTATACTTTGCTGGTTTTATGCTTAGTTGGTTAAAGTGTCTGTCTTGTAAACAGGAGATCCTGGGTTCAAATCCCAGCAGTGCCTGATTCGTAGTGTTTGTTGTCATTGTTAACAGAAGGTAGATTTCCACAATTTCATGTACAATGACAATAAAGGGCTCTTCTATTCTATTCTGTTCTTTTCTCTCACACAGCCTGGCTTTCATCAGAGTCAGCTTTTTATATTTTTTACCTAAAAAATGGAAACACATGGGAGCATTTTCAAAATATTTTCCCATAAACCCCTTAGTTGAATTCACGGTCTTTTTTTTCACATAATCCTGTTGTGATGGGAAATGTAATCCTCTCATTATCTGTGTCCACATCAACAATAACTGCTTTTCATAATACAATTCGAGACCCTTGTGTTTGTCTTCTTAGTCAGTAGATTAATTTCTGATATAAAAACAAGCTCAGAGTTTGTATGCGTGCATATGTTATTGGTCTCTCTGTTGGCCATCAGATCGCTCATCACTGAGGTCATGTATTACTAAATGCCTGCAAAGGTTCACAAGTCTGCTGCCTTTCTGCGCTTTTAAGTCAAACACAATGGGATTAATTATATCAGCGCTCTTCCTTTACACAAAGAGACACTGTTTTCCTTTATTGCCTTTTGAACGCCCCACACTTTTAAATTGCCCGACTGAAAAACATTGTCTCCACCTCATTGAGCAGGTCATTTTATGTTGATGGGGAAGCTATGAAAAACCTGCTCACAGAGTTCAAACGTTCACCCTAGAAATTGATGGCGCTTCAGATGAATTTCTCATCTGCCATCTTGGTGGAATCTTACCAGATGCGTCATTAAAAAATGATAACTTTATCATCTCCAATGCTATCCTGTACTAAAAAATGTAGCAAACATCATGTAATAACTGCTACCCCTGTGTATCTCTGGCGTTAATGAGCAAACAGGGTATCAAAGTTATTTAGATTCATCTGCTTTTGACCCCGACAGCTGCCCTGTCAATATTCAGCCTTCTTGATCTTTCTTTTTTTTATTGTGTCTGTGCAGTTTTAGACCCTCAGTCCGTGAGTTCATGCCTACAGTCATCGCTCTCTCTCTAATGTAATCAAGATGTGGCTCAAGTGTCACATAAGAAGACAGGCTTCTTATTTTATTTTTTTTTAAATTGTAACAAGGGTGTAAAATGATTGAGTAGTAGTACTTCACAGCTTCAGTGGATCGCACATTAATTTAGTGATATGAGCAGTTGTCCAGGTAATTAGTCAGAGGGAATCTGCATAATTACAGATACTATCTGACTTAAGTTAATGAGGAGTAATGCTGTGGGTTGCAGGTTGTAATCAAATAGTAAATGCAACCCTCATCCACCATAGCAGTGTATCTCCATGATGTCCTTGAAAACAACATTCAGACAATGGTGGGCAATAACGAACATTAACGGCAACGCCGTTGCTGAGCTGGAACCAGTGTCACAAAAGGTAAGTGTAAACAAATGTGCAACAGGAATAATTTAGCACAGTGCTAAATAATTTGTTTTCTTAAACATTATTGCTGTTGTGTGTTTGTTTACACTTACCCAGTAATAAATCCCACAGTGGTGGAGGTACTTGCTACTTACTAAACATTAGTTATAGAATATGAAACATTGTACAGCTTCTCAACAGGAGAAAGGAATTTAAAATGCTATACCTAAACCATTACCTTGAAAATATTGCTTAGATTGTAGGCAGTACATCAGGAAGATTGTGAGTATGAGTCAGACTGAAGCAAAGGATTTTGTATGATAACAAGAAGACTGAATTTAAACTTTCTGTTGAATTAGTTACATTAAACTTATCTAAACCCCTGTTTTGAAGGCTCGTGTTGAGCTTTTTGGTTGCCTTCATATTTGTATTTTTTAAGTAGACGTTCAAAGTGAGCATCAAGCAAACATTTAATTATATGCAACATTCACTGACTGGAGGAAATTTGTTTAACATTTAAACCTATTTTCTGCACATTCCAGCACATAAAATAAAATATTTTTTTGTGTTTACACTCAGTCTTTCAAATAAATGCAAGTAAAACACAACAGAAAATAAATAAAATCAAAGACTAGCGGTCCTGTTGCTCTATTTTCACCTGTATAGCAGGAGTGACGTAGGCGGAGGTTTACCCTGGTGCAGGTGTGCCGCAGCGGTCAGTGGAACAATCTGCGAGTTTCTCTGTGAATTTCACATTACGTGGTAGCGCACTCAGTGCTTGCTCGGAAGTTAAGCGGTTTTCTTCCCACTCAGTGAACAGCGGACACTAATGTTTTTGTCACTTTTTATGGAATCAAACTCAAAGTAAGGTCAGTTCTTCCATGCTTTAAACGCTGCACGCTCATACTCTCTCCCGCACTCGATATATGATCCGTTGTTGATCTGCACACAGCTGTTGCCACGAACGTCGCACTTGCTTACGTCATTGTCATGAGACACTCTCGCAAGAAAATCACGGTTTTAGTAACGCAGTAACGCAACGTGCTTACGGGAAAGTAACAGTAATCTAATTACCGTTTTTGCAATAGTAATCCCTTACTTTACTCGAAAAAGTAATCGGATTACAGTAACGCGTTACTGCCCATCTCTGTTGTCCACACAAGAAGTATGTGAAGTAACAATATTATAAAAGCAGGAAAACTCTTGCAAGCATAGTTTTAGTGTTATAGGCATAAAATATCTGCGCTGACCATCTTAAGACTTTGAATTGATGGAAACTGAGCTTTCTTTTAGGTCCATGAATGGGTTTCACCTCTCATCCGAGGGACTTCTTCAGTTCTAAGAAGTCCCTCAGATCATGTGACCCTTACGACTCGCATGATAATAGGGTGGGTCAACTGCTCTCAGGGCCACCTCAAGTGACAACCCCCCACTGGAGGTTAAATACCTGCTATTCCCCATCAGCTTTTAGAACTGAAGAACCCTCACAGATAAGAGAGAAACGTGTTTATGATCCTAAAGTGAAGCTCGGTTGGCTTCAGTTCAAGCACTTAAGACTACCATAACCTGGCTGACTGACTGTGATATTTACTGACCCTTTCCTGTTAGCTTTCTTCGTGGTATGTTAGGTCTCCTGCTAGCAAACAGTCCACCACAGGTAATGTAGTGAGTTGTAAACACAGACCAAAATAAAATTGAATTGGATCGATCGTGTCTGCTGTCACTGACACTCGGCCTGGCATTTCAAGTTCGGATCAGATTGATGTCCCATCCGAATAACTGATCAGTTCATCATTTATACAGAGTATTCAATGTAACAACAAAGTATCACCTATAAAAGCACAACATTAAGTTCTTATAGGATGCACAATACATTACTATACATAAATAAATGTGGGAAGCATACACATGCAGTGTAAATATCCCAGCAAGTCTTTAATTCATTTCAATTCAATTGAATTTTATTTATTTAGTGCTAAATCACAACAACAGTTACCTTAAGGTGTTTTACCTTAATTCAACAGTACAGCTGCTAGCTTGCTACACAACAGATGTAGTTACAGATATTTGTAATTAGTGATTGTTTTTAGGAAGGAAATAAAAGAAATATCCCATTTTCCTAAAAATATATCCAACAAGATAACCAGCATAACAGTGTCACTTAAGCTGAAACAGCTGCAGTATTGTAGTAGTGTGAATTGAAAGACTCAAAAAACATGTTAAAAGTTTGCAGCTTGGTTCCTTTTGCTCTTTAGTGATTGCAAGTTTATCACACAAGCTCTTTGAACGTTTTCAGCAGTTCATTCTTGTAGAAATAAGAATGTAGCCACCCATGTCATTACCAGCGTAAAAGTGAGTGCAAGCAGACAGACCTGTGCCTCCAACATCAACACTTCAGGCCCCAAGTATTCATCTCCATTCATCTCGAGAGCAGGCTGACTCTTGCTATGAAATTGGATGGCCGTGATTGTGGTTAGTTTTTGCATCAAAGACTGCACAGAGAAACCTGAAATTGAGTCAATTTGATGATGGAGTTCTCTCAAAAGCAATTGATTTTTTCTTCATCTGTCTCTGTACACAGTACATGATTGTGTGTGTGTGTGTGTGTGTGTGTGTGTGTGTGTGTGTGTGTGTGTGTGTGTGTGTGTGT
>NW_005187428.1:3285771-3299982 GCF_000239375.1 Pundamilia nyererei | reverse complement strand
TGTGTGTGTGTGTGTGTGTGTGTGTGTGTGTGTGTGTGTGTGTGTGTGTGTGTGTGTGTGTGTGTGAGTGATGCTCAGTTCAACAAAAGAATGTTAGTGTTCATGCACCATTTTGTGGCTGCAATGAGATGTAAAGAAAGATGAATGAAACCACCTGCTTTCAATTCTTAATGAGCTTCAATGCAGCAACACTTGTAGGTGGGATTATAATTCAAACTTTAAAGCAATTATTGTATTGAACAAAGTAGGGAGATTAAAAAAACATAAAAGAAAGAAAAGCATGGGTACACAGCATACAAAACTTTATGTATATGTACACATACGCATATTTTTGGGTTATGTCAAACATAACGCCAGAGATCACTAAAAGCAGAAGCAGATACTAGCTCTTTAAAACATTCCTAGGTCAGAGATGCGCTCAAAATAGCCGATGAGATCACTTCTGTGTAAATTTTTCATAGAAACAGCAGTAGGGAAAACTCAGGGGGATACTAGCCCTGCCTTTGTGTAAGTCTGTGTGGGTGTGTGTGAAGTTGCATGTATGTGTGTGTGTTTGTCTGTGTGTTTGAGCGCTGAGTTCCCCAACAGAAAAAGAGCCCAGTTTTCTCTCCATCCTATTCTCACAGAGCAGTCAGGCTGAAGGCCTATTTTGCTACATGCGTGCATGTGTTTAGGACAGAATTAGACAGAGCGGCGAGCAGTGGAGAAGTGACAGACTGTGTGATTGTCTCTAAATTGAACAATCAGTATAGTTCAACGTGTTGAGATAATGCCATTATTCATCTCAGCATTGTAGAGGACTGCAGGCAGAGAGACATCTCCCATTGTTGTCTGCTTTTTGAAATGCCCTACTTTAGAAATTCACTGTCAGAATTGTGCAAAAATAAGAGCTGTGTGATTTTTTTGGTTGCAATCATATGGGAAATGTTAAAAACGGAACGATATTGTGTTAAATGAAGAAGTGGAGTATGCAACGGGGCTTTGTGTGCATACAATATCGCAGATTGTGGCGTTTTATTAACTCACTTTACTCGCTTTACATGCAGGCACAGCCTCATTATTGAATTAATCATGATTTAATGAACCGCATTTAGACAAAAGCACTTCCAGTGTTAAATAGTACAACAAGAAGTGAGGTAACTATATAAGCGTTATGGGGTCATTTGATCCAATTTAAAAGTAAAACACCCTACATGAAAGGTATCTAACCATGAAGATATCAGCCTCTAAGATTTCCGTCTCTACTGCAGCACGGTGCTGGAGAATGGAATTTAACTGGGAATGCTTACGACGCGGAAAACCTACAGAAGTATCGGAATAGCAGTAGTCTGTGTTTCATTATAAACAAATCAGCAAAACTAGTGACGTGTTTGCCTCAATGCTTCTGAGTGTCTGGCTTGTCTGTTTTTTGAGCCTGAATTTGTTATTTAGATCAAATGTAACAGATATTTAAAATAGAGGCAAATTCCTAAAACAGCTGTGCATTGAAGTAAACTTAATCTGGAGTGCTCGGGACTCCTATAATCTGTGCATTATTACATATTTGCTGTGATAATCATTGTTTATCTTAGAAGGATGATGTAGAGCAAAAGGATGATGCATTGTAAGAGTGGGACATGTTGACTATTGATGTGGAATTAGAGCAGTAATAATAGTAATAATATAGATATATAAGCCAGGATTTAGGTTCACAGGCAATAGGTGTGGAGTTGTTCCCCTAGCTATCTGTTTGTTTGTTCTTGTGATATTTTGGACACTAAGTACAACTTTACAGCTAGAGAAAAAAACAAAGAAACAATAGTCTGGAAGATAACATTTGAATATATTATATGTGATATTTGGGTGAATTGGTCCTTAAATGCACACAGGATACAGCATATAGGAAAACAAGCATGTCAACACATGAACATCAGTTACGTACTTGAACAAATTACAATTGTAAACGGGGGAAATATAACAACTGTATATAAAAGATGGACATACCGAGAGGAAAATTAACAGTTTCTAAATTTCATGGTAATTTATTTTAATGCAAAGAGACAAACAAAAATCCAGAAAAAACACATTACATAAAGGTTATAAATTTCATTGACTGTCAAAAAGTATTTTATCCCCAACTCCCACAGACTGTCTACAAGTAATCAATCAGTTACAGATAATCCGGATCTCAACTCATTATACACATAGAGAACACCCATCCACAGAACCAGTTTCTCCCATTCATTTGCAATTACTTGGAAATGAACGAAACATAAAGTCAACAACAATCGCACTCAGTCTGGAGTGTAAGAACTTGCCTCATGGAGTGAGGATGATCACGAGAAAGGTGGTGGATGTGCCCAAAACTACTCGGGAGGAGCTGGGTAATGATCTGAAGCCAGTTGAGACATCAGTCACCAAGAGCACCGTTAATAACAACACTATATTGTAATGGAATGAAATCTTTCAGAACCCACACGGTCCTCATACTCCTTATACTCCACAAGTACAGAGAAGACTTTGGAGAAAGTCCTGTGGGCAGATGAGACCACAATCAAGCCCTTTGGCGTCAACTCGACCCGCCGTGTTTGGAGGAAGAGAAATGCTCATTTGGAGCCAAGGAACATCATCCCCACAGTCAAGCACGGAGGTGGAAACATTATGCTTTCGGGCTGTTTTTCTGTTAATGGTACAGGATGACTTCACCACATTGAGGTGATAACAGTTTGGGCCACATACCATACAATTTTAGACGAGAACCACTGTGTACAAACCTGGTGATCAACTACAAGAAACCGCTGTACTTGACAACAAAGGTTTAATTACTATGTCACGTTTTGTTTATTAATCACCTAATTATTCCACTCAATGACATGCAAATCAATTGGTAACTTTTACGTGATGCGCTTTTTTTCCGGATTTCAAGTTGATATTCTGTCTCTCTCCATTAAAATGAAACCACAAAAGAAATTCAACACATCTCGTTTATTTGCGAGCGAGTAGTCTTACAAATTCAGCTGAGAATCGAATAAGTATTTCCCCCCACTGTAAATGACAAAGTGAAGTCACTGTGGAAGCACCTTAATTGTGCACTCTCTCTAATTGCCACCCCACAACAATGGTTGCAAAAAGAAGTCCAATTGTATCGAAGTCTATGAGAAAAGGAACCCACTTCAAAACTGATTTATGAGCGCAGTAAACATTTCCCCGATGAGTTTATGGTCTCCATCAATAATTTGAAATCTGATGTAGTACAATATGATGTTTGTTTTGTAAATGATACTCTTCATTGTTTCAAAACAATAAAGATGATAAAGCAGGGTATGATTTAGTGCATGGCTAGCCTGTGATTGATTGTCCTCCGTTTCTCAGTCAGATTCACCCTTTCAAAGATGGTAGCAGTCAGTTTGTCACAACCAGTTAGCTTGTGCTAATTTTATATTTTTTTGTTAAGAATATTAAAATCAGCAAGGAAAACAAAATTGCACATAACATGTCCTAATGCATATTTTTTAAAAATGATAAAGCAACCCCAGGATAATTAGACTGTTGGGCAGAGAACAAAAGCAAGAATTTTAATAATTGATTAAAAAGGACTGGACCACTTGCACGCAGAATGTGTTATCACCCATAAGCCATGAATGTGTGTGTATGTGTGCGCATAGTCGAAGTACACCTTGTGTTTGTGTGCAGACCAATCCCATTGCTGCAGCTGTCTTTTAAATGTCACAAGGTGGCAGCAGGCTAATTGGCACTGACTGAAGAGCACAGCCCGCTCCAAAACCCAATCACTGCTGGGATGAGCCCTGAGCCTTTGGGCTCCCCACCTGCTAGGGCCCTGACCCCCACGCACTTTGATGAATGGCACACATGCACACTCAGGGAAACATATACACATCCTGACTGGTCATGTGTGTTTACCTCTGTGACCCTGCCGAAATGTCACCCACAACAGATGGTACCACCATCACTGGGATAGTTCCCTCCTGTGTAAATAACAGTATCTCAACAAACTCACCCACTACCCTTTAAATGTCACATGGGAGATCACTCCTCTGTGGTTCTTTTCCAGATGGGATCACACTCAGCTCTACTTTTTATCAGTGCGTTACGGTTACTTTGATTTCAGTGAAGAGTCAAAATATTTAAAATTGGGGCTGTTAGAGTAGAGGGAACTCTTTTAAAGCTGAGTAACCACCCCAAGCTATTTTCATGCATCCCACTAAGTAATTACTAGGTACTGTATGCATATTTTAAAAGCAAGTCAATAAACTGCCACATCTTAGAATAACTTTAGAGTTCCCTATTCCAGATAAAATCAAAACTATTCTACAAAGATCCTCATGTAGCTCTCGATACAACCAAAGCTCTGCATTGAAATGCAAAACCCAGGAAAAAAGCAAAACTCAGTACGCAGCAACACATGTTTCAAGACTAAGCATGATCTTCCAATCAGCCTTCCAGAGAGCTCTGATAGCTCTGGCCTACAGGCTGCAAATAGTCACAGAGTGACGTGTGATGGATGATGATGATGCTCGATTGATTTACGCATGGTTGAAAACACTTCCCAGATTAATGACAGCCCTGATGGAGACCAAAGCCCCATTCAGGCTTGCCGCACTTAAACAAGGCAGTTTTGTCCATGACATTCACTTGAGTCATTCCAAATTGAAGTGAGTAACGTGTGTGTTTAAAATAACTTTATTGACACACACCTACGTGCACTTCAAGCCTGTTAGATGTTTGCAGGTTCGAGGATCGTTGCAAAATTGGATGAATCTTTATTTCCAGGTGGAAATTCTAAGTTGCTGTTGAATGATGTAGATTGTGTGCAAAAACTGACAAGAGAACAAAAACACATGGTCTAACACACACACCTTCTGGCATCTCTACTTGCAGCGAGGCTCTTCCCAAACAGGTAGGCTTCTAAGTGTTTACAGTGATTGATTACAGTGTGTCTGATATTTAGACGACTGCACTCTCAGAATGATTTATACTCTTGTTGCCTCCTAATGGTATTCTCTCCACTCAGTCTTCTTAATTGGCTCCCGCTCCTACCCAAATTGACAGTGACGTTTTGCATATTTGTTTTGGGTGTTTTCAGGCCGGCTTGTTTAGGAGTGATTGTCCAAATTGGCAAGTTGAAAATGTGCTGAAAACAGTTTTCTGCTGATCTGTAGTTCATCTTTAGGTACCGGCTCAGAAACGAATCATCTTTGTTCCATTTCCAAGAAACGCATTTGACTGTTGTTCTTTCGCACTCTGATTTCCCTACGGGTGTAAATGAAAGCAAGTAATTGTCCCTAAAGATTGGAAAAGTTAAAAACCAGACAGATTTATAAGCACCTCACTTCAGTGTTTCAAAAAAGTACTTTATTTCGAGTAAATTCGTTTCTTGATTAGTTTTTCCCAGGCTCACCTTCCAATACAACTTGCAGCATCACAATGCACAGAGACTCCCCCCACACTAAAACGGGCCTTTTATAACATTCTCCAACGCATTCATCCGTCCACGAGGAACCGAGGCCAACAGTGGAGGTAATCTGCTGAGTGGAACACAGATTGGCCAGCAGGGACAGCTTGTTGTCTATAGCGGTTTTTCTTTTCACTGTAGTACATTTGAAAGGAACTGGCTACTGAGAAATATCAGACAACATCTTGGCAAGCCTGGCTCCTCTGCTGTTTATTGGAAACCATCTGCGTGAGTAAGTGAGCTGGTTAGAGGAAGGAATGAACAGATGAAAAACACAAAAAAGAATGAGAAAAAGTGGGAGAGGAAAAGAGTCCCTAGTGGAGTGGGACAGAAATGGGGTTCCTTTGTTGGATGTCCAAAGGAAATAGCATTGTTATCTCCCTATTCCTACATCTTGATTATACTGCAGTTTGAAGCAAAGATAGTGACGGTAGTCCCTATTAAAAACTACATGCTATGCAAGCGAGCAGGGATAAGTTGCTATTTCCTATTTACAAACTGTTTGTGTGCTATCACTTAGCAGTAGAGGGAATATTTAAATGTCAACACAACAGCACTTAGTAAGCAGGTTTGTGGTATCATTATCCAAATGAAAGTTGCATTGGAATGCATTTATATTTATATAAACATATATAAAGTTTGGGTACACAGGCATCATCTTTTACTGAGATAGTAGTTGCATTTTGAAAAGTCAATCACTCATCCCAGCATTTCTCATCAACCACGTGCACTTTAGTCACACCCCCTTCACACACACCTTCACATCATGACATTAGACTCTACTAGAGTAGCTTTGCATGATTCACAGTTCAAAATAATCCACATTTACCTTATAGTGAGCTTTGGTGCAGCCCCTTAGTTTATTAATCGTCTGAAACAAGCTTCTTCTTCTTTTAGCTCCTTTTAAGCTATCTTTTTTCCTGATTGGCTGCCTCTCACAAACAAAAGGTTTGAGCAGCAGACCCAGAGTGCTGTGTCTGCGGTGACTGTATAAAACACATCTTCTCTTTAAGCCATCATATATTGTCGATCGAACAGTAAAGAAGAAGCTCTCTGAAACCAAATGCTTACACATGTCTGCAGCTTCTCCTTACAGCCATTACTTACATCCTTAAGTCATTATTTTGAATTTTGGTGATGCATAATATACATAATAAATATTGTAACAGTATATATACATACCCTTCAATCAGGGTGATCTTGCTGCTTTTTGCTGGCACAAATATTACTCAAAAAACATTTTGTATCTTTTTATTGTTCATATTTTCCTAAATACGTGACTTGCACATTATCTCATTGTGTGGCAGCAGGAAGTAAAAGACACATCCTTCTCTAAGCATGGGAGATATATTTCTTGTCTAGACAATGCAAAGCTATTCCTTCTCCTCAGATATGACTATGATTGATTCAGTTGTTATGCATGAATATACAAAGATGAAAAAAAGAAAGAAAGCACAGCCACTTTCGAGCCATCAGTTGCTGTGTGGCAACAGATTGACCCCGAGCACTCCGTTCAGTGATAAAGGCTGCAGCTGACTCCTGGCCAACCTTCTTTGCCTAGTGCATCACGTATGTCCATGTGACAAGCCAATCAGGAAAATGGAGTGCATTAATGGAGATGGAGATGGTTTCTCTCCCCCACGCAGTCACACTATGCCCCTCATCATCTCACCCCCTAACATATTGTTTTAACATACGTAACTGCTGTCACCAGGGGCAGGATGGATGGTTATACTTAATAGGCTCTAAATCAAAGCTGCACTATGGACGGCCAATCAGAAAGTGGGAAGCTGTCACCAGATCCGTGCTCAAGGTTACTGCTGCAATAGTGAACACACTGAATTTTTCTTCCACTGCCTCTTCAGTTAATACCTTTTGGTGCCTTCTCTCCAGTTCTGTTTCTCTGCCATCTAAAGTCTCAATTGTTCACTCTCTAAGACACACTACACCATTTCACAACTTTTTATTTTAACTTTCTCACTCTGTATGTTTATTCTACAGGTTTACCTGCTCTTTTCTTCCAACCATCTTCTTTATCTCTCTCACTTCTCAATCTCAGTCGTTCGCTCTTTGTCCCTATCTGTCTCATCTCATCGGCTCTGCATTATAGCTTCTTGTACCTTTGTTTCTAATCCAGTTCTTCTACTAACCTGCCCTTTTATCTGCACCTTCTCTTTTGCTTTCCATTTTCTTCCTGCCTTCATCACCTCCCTTTGTTTTCCTTTTTCTTTCAGAGCTAGTAAAGGTTTGGCCTCCATCCATATAGTGAAGGACGCATGCACCTTCATAGGTGGTTTGTGATTGTCTTCTTGCTTTATTTATCCGGGAAGCCTCTGAATAGCTTAAGGCAGCAAGTATTGATGGAACTGTGAAAGGAAGAACACCAAGTAAATGTGAATGCGACAGTTGTAGGCAGGTGTTGAGCTCTTATTTTGCGGGGTGTGGGCGGTGCGCTACCCAAGGACACGCAAGCTGAGTGAATGCCAATGCAAATCTTTTGAAATTCAATTTGAAGTGCTCTTCGCTACAGCATCTGGCACAGAACATATTCAGCGGTTTTGTATCCTTTTGCTCACTTATAGACACTGAATACACAGAATTAATAATAAATTGGTAATGTCAAGAACTATAGAACTTGTCTCTCATAAATTGTTTTCAATTGACCTGTATTGTCAGTAGAAATAAAGCCCTGATGGATGTAACATGGCTGAGTTTGTTCAGTTTGACTGAATTGCATTTGATTGCATCACATTATCTAGATTATTTTGTTTACCCTGGCAGTATTTTGCATCTTCTGTCTGAAGGTTTGGCATGCAGTTTAGAACCCAGGAATAGCTGTTGCCTTAGCAACAGCTAATATGGATCCAAAATTGGAATCATGAGAGTGAGAAGGAAAAACAAAGGACAATCTAATAAATTATGATCTTGAAGCTGCACTAGCAAAGTTTCTTCTATTAATTATCATGAAGCATAAAGCCGCCAAAAACAAAGCCACGGCATTGGTTAATGAAGTTGTCATGGTAACATGTTAGGGAATAATTGTTTACACATCCAACTAAGACAGACTAGCTAGAGTTCCAGAGAGCTGAATGGATGAATCAGTGCTTTCTATTTAGATAAATGGCTGACAAATAAAAGCTTGGACGTCATCTTCCAAGATAGCCAGCTGACTGCGGTCATAAAAAATAACAACAGCTTTAAGTCAACCTAACTCAAAAATAGCTCTCAAGTCGTCATACTCTACCCCATACGCATAAACATTTGTGTGTAAATGATGCTCAGTGGAATGATTGTTTTTCATTCCTTATGGAAAAATTTATCTTCTTAAATTATGTCAGTATATGCTATTGATCTCATGAGAAAATGTCTTCCAAACGCTAAGAAGCCTTTCCTGCTTGGAATAACAGATGCCCAAGGCTAAAGTGGTCTTTGTATTACTGACCATATGACAGAGTAAGACTTGGATGTCCTAATCCCACAGTGATACTTCTGAGCAGCTTTTTAAAGGAATCTCCTCCACCCAGGGGTAGTCTTAGAGATATGCGCTATTAAACGTCCACTGCTGCATTTCAGTTTTGAAAAAAAAAAACCCCCACCTAATAACCCTGTTGCACTGGTTATGATGAATTATATAATACTGATCTGGCCAGGGGGTGTTAATCAGTTTCAGCTGCTTTTGTAATAATGAGATGAACAAAAGGTGCACTAGAGGTGCAATAATGAGATACCCCCCCTAAACGGGAATGGTTTACAGGTGGAGGCCACTGACATTTTTCCCTCCTCATCTTTTCTGACTGTTTTTTTTTAACTGTTTTTGGAGTTGGCTAGGGTCAGTGTCGCTACTGGCTGCATGAAGTGATGCCTGGAGCCTACAGATTTGCACAGGTAGTCCAGAGTATCCTCCAGGATGGCATATCAGTACGTGCCATTGTCAGAAGGTTTGCTGTGTCATCCAGCACAGTCTCAGGAGGATACAGGAGATTTCAGGAGACAAGCTATTACTCTAGGAGAGCTGGACAGGGCTGTAGAGGGTCCATAGAATACCACAATTGGCAAGTCCACCACTGGTGCCCTGTGCTTATCACAGGTGAAAGCAGGATCACCCTGAGCACGTGTGACATACCATGGAGCCATGTTATGCTGCCTGTAACATCATTTAGCATGACCAGTTGGGTTGTGGGTCTAAGATGATCTGGGGAGGCATAGCCAAGACCTTAACAGTCTAGGCAAAAGCACCTGACTGCCATTAGATATTGTGATGTAATCCTTGGACCCAAAGCTGCTCACGAGAGTATATACAGAAGGCAGGAACTCATACCCATTACTGCAGCAGTGGGCAACTCCAGGCCTTGAGGGCAGGTGTCCTGCAGGTTTTAGATCTCACCCTGGTACAACACACCTGAATCATCAAATGATTAGTTGTTCACCAGGCCTCTGGAGAACTTCAAGACATATTAAGGAGGTCATTTAGCCATTTGAATCAGCTGTGTTGGATCAAGGACACATCTAAAACCTGCAGGACACTGGCACTCGAGGCCTGGAGTTCCCCACCCCTGCATTACTGGTTCCCATGCTTGCCTGACCTAAATCCAATTGTTCACATCTGGGACATTGTGAAGTTGCACCTCAGGCTGTCCAGGAGCTCAGTGATGCCCTGGTCTACATTTTGGAGGAGATCCCCCAGAACACAATCCGCTGTCTCATTAGGAGCATTCCTACAAGTACAAAGTTGATATTTAACACTAACACATTACCCCTTCATATCAGTGGATCAGTACATATCCAGCCTGATCCACCCCCCATTGAGATATGCTGTATTTTAAAGATTTAATTTAATTTTGTAATTGCATAGGTAATAAAAATCATGCAATCTTGAGTTGCAGTGAAAAAGTGTAACTCTAACCTTTATTTGAGACTAGAAAATAGAGAGATATAGCAAAATGGCAAATATATATTCAATACATAAACAAGAATAAACAAAGATAAATGCAAATAATATGTATAGCCAGACATAACAAAGCCACACAGAGCCCAAGAGTTGATGGCAGAGCAGATATTTGAAGTTAAATGTCAGCCATTGAGATGGATCATTCAAGTTGTACAATTCTCTGTAATATATTTTTAAACAGTCTTAAATTATTTTCTAGATGGCAGTTGCTTTAAAATTTGAGGAGTGCTGATATACCGAGGTAGCTTTTGGAGGAGATCTTTATAAATAAAAATGACAGAGTGTGGGTTCTGTTCTTGTTGCCAGCCTGCTTTTTTCATAGGTTGCACAGTGATGAGTGTGAAATTTATCCCCTGTAATGAAATGCACAGCACAATGATAAACTGTATCAAGGTGTTCGAGGTAGAGTGAGTAGCATGAGAATGAGTCAAGCACGGACACGATGCTCGTCTGTGCGATCATGTCCCTGTCCTGAAAGCACGGAAACATGTTTCATTCAAATTTACGAGAACAATTCTTATTCACCGTTGGTGTGAAGAGGTTCGATGTTGCAAATAAGAAATGTAAATCCAGTGCAATACGGTCGCATTGTAAGAAAATACCTAAAACGCTTAGACAGCCAAGTTATGCCCTAACAGGTGCTGCTCATTTTGCTCAATTAGACCTCTGTGGAGCCTCTGCATACACAGTCCTTTATTGACATCACTCCCATTGCAGCTGTTATCCCACTGTTATTATCATTGTTTTTTGTACACAGTGTTATTTGACTATCTCTGCTAAGCTTAGGAGAGGCTTAATCACACAGGATGAGTAAAAATGTATTTGTTTATGTGCACACCTTTTAAATGAACTTCTCCAGTGGAGTGGTTCTGTGTAAAAAGTGGTCAAAGCACTGAGATCATCTGAGTGAGTGGGAAAAATGCAGACAAGCCGCTATGTGCAATGATTCATTTTGACTGATTGAAAATCGAGCATTGCAATCTTAAGTGTTTCAATCCCCACCTCTTATAGACCCTCTGCATCTTTGTGACAAAGTGGCTAGGACAGAATTCATTTGCTATTTGTCACTTGCATATATTGTTATTTTGTGTTCTGTTATTTTACAGTCAGCCATAATGCTTTAATTTAGACATTGTTGGTGTAACTTCTCTTAACACACAATATCCCAGGTTTTGTTTGTGGTAGCAGTAGTTACATCCTTTACATCCATGCATGTGTTTTAAAGCAAACACTACTAACCATCAGATCATCTGAATTTTCTTCTGTTTACAGGCACATGTCTGGTAAATTATGTTTCTTTGGTTATACTTACCATGGTGTCCATGTTGTGCATTCAGGTCCTATATGTGAGACAGGTGTATGGGAAGGGCCGCCCACTACTTCCTGTTTATATAGGGTCATGAGGTCAATGATTGCATCACTGGGTGTAACCAAATGGAGGATTTTTCATTTTGTATAGTATTGTTTGTTTTCTTTAAAGTAGCCTTTTGAGTTATATTGTATGCAGTGTTTTACTTTACAAACTATTTAGTTGAGTAAATGAGTTTGTCAGTTTCATGCATGACTTTATTCCTGTTCTTTGTTTAGAATTGTATTATTTGGTTTGACCTATTTTGTTTCAATGGTAGGGATTAACGAGGTCGGGTGTGGGCAAAGTCTTGTATAAAGCCAGTGGGATTTTTGCATGCCTGATTGATTGTTTTATGGTAAAAGGGAGATGCCAGCAATAAAATATGCTTAAAAAGAACTTCAATCGTCTGCTAATGCTATTTACTTATCACCTTCCTTGCTGCTTAAGTTATGCTACATCACAATCTTGACCTCTGTCTCCCACTAATGAATTCAAATTCGTTTCTCAGTGGCTCTACGTGTGCAAAGTATTTAGGCCTACTAAAGGCCTAAGTACAGCAAGGAGGCTAAGTTTAACAGTGATGTACATGAGCTTCTTTTATGCTGAAAATCAAACCTAAGAAAAAAAACAAATGATTTCTTTCAGCAAGTGTCCAGAAAAAATATATGATTATGTTCAAGTGACAATTAATAGTAATATACAACACCCCAGATAATAGTAATCAATAGACCATCAGCCTTCAGCATGGGACATAACTGCTTGTTTTTTTTTATCTGGCCAGTAATTTCATTAGTTTTCAATTGAAAGAATTCTCAGTGAGCAACCCACATCTCATTTAGCTTTGTTCTCACCCCTTCTCTGCTTTTCTCTCTCCCCCTCTCTTCAGATATTGATGAGTGCGCTGAAGGAAAGCACTACTGCAGGGAGAACACCATGTGCGTTAACACCCCTGGTTCCTTTATGTGTATCTGCCATACGGGCTACATCAGGATCGATGACTATTCCTGCACAGGTGAGTTCGTATGCTAGCCTTTTGACAGTCAAGTACACAAAGTTCTGGTTTCATTCTACTTCTCTGTTTCAGCTATTTTGTGAAGACATTTATGAGACCTTCAAATCATATGCACAAGGATAATGCCTTTGCATGGGCGTGAACAATCTGTCTGCATACTTACAGCAAGTTACTGCCAGCTAGAAATGATTTCATTAACATCTTTAGTCATGCACTGGAGGATGGTATTATGGTATTTTATGTCGTAATAAGTACTTCAGCCAAAAGCTGCACAGAAGTCTGGAGATATAGAAGAGCAAGAGTCAGCCAGTGTCAGCAAGAGTCAGTTCAGACATAAACATTGTGAGTTATCAGCAATGTTTGACAGAATGAGGAAGCTGTGTAATATAAAAAAATCATGTAATGACAGGAAGACATAGGTATCAAGCAATACCTGCAAAACGCCTCCTCTAACTTTTTCTGTCACATCCCAGATGGTGGCTGGTTAGACACGTGTCTGCAAATCTGCCACTTGATGTGCATGTGGAAGGATAAATGTCAGAATTTCATTTGTACACCTTGGTCACTTAACATCTACAGTCACACTATGGTAAACAGTGGCTGGAGACCGCGGCATGACCAGGGTTGAGACAGCATGCAGTCAACTGCCATCTTTGAATCAAGTTTGGTGCTACGAGTTTGCTACGAGTGAACTGAAGTTACCTATTACATGCAATGTGTTTGTGATGATGAAGCATTTTACTGTGATAAATCAACAAAAATCACAGACGTGTTGTGTCTATCTAAATATGCAGAAATTTAGATTACTTGCATTCAGAGTGAGTTCTGAAAAATTCTGAAATTCCTCTAAAGATAGTGACATAGTTGCAGCAAAATGACCTATGCACTGTATAAGAATTTTACCAGCTGGTAACCAGTTGCAACCACAACCACATGCAACCACAGATGCATTGTAGATGAATTACGCTTATCAGTGCAGACTGACTTTGATTGATTGCAACATGTTGGCAATCTGTCTACATTTACAAATGAAGTAGAAATTATTTGCAATTACCAAACGCTGGCTAATCTGTCTGAGAATGACTGAGTCAATCCAAGTCAAACTGGTTTGGAGATCAGTTGGCTCCCACAAAGCAACCTGAGCAATTGCCTTGTAATTGAAAGTAGTCCCTCAGAGGTCAGGCATGCAACACCCTCATCCCCTGGGAGACCAGCTGGTTGCCACAACTACTGCCACAACTACCAACCCCCTGAGTGACCGTGGCTCAGGGGGTTGGGAAGCGTATCTGTAACCGGAAGGTCGCCGGTTCGATCCCCGGGTTCTCTGTCCTGGTCGTTGTGTCCAAGGCACTTTTCCCTACCGCCTACTGGTGTTGGCCAGAGGGGCCGATGGCGCGATATGGCAGCCTCGCTTCTGTCAGTCTACTCCAGGGCAGCTGTGGCTACAA
>NW_005187428.1:3277982-3285526 GCF_000239375.1 Pundamilia nyererei | reverse complement strand
TTTCAACCCTATTATACTGTCAGTTGTTTGTTATATAACATATTTACAACTCCAAACTTTTTCTAAAGGATTCCAATAGTTGGCTCAGACTTTATCCTCACACTAAGCAAAAAAAAGAAGACGGCTGTCTTCTTTGTGTGTATGTGTGTGTGCAGTTTTCATATGGTGTGTGAATGTACTCTGTGTATGTGTATATGTGTGAGGAGAAAAACGCCAAAGAGAACCTGAGAAACAGCAAACCTGTACGTGGAGGCGGCAGATCCGTTTGTTCGTGATCAAAGTTGGAACCAAAGTCATTTTCAAAAGATTGCGTGGATGATTTGCATTCTTTCTTATATGTCCGTATTATATGTAGAAAGAATGTCTTTGTGTAGCACTGCTGGTCATACCAGCTGGTCATTTTCTACTAGATGGATGCACTGTTGTATGTAAGAGAAATAGAGCCACGTCACATCATTTTATTTTGATATTCCATCGTGCAAAAGCACAACAAAGGAGTAATTTATCTACATTTTTTAAAAAGCCACATTTGCACATGTACTTAGCCAAGAGAAAACACAACATTTATGGATTCAAGGTCCAGACAATGGAAGCTTAAAGCAGTGCTTTAGAGAAGGAGCTCCTACCAGGAAACCGTTCGGTTTGCTAACCCCGCCACTTGCCTTGTAGTGTTTGTAATATTATTATTATTGATATTTATGCTCTCACTGTCTTAGCCCCGAAGCCATGGATGTTCCCTAGATATGCACTGTGTACACTCAGTTGAAGATCATGAAATTATTGGCAATTTTTCAGTTTCTAAACCTAATGAATGTTCTGTATTTTAACCCTGAGGGGGGCAAATTTCCCAAATGTGATCAAGATTTGCAAATTTGTACAATATTTTTTTTGCACTCAGTCAAAAAATAACATAATAATGAAAGCCAACTGAAATATTTATATATATGAATTTCACTTGGCACAACTGATATATTATTATTAATATTATGTAGTATCCAGTAACCTTTGAAAGAAAATTAAACAACAAAAATCAGTGGACAAAGAGGTGAAAAGATTCTGCAGTGTCAGAGATTTACTCAAATGTGAAGAATGCTGCAGGATAATGGGAAGTCATATTTTAAATGGATTATGTAAAAGCTCACCTCTATGTGTCACTTTTAAAATACCATGTGCACATCCACACTTAAGAATAGAATATAAAGGGGGAAAAAATCAGTAATCCTTTTATGATGTAATGTCCCTGTCCTTCTACGCAACTGACACAATGTCATTCATCAGGGATGAGCAGCAGATCTGCCTCATTCCTCAGCAGTTGTTTGCAGCTTGTGATACACGATGCTAAGTAGCTCCCTCTGCGCATCATTTCCGAAGAGGAGGCAACATGCTGCATTTCCTCTGTGCCTGTAATTAAAAACGCAATTTGCACCAATGCAAACGAACTCAGTGGCAGCACAGCGAAGGAGCTGGCAGATTTAGGCTCGCAGACTTCCTGCTGTGCCATTGGAGTTTGAATTAAAGCTGCGAGACTCAGCAACATGATGACTTTGAAACCTCCCATTTCCTGTTCCATTCCTAGCTGTAGTTTCTCTCTTACTTTATTAATGGAAATCAGGGAATGACAGAGCAAAGTTACTTTTTTTTTCCCCAAGTGTTTTTAAAAACAGGCATAAACAAGTTAAAGTTGAGAATGAGGAATAGCATTTTTGCGGCCGCAACAAAAGCACATTCATCTTTTTTGTCTTGTGCGCTTGTGATTTATTTAGAGAAAGAAACATCCTCGCTTACTCAGTCGTTTTTCCACATTACCTTTAGACAGCCACTGTACCTCGTGTGATTTCAATCACTGTGTTTTCTCTAGTCTTCTGAGCTGTGGGCAAGTTATATTGTTTTACCCATTTGTCTTTCTTCCACTGTGTGCTCAGGCCCCAGATTCACAATGAAGATTAATTCCACAAACCCAATGGATTAAATTGTGTCACTATATTTTATGTAGTCTCCTATTAAAATGCCTTCAAGCCACTGTAGTGGAACACACAGCTATGCGCCTCCTTATAAAAGTCAATTTGTGTGATTAAACCTAGGCTTATGCAAAGGCTTGATGTAATGACTTTTCCCCCTTGCTTCAGTCAAATTACCGTCATGATCTCCCTGCAGTTTTATTGGACTGTGTTCTTCCACACAGCTACTATCACTGTCTGATACAGTGTGCAGTCAGTGGTATGGTATCACCTTACCTCTTAGACTAATTAGTAAGCCAAATTATAGTCAAATTAGCTGCCTTTATTCCTTAATGGAAAGTATATATGTGCCAGAAAACACCCTTCTCCTAATGTATACCTGTGTGCTGAGATCAGTACCACCTTGGTAGTCACAGTGGCAGTAACTGACAGTAACAACAGGAAGATGCTAAGTTACTAGCTGCAGGAATCTACCGCTTCTTAGTAATTGAACATCTGCTTGTGTTTGAAAATAGTCCAAAGGGAATGCTGATTCCTCTAAGTTGCTCACACATAAAATATTATAGCTGCGGAAGAAAAGATTAAAGCCCCCCCCCCCCGCACTAGCTGTCGCATGATGTATGTGTGACTACATCATTTATGGCGCCTTTCACCAATTAACAAATTGCAATCTCAGCAGAAACAATGGTTCCAGCATTGATGGACGAATTTCTGCACGCATTACAGTGTTGCATGTTAACCAGTCTGCCTTGGTAAAGAGGATTAAATTGACCCTAGCTCATTTCATGGCTCAGTGTTTATATGCACGATGGTGTATTAAAGGGCTGATCTGCAGATTTAGGCCTGAGAGAACCAGCATGGAACTGTGGTTTTATTTATCCTCAGCTTATCAGGGGGTCAGCGAGCTCAGACAGAAGACCATATTTTACATGAAAACCACCTGCGGTGAGGGAGGTGGATGGGCTCAGACCCCAGCTGGGGGTGGACTGGAACATGTGGACTTTGTGTACTTGTTTAAATGAAATATGTCCAGCCAAAAGCTGAGGCTCTATATGGTTGAGGGTACAGTGAGAGAAGCATGTGCAACTTTCTTTTGCTACTGTATCCTTCATCTTGAAGGTCAAGATTCCGCCTCCTTTCTCCCCCTCCACCCATTCTTCATCTTTTCCCCAAAGTGCCCGAGGTGCTCCCGGCTCTGTGAGATTAGCAGCTAATCCATGAAAGGTAGGGGATTGGTTGTGCTCTCCGTTTAAACGTTATTAAAGAAGGCTGTCCTGAGGTGTGTGTTTTTGCTAGGTGTATATGTGGACGCCTCCCCTTGTTCCTAAGGTGCCTATGTAGTTAGTGTGTGTCCCGGTTCTAATCCCCTGATAACCAGACCTGGGCCCCTGAGGCTGAGGAACCGGCTGAGGCAAGGCGTAAGGCATGGACGAAGGCCACAGGTGGAGCAGGAGGTTTGTCAACAGCAGAGATCAGAAAAGATGACTTTTAATCTGATGACTCAAAAGGTCTTGCAGCTGACATGGAGGGTTTTTTCCCCCTCTTTTTAAAGGACATCTGTATTCTGGTTGAACAACAGGATCCCATGGGCACTTAGACTTAAAAGTTTTCAATTTCTGCTGGTCTGAACAGTGTTATGTCTTTGGCATTTTAAAGGTGCCCTAGAGTGTTTTTGTTGCAGAAGTTGCTAAGAAGTACAAAAACCATAAAAACACTTCTAGTTAAATTCCTCTCGCCTTTAAATATTCTCCTAATCAGTTTCAAAACACAGTAAAGGATTTACATTACAATTTAATTTTGTTTTTGCTTGCGGTCTTTTTTTTCTTTTTCTTTTTGCATCGTGTTAAATTTCCTGGTAAAGAAATAGTACAAAATCATTGACTGGACTGTGCATCACATCATCCAGGTGCAGATGTTAAAACAAAATGGGAAACATATTGTACAAAAATCCCCAAAACTGTGCTCCAGTCCTGGCTTTAAGTTATTAGAGGAACAAATAAATATTGGCTCTTCATCATTTAGTTTTCTTTTTTTTTTTATCGTCTTGGTCACCAAAATAGGCAAACTGAGAAAGGAACAGAAGTTTTTCTTGTTGTAAAACATTATAAGATTGTAGTCTTTTCAAGCTTGGGGTTGTAAAATTAAATCGGAAGTTACATTGTTTTGGGGAAAGCAGCTGGAAGGTCAGACATCAATGAAACTGGTGTTGTTTTGGCAGAAGGTGGATGGAGTCAAGCGGGAGGAGAAACAGACAGCTAGAGAGAGATCCCTGGTGACAGGCTGTACATAATTGATTGTTTATCTGTCTACAGCCTGAGCAGCAGCAGCCAGCGAGGAAATGCTTCTCTCACGCTACCACACACGTACGCATTTTAGGGATTTAGTTGGTGATTAAATTAGGAGTCGCTTACACTGAGTGCAGGAGTGTAATAAGCCTAAATTCCTAAATAACCCAAATTACCAGGAACCAGTACTAAAACTCAAGGGTCATAGTGATGATGCACACTCTGGATTCCCTCAAACACCCAGTGGCTCTGCTGCCTGTGTGTGTGTTCAAAGAGACAGCTTGGTGTTTGCTGCTCTGGCAGATTTGACCTTGGCAAGAAAAAAAGAAAAAGAAAAGCACCTAATTCTCTTTCCTCTCTCCTGTGCTCCTATTACTGTTTTTATATGCCCATGAGCAGACTTTAATTCTGCCCAACAGCAGGAAAGTTGTGTGTGTGTGTTACAGGAGCAGTGCAGTGGGCCCTACTAAGTGCCCTTCAATCCATCTCACACACACTTGCACGCATACATCATATTCTCGATGGAGGAGCTCATCACAATGTCACTTTCAATTTGGAAGAGCCCACGGTCTGCTCAGGAGATATAATGGATTGGGTGATGGCAGGGAAATGGATGATGCGGCTCAGGTCTACCGCAACAAGCATTCGGGTTTCTGATCCTTTCACCTTTCAGGTGCCGTCTTTAAGTCTTGACTGTCTTTACGAAGTGCAAGCATAAAAAAAGCACAAAAGTTGAGCAAAATAAATAAATAAAAAAGAACGCTCCAAAAGTTTACTTCATGTCTGAAGAAAATATATTTGAGAAACCAGCTCAGAGAAGTTTGTTTATTTCTGTCCCCTGGCAAGCTTGAAGCTACCCCCAAATCCTTAAAATAACAAGAAACGGTCCAAACGGTTTACTCCAGATTAGCACTAAAAGCTTTGTATTTGTGTTTTTCAAGAGTCTTAACCCTTTTGGAGAGATTTTGTTGACTGCTTATCCGTTTAGCAACCATTAAAAGTTTTCACCACAAACAACATGATGATATGAATTGAAAAACAAGATTCTCCAGCTGAGAGAGTGAATACTGTACTGTATGGACCTTTAATGAACGGCTTGTGCTCTGCAGCCTCTCGGGCTATGATGGGATACAGAGATGTTAAGTATGGAAAAGAAGATTTGAAAAGGATAAAGTCTAGAAGGTTTTTGAGACTTATTCTGTGCTTGGTAAGCAAGTACATATCAGAATGCAATATTTATGTGAATCTCCCAAATACTATGGATGAGTATTGTTCTTTTGTGTGATTCTCAGAGGGATAAAGATCTGCTTTTATGTTCAGGGGCAGATGAAGGACTTGCATCAAGATCCATCTTCCCGTAGCAAGGGAACGGACTTAAATGCTTTAGAGTTCTTTAACTGTTTAGTGTAGGTCAGCTTCAAATAAGATTTTTTCCAATAACTCGTCATTGCATTATTGCTTCTATGTTTATTTACTGTGTAAACAAACACAGAGGCCTTGGAGGATAAAACAAAAGAAGTCAATAAGTGAGCACAGGCTAAAAACTTCTGCCACTGTATTTTTAATGACCCGTTTGAATCAAATAGTATAACAAAGCTTTGCAATTCTACCGGTGTAAACAAATTTAAAATACCGATAACTCAGCAATGGTAGTTTCTCACTTTATTAATACGAGTAATCGATAGAATGAAGTGCTTGTGAGGAGGAGACCGAAGTGGTGTTTGGTGTAAAACTCAGTACTTTTGTGACACTTGAGCATGATTTTGTTTCAAGGAAGTGTTAAGATCCACCAGCCACAAGCAAATGAAATCACATTTGTTTCAGAACACATCTTCTTGTGACAAACGAAAAAGCAGACACACAGAGAGTGATATCATCAGGATAACGTCTCCCCTGCTGCTTCAAATGGTTTCATTCACAGCACTCCTTTTTTTTAAAGAGGCCTATTTATAAGTTCGGATCCCTCAAGTAAAAATATGACAATTAATTGAGATTTCTTGTCAGCTGTCACAAGACATTGTCTTCCGTAAACAGCTACTTTCAAATTAAATGTTTTTTATTTTAAATTTGTACCTACTAGCCCTAATGGCTTAATTGTTTTCTTCTTTATGTGGCATCATTACATAGTTGCAACTGGACTGTTTGTTTTATTAGCCTTCACTCCAGGTTTTCATTTGATTCTGTTTTGCCACTTCAGTCTTCCCGAAGTTCTCCTCACAGAGGGAAAGAGATTTGTTTGCCAGTTGGATACAGTATGTTGTCACGGGCTGTAGCCATTAGTCAAGCTTGTCAGTGATTCATAACACAGCATATCACTAACTCCACAGTGATGGGAGCCTGGGAGTTCCAGTTCTACGGGGACATTTTGTTAATGCTTGTATAAAACATTTCCTGTGGGTACTTAACACGCCAATTGTGCCAATTGCAACGCTCAAACTAAAGGCTAATGGCTTATGTACTGTATGTAAACTGCTACACAAGGATGAACCGTATTGGTGTGTGCGCGGAAATTAAAGTGTTTATTTTCTGCTATTATGAAGCAGACACTGAGACGTCTCCGTCCCTCATGATGTGCAAAAACAAAAACGGCAAATTGCAGCAAAACATCTGAGACAATTTTTTTCACGACAAATCTTGATGGAAGAGAAAAAAGTGACTCATCCTCCAGTTGGCTGTTTGTCACTGATGTCTTATTACTAGACTCACAGCTGTCTAACTATCAAGTCGTTTAAAACAAGGCACAGTTTGAAATCTTGTCCTTGTTTTTTTTTGTTAATGGTTAGTAAAACAAATTACCAGCTGGCTGCGATCATTTCTGATATTTACAAAGGAGGATAAACGCTCACTTTTCTTTAATCAAGTGTTATTTTCTTGATGCCTGTAGGTCTTTGCAGATGTGAAGACGATTTCTGAACTGTTGCTAGAGTGTTTTCCTCTGCTTATTTGGGAAGATGCTGCATAATACGAAAAGTATACTTTGTACTAGTGAGAAACCTGCTCGGATTGATGCGTGTTTTATTATTGTGTTGTTTGCAGAACATGACGAGTGCCTCAGCGGACTCCACAACTGCGATGAGAATGCCTTGTGCTTCAACATGGTCGGAGGCCACAGCTGCTCCTGTAAGCCAGGCTACACGGGCAATGGGACAGTCTGCAAAGGTAATCTCACCAGATTCATTTTGTTTTGTTAAGTCCTGCTTCACTTGACCACTGTTATTTTTTCCCCTTGTTTTAACAAACAGTGTTTTTCTAATTTAGATGTTGTATCACATACTATATATGTATATATATATATATATAT
>NW_005187428.1:3238440-3277194 GCF_000239375.1 Pundamilia nyererei | reverse complement strand
GTATAATGTCCTCGTAAGTGGATATCAGGCCCTTGTAGAGCAAAATTGAATATTTTGGTCTAAATAACCCAAAATGTGATGTCCACATATGTGGACGCAGGGTCCTAGGAGGTTGAAATTGACTGTGGAAAGATAGAAAATTATTCCCTTTTAGTCCTCGCTGAGGTCACCTCTATTCATGCCTTTAAGGCAGATGACCTGTGATGACATATGCAGAGCCCCACCTGCAAACATATACCCCCTGGTGATTCACTCACACCCAGAACTGTGACATATGCATGCTTACCTGTTGAGAGGTCAGATTTGATAGCTAAAGGTCTGCCCCCAAGCGTCGACGATCCAAAGGGCTGGAATCACTAGAGAGTCTTCCCTTTTCTACAATTAAGATTTATTTGGCAGGTATACCTGCTTGTTATATTGGCTTTGATGTGGTGATGCCAGGTGCACATCATCTTGCCATGTGTGGTTTTTTGGGTTTTTTTGAAAGAGTCTGTCAGCTGAGACCCATGTGATTAGGTTGACTTTGGTGCCGGACACCTTTTGTCGCCCCCCCAACTTTTGAACTCATCCAGTCTGTAGATATGACGTTTCTTTCATGTAAGACTGCATTGCTTCTCACTCTGGCATCTGCAAAGTCTTTGGTTTACTTTCATGCTTTGAATGTGCATCCTTCTTGCACAATGTTCTCTTCTGATGGCCTCAAGGTCATATTAGGGCTGAATGCAGGGTATTTATGTGAGAATATTCCTCAGGCATATAGCTCTATGGATTTTGAGCTTCTGAGTTTTTGCCTCCCCATAGAGAAGGCTATATTACATCTGTGCAGTACATGTGATTACACAATTTGCGAATCCAGCAACAGTAACCTCAAGGCACATTCTATTGCACTTTAAAGACCCTACAATAATACAGTCTTTTGTACAAAACCATTCAAACAAAAGTTATGAACAGGTAAATTAATGATATAAAATAAACATTGCTACCATCTTCATCATCAAATTTCTGTCAAAGATCATTAGTTTTAGCCATTGTTCTGTTAAGCATATCATATCATAAAGTATATGATGGTGATTCTACTCTCTCCACCACCCACTGAAAAGCCCTGTGTGACCCAGATTTAATGAGTGTCTCTGTCATGTTTGCAGTTCTATATGTGATCTCTGTGCTTTCTAGAAAATTGACCTGACCTCAGCTGGTTAATCTATTTCTTGAGTAGAAATCTATTTATGGTGGAGCTGCACATTAAGATAACTTTGCTTGGTCATGATGAGCACTAGGTACACTACACAAACATGCACATACAAATACATGATAGAAGCTGGAACCCTTCACCCAAAACTGTGCTATAATAATTTATTATAGTTTAGACAGACTCTTGCATCTGTCTTTTGGTGTTTTTTTGTATCCCCCAACTTAATGAAAGTGCAATTCTTCATTTTTGGAGTGCTCTTTTTAAGCACTGCTTTTACACGTCTTACTAAACAGGTTTTCATTTGCTTTCAGTACTTTTCACTCTTTATTCTGAGGAAGCATGGTATGATTTTTGCATATATTACATTTATTTCCATTTCCATTTGTGTCAACTTCAGTGACTTCTCTGTGTTTTGGGGACACATTAACTAACAGCCTACCCACGGATAATGAACATTTTTGAATTAACCTTGGTGAGATGCATTAATCACGCAAAATAATATTGTGCAAGCCTATAATGAATCACATCACCAAATTAGCTCTTATTCTGTATGCAAATACATATGCTGCTGCTGGTCTAATTACATAGTTAATGCTCGTTAATCTTAGTGAGTAATGGCTCCTCTCCTCTGGTGTATCTCCAGCAATGTGTGACGGATTGTGCCAGAATGGGGGAACCTGCGTTTCACCTAACAACTGTGTTTGCCAGCAAGGATTTACTGGGAAGAGATGTGAAACAGGTAAACATTTGTTTTCGTTACGCTCTTACATTTTTTTCCCCCATAAAACAAACAAACCAAAAAAAAGGAACTTTTGATTGAATGTGTAAGAAAGAACATGTTGCAGGGCGAGGAGGTGTTTTACACTCTTGAGAATAAGACTAAACGAAGGAAGGAAAATGGGAGACTGTACTGTAAATGCTTTTTTTTTTTGCAGTGTTCTCACTAAGCTATGTTAACTACCCCTGTGTGCATTTCAATGTGTTTGTGGCGGTGTGCATGTCCGTGAACGAGTCTGACTGTGTGGGTCGGGCCTCCGTGGTGAGCGATGAGCTTGTGCCTCTTCCAAGTGGCCCAGTGGAGGATTTGAACTGCAGCTGCAACAATAATAGGCGTTAGCCCATACATGTCACAGCCCATATTAATCAGCATGGCATTCTCCTCATAGGCTTTATGCTACATGCACATTACAGCTGTGCAAACTCCTGATGCACCATATCAAATAGGACATAATAGATGAACTGAGTGTTAAGTCAGCTAGCAGCCATTGAGATATGTGAAACATTGTGATAAGACTCAGGGCTTTCTATGTGTGTTTTTCCCTACAGTGTTGCTGATTTAAGGTAACCAAGAAACACTGTATTTCTTGTACTTGTATTTGATGCATTATATGTCTAATCTACAGCAGCAGCACCTTTCTCATAACCCATTTCAACCTTTCATGGAGTGTCCTTCAGGAGACATGTAGCCAAAGCAATAGAAAGCCATGACAGCTCTCTCACTGTGCGTGCTCGTGTTTGAATGAGGCAAGCTGAGCCCCTTTGCTTTCTCATTGGTTCAGGTATTGATTGCACATAAAGGACCTTTTTTTACGAGGCGCCCTTTTTACTGCCCGTCTTAAAGTAAATGAATTTCCCGAGATGCTGAGGAAGGAGTGTGTGTGTGTTTGTATGTGCGTGTGTGTGTGTGTGTTTGAGAGTGAGAAAGAGAGTGAGAGAACTTGTGTTAACACACCTAGCCAGCCATAATGCCTTATGCTTTTCCTCATTTTGCAGCAGAGAAGGTGCTGAGAACCTCGTCCCTTAGTAATTGCACGTTCCAAGCAATCACACATTTCATTACTTTCTTTAGTGTTTTAGATCCCCACTTTCTCTCCTTGCTCCTTGTCTCCTCTTCTATTTGCCTTTATTCATTCTCCCATATCTTACAAAAAACCCCAGAAAACTAGCCAAATGTAAAAAAAATATGGAGCATATTGCACATTTTACTGCATATTGTAAAAACGGAGACCAAGACATAAATAGAGGACACTCCTTTGTTGTAGCACAACTTTCTTCTTCCCATACTGTGCTATTATTTTCTGGGTTACTCAATCACACTTGAGACTTTTCATGCTAGCGACTTGATCCTGCATTACATCGGCTCAGTATACAAGGAAGAAACACAATGTCATGATAGAAAATAGACATCCCAAAAGATTTTTAATACCAAATGAAAAAGATAAGATGAGAATTTTTTTTCTTCCTTTTTATGTGCTTTTGTTTTAAAGCTGGTCTACCTGTTTCCCTTTGTTTGCTTCCTTTGTGCTAAGCTAAAGTGGTCGTTCACTTATGATTTATATTTAAAGAACATAAAGGAATGAACTTAATCTTCTTATTTTAAACCTGGGAATGAGCAAATACAGCATGTGTCATTCCCAAAATGTTTAAACCTTCCATTTTTTGTTTTCTCTGCAATGTTTTCTCTGAAAAGAGAAAACAGTTCTTCTTAATGATGAGGCCACTGGGGCTGAATGACTGGTAGCTCAGGGATCAATCTCCTCCTTGTTGCATCTGATTAGAATCTGAGGTTCAAACAAACGGGATCTCACATGTACACCCAATCATGCTCCTCAAGCCTCAGGCAGTGGGATTTTTTTTTGTCACCACAGATGCCGCTGCTGTCGTTTGCACGCCTCCCTCCCACGATCTGACTCCCTCTCAGTCTTATCCAAGTCAGCCTTGTGACAGCTACCATATTGATGTTTTGTTTTTTTCCATCTGGGACCACCATCAGGGCCCTATTCTATAGGGCGAAAGCCTCTGGCATTGTTTAGTGACTCCACCAGTCATTCAGAGTGAAAAGACGAAGGTCTTTCTTACTGTCTCCTCAGCGTGACAGGAACTCCCAGTGACGGACGCGTCTGCTGCAGAAGCTCACAGAGATGTATGGGGGTTAATGTACTGTTGGATATTCTGCTCTACTGGTGGTAAGGAGGTGGAGAAGGGATGGGTAGGAGGAGGGAGAGGGGAAACTGGGTTTGGGAGGAAGAGATGGAGATGTACGGGGAGAGTGACAGATGCAACATTCAAGGAGGGAAAGAGAAGAGAGGTTGTGGGCAGGAGGGGGATGAGAGGAGGTGAAGTGGAAAGGAAGATACAGACATGTTGGGGAAAACTGACTGATGCAGAGATGGAATGGATGAAGCGAGGGGATAGATGGGTGGTTAGAGGGTAGGGGTTAGCAAGTTTTCTCTGCATTTGGATGCGGAATGAGGCTGCTAGAGTTAGGGCTGCCGGAGGAGGAGAGGCAGAGCTGGTGAATGAACATGGAAAAGCTTTCACCAAGTCTGCGCTCCTCATCCCCCCCTCACAAGAACCCTGTGAGCTTTTAGAGGTCTCCCCAGGGACTCCACCGCTTCTGCTGCTGCAGCGGCAGCGGCAGACTGACGGCCTGTCATAAGACACCGAACTTCAAGATCCACACGCACACCTATAAGCATGCATTAACGTATGAGAGGATGCCAACAGTTTGCAAATTGTCAGCTGGCCCCCTTATTTCAGGTTTCAGTGTTTTGTGGTATGCATAAGTCGAATATTCCGCGTCTGTGTATGCATGTGAATGTGTTGTTGTCTATTTTTGCTCGTGCGTTCTTGTAATTGTGTGCAGTGCACTCGCTGCCTTGTCATTGCCATTCAGGGGGAATAGATGGGGAGGGACAGGGGACACGCAGTGCTGACAGACAGACACCAGCTAGTGGAGAACTCTGACACATCATGAATTATGCAGGGTACAGCTGTGGCTGGGCGCATTCACTTCAGTCATGGATATAAATGTACGCGGGGCCAGCCATGTAATATGTGCCCTGAACATGCCGCATAGTCAACATGGTAGCCCCAGGCTGGAGCTGTATATGTTGTATGGCTTGGGAGAGACGCGCACATGCAGAAATATTATGTTTATTTTTCCGTAATGAATCTGCTTGTTTTTTCAGTACTTTGCTAAGATGTTTTTTACCTACAGAAGTGAAACAAATCGTATTAAAGAATGTCGAGGTCATCTTTTTCAGTGCTTTGTATTCTTATTGCTTATGTGTGTGATGTAGTATAGCACACTAGTCGTTTGCTCACCAAACGAAAACATATTTCTTAGACCATCGTCGATATAATCGTCTAAAAGTGTTTTTATCTTATGAACGGTGGTTAATTCTTAACACACTTTTCTTAATACCCCACTCAAAATCAAACAAGTATACACATCTATGTGGTACAGTTTAATACTTTTATGAAAACCATAATGCATCCTGCTGTAAACAAGCATAAATGCATACATCAAAAAAGTAAATAAATAAAGAAAAAAAAGAAAGAACTCAGAGGCACTGAAAGCATCATAAAATGTAGCTTAACTTGAAGTTATCAGAGCTTCAAGCTTTCAGCATCTTATATAATCTATGTTGCTAGGTGAAAGTGTAAGAAAGTAAACCCAGTCTACTTTAGTAAAGTGGCTGCTTGATGTTGCACTTAAGCCAGATTGGAGCTTCAATTTATGTGAATTATTAAAAAAAAAACACAACATAGGTAGAATAGTGCAGTAAAATGAAAAAAGAGCAATATAAAAAAGGAAAGAAAGTGGCATTTCTGATGAGATTAATGTAATATTGAAAACAGGTCTATTTGGGCATTGGCAACAACTTGCCTTTCAAGGTTGAAGATGAAATATAAGTTATGTACACACACACACACACACACAGGTAGATGGATGGATGGATGGATGGATGGATGGATGGATGGATGGATAGATAGATGATAGATAGATAGATAGATGTCAGAAGTAAAGAAATCATCGTGACGCATCATTTTAGACCGCTAAAGGATATTATTACCTTAAATAAAGCCTTTCAGTTGTTTCATATTTACTTCTGAGAAATTCTGCCTCCTCTGTTTTTATACCAAATATTGTTACTGACGTGTTGCCGATTAGCCTCGATAGTTGGATAATGTTCTTCTAGCTCTTTCTTTTTAGTATGATTTACTCATTTCTTAAAATTGTACATTTTCTAAATATTTGATATGTTTCAGTAAAATATGGCTTCATATTTACCTTGCAATATAAAATCCCATAACCACTGTTTTGTATGAATAAAGTAAATTAAATTGGATGCCTTTGCATAACTAGTAAATTGGTAGATATGATGATACCTGCTCATGGCCATGTGATGCAAATCCAGTAATTCCCTGTAAAAAGAAAGTGAAAGAAATTATTTTCATTTGTATAATTAATTTTTTTTCTCTATCCAGTCCCATCTAAAGGTACTTAACCTTATTAAGATAAGTGGGCAGGAGGAACTATTAATCTATGCGTCCTAAAGCATCTCTAGATACGAAACCTTTAGGAAAGCACCTCATACATGTAAGAAGATTTTGTAAGGCCTTTATAAATATCGTAGCTCTGATAATCTTTTAGCTAACCAAGGACCTGCAATACCTCTATGAAATAATAATGGAAATCCACTCCTTGTTTAGGTTTTAGATTTGTGTTTGCCGACCTGTTTCTACAAGATGAATGGGGAGGTTGTGTCTGCATTTCCTTTATTTTCAGCTCATTAGCTTTTCCTTTCAAGCCTCTCTAAGCCTATTAGGATGCTTGGCCACCAGTTAAAATTTTCTGTCACTGTTCTGTCAGATCTGTAATTAATGGCCATCTCTGCTGTCCTCGGCTGGCCTCTTGCTAGTTTCTCAAAAGGACACTGTGGGATGTTGTAGGGAGAGCAGCATTTGATCAGATGCTCGGGATGGACACCTCTGCCTTTCATCTCTCAATTCATCCGCAGTCTCGAATCCTTGTGAGCAGTTTTAATCAGCAGGTCCAAATTACGCAGAGGCTATTTTAGCATCGACAAAGTTCTTTGAGGACAAGGAGAAAGAGATAAAAGATTTTTATGTTTGGTGTTAATGATACAATTTAGATTTGTCACTCCTACACACTCCTGGAGGCTAATGTTCAAGAGCACGATCAAGGAGTGCTGGTGCAGCACACCTACACTGTAAAATGATGTTTTATTGAAAGAAAAAAAACCCACACTTGGTTACTAAAGTCACAATCATTTGGCAGCACACGTCTTCCTTCAAAGTCTTGTTCTCATGAAGAGACTTAATCTAAAGAGAATGCGTCTTTTCATCAGTGTTGCTAAATTGTTTGCTTTACCAAAGAAATATTCTACGAGTTTTAGCAACCTTTGCTCAAATATTTCTTCCTGTTGTGAGAAAAGGGAAAAGAAGAAGGATGGGAAGTGAGGAAATCATTTGTTTGAGGAGGCAATGGGTGGATAGTTGAGTGGGGAAGAAATGATATTTAATTAGTGGGTGATAGCAGATACGAGGGCATAAGAGTAGAATAGAAGAGACAAAAAGTTGGAGAATAAAGGAAGGGAATTATAACAGGATATAAAAAATGGAGGGAGGGGGGGAGCAGTGAAGAAGAGGAGGAGGAGACGCGGGGATGGCCAGTGAGTTCATGAGGAAACCTTGAAGGCAGTGAGAGAGTGCTGAAGTCATGCTGGCATATTGACTGGGACAGAGAGCAGAACGGGGCCAGACAAACAATTTGTTCCCTCAGACCTCATTTACATTGATGTTGAACTCGAGGAGGGTTGTCAGAGTTTTAGACAACATGACAGATTAGACAGAGAAAAAAGAAGAGCGGCTTGAAAGACGGACTAAACGGCAGATAAACCAGATATCCGACAACCCCAGTCACGCAGGCCGGAAGATAAATATCAAATAAAAACACATTCAGATGATAGGGCCAGCACTAAGTGTTTTATTATTATATACAGAGAGATGGGTTGCATGTGTATGAAAGCGGACCACTCCAGGGTACATTTTATAACACTGCCAACAGTTATTGGAGCTGCTGATTGTTATAATTTGAAACAGCGAGAGCAACGGTGTGTGTCCCTACAATAGCCTGCATCTTTGAAAGCTTCCCTAGGCACCTCCCACCCACCACTAATGAATATCTAAAACCACATTCATTTTTTTTCCACCCTCTTGACAGCTCCCGTGATGCATCTCTGACAGCTCCCATGATGCATCACTGCAACGCTCCCTCCTTCCCTCCACAATTTACCCACAAGGCCTCGGGGCCCGCTCAAGCGGCTTGTTTAAGCACAGTGATTATGTATTCATTATTTATTTAGCGTCGGCCTTTCAAAGCACTCTCTCCATCACCTGTAATTAGTGTGTCTTAATTAGGCCTCGCTAATGGCCGGAGTTGTCGTTTAGCTGCGCGCAACCTGCTGCTTCTACCTAAATTACACATCTCACAGGGATAGGCGACCACTGTACCTGCTGCAATGCAGCGATCTGCACTGGCCACAGAACAGCTAGAGTACATTTAAATTAAAATGCTTGCTTTTCCTCTGCAGGCTAGTATACACTAGATCTGTAAATGATATGTTTTGTGCTCTCGTTTGAGAGAGGAAGAAATAGTCATTATTTTGAAAAACGCATATGTGGAGCAATGTAAGCATCCTTTTGGTGTTTATATCAGTCTGGCATGAAATCAGTAAGATTTACACTGATTTTCACTGAACACAGCTACATTGCATTAGGTGAAAAAACTTACTTTAACAGTGAGAATAAAACAAACCTTAAAGCCAGAACAACTGGATTAAAGCTTCTTAAATATTCCACTAATCTAATAGCAATCGTCAATCGATCTGTGGGTTCGTCATCATCACGGGAGATTGCACATTCCACTCTACACATTGCATTTTTTATGTTATTAGTATTAAAGCTCAAATATTTGCCTTTCAGTATGACCAGTTCAATTCATTCAAATTTCCTTTGACTCAAACTTTGAGTCATAGTATTGTAAGAAGCATTTTTATGCAGACATGCATGCATTTCTGTGAAGAAGAACATTTTACTGTGCACCATTTGCTGTCTATCCACCACAGCATGCTAATCTTGAAGTGCTGAAAGGTGTGCAGACACATGGCAGTTTTATTAAATACAGTACATGTACAATACCATGTGATAACTTACACTACATGTAAATGTAAACTCTTTAATCGGCCTTCTCTTTTGGCCTGGATCTACGACCTGCAAATGTCAATCACAAGCTGGGGCACACTGAGCCTCTGGCCGCTTTGACCACTGAACAAGAAAAAATAAAATAAAAAAATGACTGTGTCCTGTTTGTTGTAAAATGAGAGAGCAGCAGTACTTTGTGCAATTTTTAAAGCAGCGGTCCCCAACCCCCGGGCCTCGGACCGGTACCGGTCCGTGAGTCGTTTGGTACCGGGCCGCGAGAGTTGAGGCTCAGGTGTGAAATTTATGGTTTTCAGGGTTTTATCGGTTTTCAGCGTTATTTTGTTATCGCTTTTATCGTTTACTCGGTTTTCCTGGGTCTTTTCACCTGTGTTATGAATAAATTTTCTTTTTTTCGGTACCGGTACTAGTTTTATTTTGTTGTATTCATCCACGACACCTTAAAGGCCGGTCCGTGAAAATATTGTCGGGCATAAACCGGTCCGTGGCGCAAAAAAGGTTGGGGACCGCTGTTTTAAAGTACTGAAATTACTGTGCTGGCCTTAATGGTTAGTTTGAGGTAATTATAAATTGCTGCACTTATCTTGATGAACATTTTTAATTTTATTTATGTTGAAACTTTGCATATTGACAGTTTTCAGTTCTTCAGTGCCTTAACCTTAGCAGAAAATGTGGACAATTACAACAATTACAACTTGTGAAGGTTATGTTCCTTCTTTTTTTAAAGACAGGACAGGACTTTTTTTAAAGTCCTGTCTGCGATACAGTGAACCAGTCATGTACATGGGTTGACTTTTAATTGTTAATACAAATAAATACTGTTATTGCAGATTCAAAAGTCCCTTCTAGCATGACTTCTGGTATTATAAGCTTCAAATTAGAAGTTTCCAGCACATGTTTATTTTGTGTCTCAATGCTCTTGTTAGCTCATCTATCAAACACATCCATACTCTCAGGCAGACGTTTTGCGATTAAAGGACCTCTCTGGGTTTTTTCCTTCTATTTTTATAACTAAAACAACCATCGCAAAGCAGTTTGTAGTCTCAGCTGTAGGCCTGCTTTAAAGGGTGGGGGAGACTTGCATGCAGACTGATTGCATTCTGTATGCTCTTGCAGCTACCAGTTGTTCACCAGACTTGTTTCCAATTTGCCGTGATTACTCATCCACTCTCCTACTCAAGTGCTTGCAGATATGGATTTGCTTTTCAGTGTCTGTTTCATCTTCAGGAAGTCAGTGTGTAACTAAGTTTGCCTTAGGTTTCACAGCGATTGATTTATGTGAGTTCACTCTTTCTCTTAATGAAGACTGAGGATCAGTGACAATCACTCAATTACACTTCACTATACATAAAAGAACAGCGATCAGCAATCCATTTCTTACGTTATCGCCTCCGCAAACATTATTATCGACTCTCCGGTCTTTTCTCAGCCTTTATTTTAAACCTGATCTGACATGACAAATTCAGCCTATTTTAAAATCCACTTATATTCCACTGGCATTTGACTTGACAAATGGCAGGGTGAGCTGTTGGTGTGAATAATTCTTCCCTGTGCCAATCAGGATTATCAGGTGGACTTGCAGGGAAATGGAAATCCTTTTGAATTAGGTTACTGTACGGGAGATGTACACGTGGCAGCAGTGACAGGCTTTGCAATGAGTGATGCAAGGCAGCAGAATTGCATCCTAACCCCTAGGGCTATCTGTCAGTCAAAGCAGGGAAGAAAAAAAAAACAGGGGAGGAAGAATAGTGAAGGGAAGGAAAGCTGGAAGGGGAAGTCAAAGAATTGCACCTTTTATGCATCAGAATAGCCAGTGAGAATGATGTGAAGTGGTGTTCAGGAGCAGAAACAATGAAAGGTAGACATGAAGAGAAGAGGTAGGCTAAACTCATCTCTAAACTCTGGCTTTTTCTGCTCAGAGGGGGAGAAAACCACAGGGATTAGCAGCGGTGACAATTAGAGCACCTCTATTTTTGCATTAGATTTGAGACAGGCGGCTGGCGGAAAAAGTTAACACACGGACAGGTGAAGGCAGAGAATGAATATAAAGGGAGGAAGGGTGGTTCGTGGCAGAGTGGCATAACAAGCCCAGGAGGAGGGCAGAGAAAAGATGGTCCTCTTGTTTCTCACTTTGTCCTCTGAGAGCTGCCTTAATAGAGCCCTTGTTTCCAGGCTGCCACTCAGGATAACGAGAAGAATAACTGCAGTGTCTCTTCAACGATTCCTCCTCCATCTCCTCGTCTTTCTAATTTTTCTTCCTACTCCTCTTTCTGTCCTCCACCTTCTTGCGTTTATCTTTGTTCTCCTCCTCATCCGGCCCATCCTCTGCGTAGGTATTTCTGTGTTGTTTTTCTAGTCTTTCATGCAGTGAGGTAAGTCCAAAATAACTGCTGTACCGCTGCCTTGACCTCTCCAGGAGAGAGAAGCATTTTTTTTATTTTTTTATTTATTTGTGATGGTGATGGGGGTTTTTTGGACTGGGTTTTATTTTTCCAGTGCAGAGAGGTAAAAAAAAAAAAGAAAGAAGAAGAAGCACGACATGATTTAACAAGTAAAAATACAGCCATCCACTTCTGTGATTCAACAAAAGCGAAAGCGCCATGATTCAGTAGTGACGGCGCTCCTCGGCAGCGCCCTTGTCTGACTGTCGCTGTTGATGGTTTAATTACAACGATCCTCCAGATGATAAAAGGGGAGGCAAGACTTTTTTGTGTGTGTGTGCAAGCGTGCCGCATCTCCGCCGCACCTCGCACACCGAGCCTTGTCGGATCCAAGGTGCGACAACAATGAGTTGCATTGTCCTAAAACATTGCAGCACTTTAAAGGTTGATTTGACAGAAGGCTGAAAAGCGCTGCGCCATAATTGTAGCTGGCAAGGTTTGCGAAGATAAAAAGGGGAAGAAAGACAAACCTTTTGCTGAAGGTGTAACCCGCTGTTGTTACAACCAGACAGCCGAGCGTTTTAAATACACCTGAATGAAACTGGCTGAAAATAACCCATTAGCATATTTTTAGACTGACTTCGCCCTCGGTGTTTGTTATAAATAGAATCTGACTACTCAGTTGTACTTTGAACTACTTCACACAACCGCATTGGAGAGAAGAGAATCATTCCAACAAATTCAGCATGATTTCTTTTTCATATACTGGCAACACCACCTCATGCAGCTCCTCCCTTTAAAACCTCCCAGCGCTTTTATCGCCCCTGGAATTCACAGGCAACAAAGAGCATTGGATATTTCTCTTCAGGAGTGGGGTGAATTCATATTCATTTTCAAAGATCGGCTGGTTATGCTATTTGCTGCAGACTCGCGATTTAAACAGCGTCCTTTAAAGCCAACATTGCTGTCCTTAGGGGGGGGAAATAAGGTGCTCCTTTCTCACCAAACTGATATAATTGGTGAAGTGTGTTTCACTTTTAAAGTCTGCCAGCTTGTAGGAGCGAGATTTTTTTAAACCTCACCAATGTGGAAAGTTTTTTTTTTAATTTTAGAAAACCTGCAGTTCATGCAGACAAATGCGGGTGATTTTTAAATAGATAAAACCCTAATCTGTGGGACATTTGATCAACGATTAATCTGCTGCAGAATTCTATTAAAAGGCTGAGGGCTCATTAGCCAATAGATCTTAATCCCATTACTGCCTGGGCGGTGGAGGGGGGGGGGCTCAACCATGAGCCCGTCTGCCTGTAGCTCTGTGGGGGATACTGTTGCAGGCAGTCGCAGAGAAGGTCATACACGGCACACTGCCATTTTCATAATGAGAGCAGAGCATCATGCATCATGCACAATCATAAAAAAGCCATCACTGGCTATGCAGACGCATTTAATCACGGTGCATGTCTGGACCTAACATATTTAGCCCCACTGCGTAATAACAGGCTTTATTTCCTCTCTCGTGTGGGCCCGGTCCTTAGTTTAATTAAATGCGAGCTAAAATATCAGAGTAATCTTTCTCTCTGTGTGTATTAGGCTCATTGTTGAAACCTGTATTGGATTTGTTCTTGGTTGCTGCTTGCAAGGCCGCTCGTCGTAATGAAAGGGTCGAAGGTTGGCCAGCTGTAGGCAGAAAGACTGAAAGAGAAAAATGAGAATTAAACAGAATAAAAGAGATAAAAGCAAAAGAAGAAAGTCAGAACGTGTAAGCTAAAGTCTTGTATTAAACAGAAGAGCTGAAGGAGGCAGCGTCAAGGATATTTCTAAGTGGACCTCTGTGAAAACAAACATCACCTCCATCTATTGACAGCCACCCACAGGTTGTTAGAAGCTGTGCCAAAGGCATTATAGAAACTCCTTTGTCCGAGCAGAGTTGTAGAAAACTGTGCACGCACTGTGGAATTTATTTGTTTTACTGCATATTTTGATGAGAAGATGAGACTGCAAAGGAGCTTTATGGCCTCTTCAGATACAAGCTAGTAACATCTCTGTCTTCCTACAGTAAACTATTTTTAGCTGCTTCTTTACTCACAAGGGGGTTGCCATGGAAGGTAGCTCCACGTGTTTGATTTGGCAGATTTTCTTTATGCCAGATGCCCTTTCTGACACAACCCAAAGGGATTTGTGTCTCCTCTCAGGATCGAACCAGGGATCTTTCGCGCGCATAAGCCACCATACTGCGGAGCCGCTCCCCGCTGCTGTCTTCCTAGAATAAGCTTGTTATGTTAGATTCATTCATTCTCTGCTATCTTTTATTGATACAGATGTCCTTCTCTGGCTGTGAAACTATGCTTGATCAATAAAGCCTTCGGACCAGATTTACTGATATGCTAGACATGTTGTTTTATCAATTATGAATCAGTCGGTGTTGAAAATGCCTGCCAGGCAAGAATGCAGCTGAGCACCCTCATTCACTGTACAAAACTATTTTGAACCAACATGATATGTTGACTAAATCCGAGGTGACTTTTCTTTTTCTTCATTTCTTTTCTTATCTTCTCTCCGTCTCCAGATATTGATGAGTGTGCGGACGGCTTTGTCGAGTGCGACAGTAAATCCACTTGTGTCAACTTGCCCGGCTGGTATCACTGTGAGTGCCGGGATGGGTACCATGACAACGGCCTGTTTTCCGCCAATGGGGAATCATGTATAGGTGAGTAGCCCGCCCGCCTTCACGTACACAACACAAATATTGGCGATAAAGTTGTTTCAGGTTAATTACGTCTTTATTTAGCACACCACACGACACAGTAAAAAAATGAACACATAATTGTGACATTTCACACACTAAAAAAAGAAAATAAGTCGAATAATTCAGATAATTTATAAAAAGTACATAAATATGATCGTGTAAAATTCTGAAAGTCTTAAAAGTTGGTAGAAATTTCACACTTACCAAAACTAGACCTAAAAATTATTATTTTAATGTTTTTTTTTTTTTAAGAATTGTGTTTATAAGTCTATCCGATTCTAAAAAAAAATGCCAAAAATGTGTCCTGTTGGAATTGACATAACGCTACGCCACAGAGAGAAAACTGGAAGCTGTTTCAGGCAGGAAACATACATAACATACTTCACTCTCCTCACGTTATATAACAAACAAACAATCCCAGTTATACAGTCCCAATCAAAAGTTTAAAGCCACACCTCCTTAAAAAAAGTACACCCCCCCCCCCCCGAAAACAGAAATCAAAGTTCCAAACATGAACTCATTAATGATTAGCTCCACCGTTATTGCTGATCATTTCAAAAATTCAGTGTGGCATGCTTGATGCAAGTGTTTCCATGAGGTGAGTGGGAACATTTCTCCAAGTGGTGAAGACGGCCGCATGAAGGGCATCAAAATGTCCATTTTTGTAAACTTCCCTGCCGTCCATCCCCAAAGCTTCTCAACTGGATTTAGATCAGGGGAACACACAGGATGGTCCAAAAGCGTGATTGGGAAATCACTCTTTTGGACCTGGAAGAAGTCCCTTGTCCTGTGAACATTGTGTACTGTAGCATTGTCCTGCTGATAAACCCACTGGTTACCACACAGACGAGGGCCCTCAATCATGAGGGATGCTCTCTGCAACATCTGGACATAGCTAGCGGCTGTTTGACGCCCCTGCACCTCCTGAAGCTCCATTGTTCCACTTAAGGGAAAAGACCATTATGGCGCCCCCTCCACCGTGGTGTGTAAAAAACATCTAAGGTGGGATCTGCTCATCATGCCAGTAACATTGGAAATCAAGAGGACCAACAGGGTTACATTTTTCTCATCAGAGAATAAAACTTTCTTCCACCTTTCAATGTCCCATGTTTGGTGCTCTCTTGCAAAGTCCAAACACTCAGTGCTGTGGCATTCAAGCAGACGAGGCCTTTGAAGACCTTTTTTGTTTTTGAATCCCTTCAGTCTCAGATGCCGTCTGATGGTTATGGGGCTGCAATCGGTGCTAGTAACGGCCTTAATCTGGGTCGAGGATCGTCCAGTGTCTTGGTGGACAGCCAATTGGATTCTCTGGCTCAGTGCTGGTGAAATTATTTTTGTTTTCCACTTGACTTTTTTGTTCCATAACCCAGATCAGGATCATTTAAGAAATACCAGATAACTGTACTACTGCGTCCCACCTCAGCAGCGACGGCGCGCTGCGAGAGACCCTGCATATGCAGTTCAGCAACCCGACCATGTTGAAAAATGGAATGGGTTTTTTTTGGCTTTGCCATCAGAACGTCATGACAGTGTGACTACCTGACAGAAAATGACAATGAATCCACATTTTTACACAGATTTTGCCTTTCAAAGGCATGTGGTCTTAAACTTTTCATCAGCTGTAAAACAGCCTGTTTCAGTTAAAGCATTGTTTTCAATAAATTGCATGCTCAAAAACACATTTTGTCTCTCTCCCATTTCTTCTTGTTGCATTTTGAAGCTTACTTTGAACCTTGTTAAGATCCAACCATGCAAAATATGTTTTTTTTTTTTTACATTTTTCAAGTGGTCTTAAAATTTTGATACGGACTGTATAGCATTTCTCATCTGTCTGCTATTTCAACCCCTCCATCACCCCAGCATCCAACCTGAGTGATCTCAGAGCACAAATGCCCAACTTTACTGTAGCAACTCAGTTTTCAAGTTATTTGACTTAATTAGAGTAAAGCCTGCTCAAGAGGATAAGGCACCTACTTTATCAATATTTGACCTTAATTTTTTCAAGTCCTTGCATTAATTGAGGATTAAATTCCAGTTCATACATTTCAGCAATGCAAGAATGCCACAGACCGCTATTAATGGCAACACCCATTCATTTTCTATTGACAGGCTTTTTATGCCTCATTTTTATCACATCATTAAGTCCCTCTCTTTGAGTCCCAGTATCAGGATTGAGGGCTTCAAATTACAAAAGCCGGCACTGAAAATAGTGCTTCTGAAATCTGAACTTTAAGAAAAAAAATCTTAAGTGATCCACTTTGAAAAACTCACTTAACTTTTGAGATGTTTTTTTTCGGTGTTGTTTTATTTTTGAAACGTTTGTGTGCCTTTATGATTGCATAGATATGTTGTTAGGAGTTGCGTTTTCCTTCCTAAAAATATCACATTTCCTTTTGCAGCCTGTTCATTTTCGGAAACATTCTCTCTGATTCAGCCTGTCAGAAAAAAGTGTCAGCTGTCAAAACGGAAACCCTCAATCTACAGTAACACTGAAGCGTTGCCTGTAACAATAGTGCTAGCGCTGCTCCACTCGTTGACCCAATCTTAGCTGTCAGTTTGAGTTGTGAGAGGAAAAGGAGGGAGAAAAAAGTGCATTAAAACCACCCTAAAAAAAAAAATAGCCTGTGTGTTCGTCACAAAGCAAAGTTATAATTTTGCCAAAAGTGGGTTTCTGGGTTACATTACAGCTGTATACTGCGTGTTCCCAGCAAGATTTGAAAAATGTTCTATTGCTGCACGTTACAATTGCATTTCAAATCCTCTATTCAGCGATTTTCACATACAGAGAGGCAGGGCACTGTTGTCCTGAAAGAGATAAAAGCATGGCTGCTCACCGACATATAAGAGCATCAACGTTTACAGGGAAAACTGCCTGTACCTTATCGCCCTGCTATTAAAGCAACATTACTGGTCTTGTAATAAAAAAAAGAAAGAAGAAACTGTTATCTGCACAGAGCATATGTATGATGTCATGCTTTTTGTATTCCCTGCAGATATTAATGAATGCAAGACAGGAAGGAACACCTGTGCCAACGACACAGTGTGCTTCAACCTGGAAGGAGGCTATGACTGTCGGTGCCCCCACGGGCACAACTGCACCGGTGACTGTATCCATGACAACAAGGTCAAGCACAGCGGGCAAATCTGGGTGCTGGACAGCGATAGGTGCTCGGTGTGCTCCTGCCAGGTAATGAACAGGCTGAGACATACGCAGAGAATACAGAGACAAGGAAAGCTGAGAGGAAAAGCAAAGAAACAAACAAACCAAGAACAGAGTAACAAAGCAGAGGTAAATGGATCCGCTGAAACAGAAAGAGGCAGACAAGTGAAAAGACGAGGAAACGTGTCCACGGCTGTATATAGCCGAGTAATGATTTCCCCTGTCTCTCTGACGCGTGCACACTTTTACAGTATGTGCATTCAGCTGATCCAGGCGTGAAACGTTTTCAGCGCTGTTATTTTTCACTCTGCTTTCCAAGTGTTTAAACCAGAAATACAATAATATAACAAAGCAAATGTAAACCTGGTTTTCTTTCGGAATGATGTTGCTCCCCACAGGACCAATCAGCAGCAAGCGTCACTTTGTTTTATCCTGTAGTCAGAGTGCTTCTCTTTAAACAAGCAGTGACATTTTATTAAAACAACAACTAAAGCGCAGCAGTGCAACAAATGATTCTTTCCCTTTTTAATTTTTAATTAGACATGACATGTGATAATTGATGTAGGACAAATGGGAGACCACCTTTGGGCACTGTCACACCCCATCAACAGCAAACATTTGCACCCAGCTTTGGCAACTTTGAAGTGCGAATTAGCTCCTGAGTGACCTTTCGAAATTCAAAAAGTCTAAAAATGTAAAATCGTCTTAGCAAATTGCATTTCATTTACTGCCTCTGTGGAAATTGGAAATTGTAGCATTCACCCAGTCATGGTAAACAGATGGCAAGAAGTGCAACTACAGATTTTCGTCATGCTACAGTGATTGCTGTTGATTTCTTAGCAGCTAAAGAAAGAGGTACAAGTCTCAAAAAGCTGTTGGAGATTAAAACAGAGGTAGAAAGGCTCAAAATTGACCGTAACACGCATTGTATTTATTATTTTTCCCAGTTTTTGCTATTTTCTTAATGACAGAACAGTTTTAAATCTTTGCAGTATTGTACAGAAATAGCTTGATTCTTTGTTAATGATTGGCTTTTACATATAACAAGCCACAGGTGAGGATATTTCAGTTTGGCCTTCTTTGTAAAGAGATCATTAAAAGTCACCAACACTGACTGTAACCAGTGGCTAAGGGCAGTAAAGCAAATGTATTTCAGTAATAACCAGAAGGCTCCTGGTTCCAGTCTCACATCTCCTTTTTCTTTTTTTAGTCTTTTGGCCTGCCAGCTTCCTAAATGACTCTTCCCTTAATATTAATTTAATAATGTGTGTGGAGCTAAACATTTATTACCGGCACAAGATCAGACAATTTACCACACGTGTAACTTTCAGTCTTTATTACCTCTGTCTGGGAGGTTATGTTTTTGGTAGCGTTTGGATGCATGGCGTTCTGTCCGTTAACACGATAGCTTGAAAAGATTTGAATGAATTCTGATCAAACTTACATCCACCAATGTCTCCAAGGTCAATGTAATGATTTCAAAAAGCTATTTTAGAAATTATACTTACAATTTTACATTTGACCCCCAACCTCTCCTTCCTCTCCTAAAGGTCAAAACAATAATAATACTTTTTAGTGCTATTTATTACAACTATGTTTGTTCCTGCCGTTGTTTGTATTGAGAACATATAGGCATATAGGGAATGATATATGGGGATTGTAAATATCATGTTAGTTTGAACCTCTGGCCACTTCTTTAAGGTCAAATAATGCCAACCTTCATAAAATGTCCCGTATCTTATTATATTATATAATAAGTTTATTCATGCTCAATTATTTACAAATGAAACATCCATTCATCAATTATTTTCCGCTTGTCCAATTTAGGATCGTGCGGAGGCGGGAGCCTGTTCCAGCTTCCATAGGGTGAGGGGTAGGGTATACTCTAAACAGGTCGCCTCCTACATAACGTTTATATACAAAATACAATACTCTTCCCTTAAAAGTAAATACAGCTCAGATAGGGAGTTGTCTTGGCGTAGGTTTGTGCTGTCTGAGTGCTTTTCGTCTTAGATATGCAGTCTGCTAGGCTAATTCTCTAGCTAGTAATGTAGCAATAACGCTAACTGAAAATGCATGAAAATGTGAATGAATTTTGATCTGATGCTTTTTGCATGACTAGAGTCCTAAAATCAGGATGTATGTATGGGTGGATGGATGGAGATGATGCAGTAGTGGTGAGCAACTTAATTAAAGCGCATGAGCTACTCTCTCTATATAGTCCTTTTTAAAGGTCTATCAGAGTGATCGGGGCTCTTGATGTACTTGTTTTGATTGATTCCTGACATCAAAGTGACAAGGCATCTGGGAACAGTTGGTCCAGAAAACTCATTCCATCATCTTAAACACATTTTTTTCCTCCATGATTATCAGGTCACAGAGCAGTCATACTTTGCATTTCAGCATTTCACTCAACCTAATGCCAAGTGTCTGGCGGTAGTGGAAGGTGATTATAGTGGATTAGTGTCGGTAGTGAATGATCAAGCAGCAAATTATTCATTTGATTACAAAGGTCCAGGGCAGAAATGGCTCCCTAATTAAATGAGTCATATTAATTGATTTGAGAGATTGAAGAGCTGCCTGTCAAAATTAGTCGTATTGAGCAGTTCAGTGAGCAGAGGAGTAAACATGTTATTGTTTTGGAAGTGGGTGGACACAGCCGGATATTACATGGAGAGCTGCGATTAACTGAAGAGGGGAAACCAAAGTCAAACCCCAGAAAAAAGACAAAGAGCGTCCGGCCCGAGGTCAAGCAGTACACAAATAGTTCATTGTTTTGCTCTGATTGCAGTGCTGACGGGTGGAGTGTAACCCATCGATGCATCTGGACCAATTTCAAAAACATGTTCAGAAAAAAATATCAAAATACCAGGTTAACTGGCAACATTGAATGCATTCCTGACAATTCTTTACAAAAAATGTAAAGGAATGAAAGGTAGACTTTATTGTCAGTTTTGTTACAAAAAAGAAATCATACTCATGCGCTTTGAAATCAATTTTCAATCCATTCTATTAACTCCTTTTTCAGCTCAGGGCTGGGCACTCAAGCCTATCCGAGCTGTCGTGCAAAATGTAGGGGACCTTTAAAATACTCAAATTTAATTTTGTGCTCTATAGTTAATTCGGACTTCCTATTTTTACAATCGTCTGTATCCATCCTGAGCCGGGAAATATGTAACCGTATGAATATCCACAGAAAAATATCCAAATATTAGAATTAAACAGTAACAAGAAGGCAAAGCGGCGATTAAAATGGGATTGGATGGAAAATTTGCACGCTATTATGAATGGGTGCTGTTGGGCTCGGGATACTAGACATGCGTTTGAAACACCGTGATTAATGCACATATAAAGATTCTGTGGAAACAATCAACAGAAGTACCTGTTCCTTTCACCACCTTCTGGCTACTGCAGGGTCGTTCTGATTATTTTCATTATCAATTATCATGCAATTCTTTTTTCTTCTCTCTCAACCAATTCATAGTTAATTCTTAAAATCTTAGAAAATCCTAAAAAGCTTAAAACTCCTACCACGCTTTCTCAAAGCCGCCGATTATTTCCTGTACTCTGATGAGTTTGGAAGGAGTCTGAAAACACCGAGAACACCACGCTGATGAATAGAAACTATGCATCAGTACGCATAGAGTACACACTTTAATCTGGCGTGTCATAAATTGCTGCTTCAGAACAGTTTTCTTGGCATGAGCTAGACTGCCTTCATTACATTATTAATCATCAACATGTATGTTTAATGATCCCATCAAAGCAGAGGCCTTTGTCTGTGCGTGCAGCTGTTTTGGCCCATGCGTCATCCTGTGCTCAGTGCTCAGTTGTGCTCCCCACGCAGGCCGGCCAAGTGATGTGCCGCAGGATGGTGTGCGACTGCGACAATCCCAACGCCGACCTGTTCTGCTGCCCCGAGTGCGACCCTCGACTTAGCAGCCAGTGTCTGCATCAAAACGGCCTGCTCACCTACGGCAGCGGAGACACGTGGGTGGAGAACTGCCAGCAGTGTCAGTGCCTGGTGAGTAAAGGGCGCTTGTACCAACCCCCTCCTGCACGTTGATAATATTTCAAAGAGCGCAGGTATTTAACGCTTTCGTGCAGTGTCGTTTAAGGTGATAGTGAAGACAACATAGGCATTCGTTGCCGTGCCGCAGTGCCCACACGAGAGATGTAACAAATACTCCAGTCTCCATGGAAATGCTCATGAATGAGAGATGTGCTCTGCGAAAAAAGTCAAGGAAAGATGTTTTGTGGCAAGAGGGGGGGAGTGATTAAGAGGTGAATAGGGAGGTTGCAGAGAGGAGAAAATGAAGATTTCTTTCTTCTGCACAAGTGGAAAACCAAAGCAAGTGATTACTGAAATTTTAAAGAATTCAAAGAACTGTAAGGGTTGCTCTCTGCTGTGCTGGAATTACACGTTTTACTGGAGAAGACATTCAAGGTTAGGGGAACAGTGTCGCCTATGAGGTGGGAGGGTGAAACAGGGAGTGAGTATTATTCCTGTGCTTTGAGGAGGTTCTGCAGCGTGTATGTCTGAGGTGCTAGTTTCGAGTGTCCTCTACATCTAATCCCATTTCCCATTCGAAACAAAACAGCATTTCGTTCACTACACAGATCTTTCTCAGTCAGACGTATGCGCCGCTTTCTTTGTGTTCACATCTTCTGCTGCGTTGACCTTTTCAAGGTTTTAACAGTGTTTATGTTGAAGCAACAGGGAGGCGTTTTGTGTTTCCCAACAAACCTGACAAAAACAATAAATCTTCCCACCTGTGTTGCCCCTCTTACCATATTTCCATATGCATATCACATGCAAATTGAACGCTTTAGATTCTACCCCACTGTCTTCTCCTAACCCCACCCCCTCCTCCAGCATGCTGTAACACTCACCCACACCAGTGTCAGTTCCTCTGTTGAATGACTCACAAACCGTCTTTGCTTTGGATCTCAGAGCAGCACTTTACAACTCTTATTTTTCTATTTATTTCATCCTCTTTTTGTTGCCTTTAAAGATCAGCCGTACTTGCAGCTAAGATACCATAAGTTGGCTCCACTCTGACAGATTTATGGTCTGAGTAGCAATAGCAATGTCATTTCCTCTCGCACCCCTCCCTCCCTCTATTGTAATGCCGTCCTGATGCCTGGACCTGAGAGCTGCTTTTTTGGATTTCTTACAGCGAGCCATTATAGAAGAGCTTGAAAATCACCGCTCAGCAGAGGGGCAGCGGGGAAGCGCAGTTGGCTGAAAATGGGTTTGCTTCAGCATCGCTCTCGCTGAAACAGTACTCAGTGTAGGCCCTCGTGTTGACACGAGCAGACGCGAGCACATTTGAGATTGCAGGCACGCCTGTAACAACACACACACGCACACACACACACACACACACAATGTAAACATAGTATACGTGTGCTTGAAAATCTGCACACATCCTACATATGTCCACATGTACGCACAGATAGACATAAAACAATGCTCAGTTTAAGATGCACAGAGGCACACGCAGAGCAAAGGGCCACCAGCACACGCAGTACAAAGAGCAGCACTTGAAAGGCTGCTCCCGCGATACCGTACTGGGGCTCCAGTAGCGTGACAGGGACGTGAAATGAACCTTGAATGCAGCTACACTTAGCAGAGGCATGGCTGTCCAGACTCAGCGGGGGCCTTAAAATACACAGTGACAGCAGGGAGATGGGCAAAACATTCTCTCAAGTCCAAGATGTGAATCCTTTTGTATGAACCGTGCAATCATTTGAAATCAAGAGTGTGGCCTTTGCAGACCGCGCACACGCGGGCCACTTGCAATTTGCCATCTTGTTAAATCACCAAAATATCAAAGAAACCATTGATTTTCACAACCATACATGTAGATAGTAGCTTCATTTTTGAGAATAAAAATGGCATAATTATTGCAGGCTAATTCCCAAGCAAAGATAAATGTCACCAGTTCTAATTTCCCAGAGGCATTTTGTAACATTCAGTCTTAAAAACAGCAAATCTTTACATCTAGAGATTAAATAGCAGTGAGATATCGTGAATGGAGACATATTAAAAAATGATTTCATCTGAAGTATCACAAAGATATCAAAGTCCAGCGTCAGTTGTTTGTAAAAAGCTGTGCCCGACATCAGCCTCTCCTGTATGATAACAGACCACATCTGCATAAACAGACAAAGATGACATCGTCCCCTATCACAGTGTGGAACAGATACCTGAGGCTACACTCAATCCCTCCCTCTGGCAGCGAGCAGAAAGTGCCACTCGGGGGGATTTCCCACTTCGAATGTTTACACACAGCACAGAAGCAGGGAGTGGGCATTAGCTCTGTGTGAGAGCGCGCTTTATAGCCAGCCTAATTTACTACAACATTTTTGAAACGCTGAGTCAGATGATTTTGAGAGATATTGAATATCCCCGGTGGGACACTTGCATCAAACCTCACCATGCGTGCGCACCCCTTTTATATCTGCTGGTGTGCTTAAACATAAACAGTCTGAACTCATATTTCATTTCAATAAGGCGCGCGGCAGATATGCGCATGTATGACAGCACGAGCAGAAGTGGGTCAGGACAGAATGATGTAGAGTACAGTTCGGTTAAGAGTTGCAAGGATGGACAAAATCTATGACCCGTTTTCTCAGGCCAGTGAAAACGGCAGCGGGAAAAATCCAAGGCGGCTTTCTGCGCCGAAAGTTTGCTGTAAGATTAATAGGAGAACAACGAGACTAGAACAAGTCAATTAGAAAGGTGGAACATTTACCTCCACAGTCTGGAAAAACTGCTGACGCTGCCGGAAGACTGTGCCGCTCATCTTTATTTTTCTAGCTTCCTTACAAGTCGAGACGGTCCCTCCAGCATACAAATACACTACGTCAGGAGAAATGTGCATTTGAGTGAATAACTTGTTTAGACACAGGAAATGCAAAGTGCATTTGCAGTGATTATTTTTCTTTTTCTCTCTCTCTGCTCGGCTATCCTTTTCAAATTCCATCTCCACCTTCGCAGCAGGGGCAGGTGGATTGCTGGCCTCTGCCGTGCCCGCCTGTGGACTGCGAGTTTACTGTGGTGCCCGAGGGCGAGTGCTGTCCCCGCTGTGTCACCGACCCCTGCCAGGCCGACACCATCCGCAACGACATCACCAAGACATGTACGGACGAGCACAACATCTCACGCTTCAGCGGCTCCTCCTGGATTAAACATGGCACAGAGTGCACTCTGTGCCAGTGCAAGGTAAGCTGCTAGTCCTGCCGGCAGCATGGAAACAGCAAATTACAGTTTCTCTAGTTGGTGGCAGGCAAGACACAAAAGAAAAATGGCTTGAAAAGTGAGAACCCTTTGTGCTTTTTCAGGGGGCAAAAACAGAGTACTAGTATTTGCAACAGAAAGGCAATTTGTGCATCTTTAACACCTCACAGAAGTTGAATTTACCAGTTGTTGTAAAAGGGCAGTTATTGGGAGCTATTTAGTTAAACCAAGATGCACACAGTAATTGCTGTGGGAAAAAAATGAATCTAATATTCATTCTAAGAACAAGACGGCTGCTGTATCAATTCAAATAAATAAGATATGATGTTCTGTTCTGCAATTATTCCCTTTCTAATTTTGAGTTTATTAGATCATAGATTACATGTTTTATTTATATTTATTAACAAGAATGCAGTTTTCTGTGAAGCAGAACTTTGATACTTTCGGGAAATGTGCTTTTTATTTTTCTTGTTTAGGATTAGATGAGAATGTCTTACTCGGATGCACTGCACTGTATTTCTGCTAAATATGAAGCTGCAGTCGGTTAGATTAAAGCTAGAAACAGGCTCTGTCGAGTGGTAATAAACCTACCAGCTCCTTTAAAGGTCACTAATTAACATTTTTAATTAGTTGTTAATTAGGGTGTAAAAATAAGTTATAGGTTTACAATGTAACGTGCTGGCCTGCTTCTTGGTTCGGAGCGGCAACTTGCTGTAAATCCACTGGTTGCCTCGCAACCTCAGAGTGATGACAAGACTCCTGTTTCAGGTCTGTAACCTGAGTTATAATGAGCAATTTTTTTTTTAAATGTCGAACTGTTCTTTTAAATGAAAATGAACTGAAATTCTGGCAGCGTCATTTTTCCTGGCCTCTGGCTCGGCTGCAGCAGGAAATCATGGATGTATTCTTCCCTCTGCTAAAGGAGCACACAGGTTTGAGGATGAAGTGCTGAAAACGTCTGGAGAAACACTCACATCAGCAGCTCAAGTAAATCAGATGGAGAAAGGTGCTCTTCGTGAGTTTTTATTTTGCAGCGCTGAGCAGTCACGGAGAGAGTAAACTATGCAGGCAATATCCTCTTCATTACCAAATGTGAGCGTAAATTGTTTGCCTGAGCTTTAGGACTTAATCCACCAAGGCTGACTCCCTCACTTGAAATTCTACTATTAAATATTCTCGTCGCGCGTGCCTGCAATGATGTCCGCATCTCAGACAGAAAATAACAGCTATTCTCTGAGGACTTTCAATAAACATCATAATTTTTGGAATCTCTACCATCCATTCATCTATCCAGCCATTTTCTTCTTCTATGCGAGTCAGGGTCGCGGGGGAGGGGAGGCATCTTTAGGTTATGCATCTTTTTTTGGGGGGGGGGCAAATTTTATTTTAGCACGCAGTTTTTAAATTCACCTAAAAACAGTCCTTGGAGTAGCAGCTTTACAATGCAAGCCTAAAATTAAAAACCTTGGCCTCTTGGATACTTGAAATGCAGCATCCTCACCCTCATCACCAGGCCAGCTAGAGATTTTCGAGATTGCTTTGTGGAAATATCAAAAGTGTAAATTTGAAAGTAATTATAAAGAGTCAGTTTTCTGATTCAACAGAAATGAAGCACAGCAATTTTTCATCCTTTTAGTTTTAGCATTAACACTCAGCCTCTTCACTGTGCATGAGTTTTATTTTTTAGAACAAATGCAGCATAGTCCCAACTACAGGGACCTCCGGGGTACACGCATCGTAGAAGGGGTTAAACCAAAGTGACTCTGTGACCGTTCACATTTCTCAGTGAGAAATCGCCACCTTGTATCAGTTAGCGCCCAGACAAACTCTAAATACCAAACCGAGTCTGTGCGCCGCAGCACTGCTGTTACCCAAAAATATTATCTGGTTGAAAAAACGAGCTGCCCTGAGGTTAAATTGTAACAAACTTGTGCCTCTCTTCTTTCTCTTTCTTTGTGTTTCCAGAATGGACACATCTGTTGCTCAGTGGATCCCATGTGCCTTTAGTCCTGGCAGATCTGAAGGCACCTGTACAGTGTTCTCCATGTAAAAAAATACAAAAAAAATACATAAAAAATAACACCATCCCTGTGTCTCTTCACTGTCCTCCTCACAGACGTGGGTCACATAGTGTTTGCGTTGTAAGGATTTGTTTTGGCCTGCTGAATCAGATGGGTGGAAGTTCCGAATAACACACCCAGTGTCACATTGTCAAATACAGACAATTGTAAAAAAAAAAAATGTAACCTTTCAGGTATTTTTCTTTCCCTTCTGATTAGCCACAGTTGATTGTATGTTCTGTACAGTAAACTCCACCCATCTGGTGCTAAGCTTTAACTCGTAGAGCAAATACTCTATGACCGGCGCCTGCTTCCTCAACTCCTTTATACCAAATGCAAATGTATATCATACCAAACAGATGATGGACTACGGTTTCCTGAAACCCACCACTTTGTTATGTCTCACCACTTAGAGTGAACCTTTAAGGGTCACCATTCCCCACTCCCAATCATTGCTACATGAAACTGTAAAATATTACTATTACTGGCATGACTCTGCTTGATGTCCAAATATTTTTTGATTTCTAAATTCTCGATGATGATGATGATGATGATGATGATGATGATGATGATGATGATGATACATTAGCTAGAGCAAAGGCAGTTAGCATAAGGTTCCGTTGCCACATTTGAGTCGTCTAAATTATGTGGTGCTTTGCAGCATTTTGTTCCATTTCTCTTTTTTGTAATTTTTTTTCCAGCTTGTTATTGTGTAATAGTGAAATAAAGTATTTCCATTTACATTAATTGCTTGTCTTTTTCTTATGTAACAGATTTAACAGATATGAGATTTTATTGGCCATACAGTGGCTTTAATTAGATTTTTAGGTTTCTGGGTTCACTGTTAGTTTGTAAAACACAAACATGCATTACAAAATGTTTGCGATTATTCCAACAAAGAAGAAAATCTGATTAACTTTAGGTAGCAGACGTGTTTGTCTGTACTCATCCTCCAGCATGACTGCACCGATGAATGTATAGCGTGGGAACAAATGGAGAAGGGATTGTAACCATGTGCTGTAGCGCCTGAGCAGATTAGACTATATCATCTTACAGTCTGCATACATAAAACTGGATTTATTAGATCCATGTGGCACAGCATGACATGCAGTAAACTTTGCTGAAGTCTCAGAGTGTAAGACACTGTGACTGTTCAGAGGAGAAGACCCCTAAAAAGGAAATCAGGCAGATTAAAGTCTTAAATCCATTTTCTAATAATTTCTAGGAGATTGAAAATATGCAAACAAAGGTGTGGACAAAAAGTTAAAAACCTCCGCTCTTTCTCATTGCACATCCCCTCCTTTCCTCTCCTTCGATCCTAGTCACTCCAATCAGAGATGTGAGCTGAGCCATTGAGTATATAACATGATGTAGTATTGCTCCAGAGCCTTATTTTAAAGCAATCTCAAGCCCAACTACACCTGTGCTTTGTGAAGTCAGAGGTAACACTGTTTGCATTTTTTTTTAAATATTCATGGCTGTTTTAATTAAAGTTGCAATGTGGCAAGATATCACAGCCTCTTTCTCACACACATACAAATACTGGAAAAAAAAAACCCAAACCCTGAATCACATGCCTCACAATCATCTTAAAAACCGAAACAATACAAATCACTGCTTGTTTGAAGAATGACCCACCACGGTTTGTGTATTCTGGCTGTGTGCCACGCCTCTTTTATATGCTGATGCACAGGATACACCTGCGCATCCTCGATCATAGCTCCTCTGCAAGCCCGCCTTCTCCTCTCTGATCCATTTTAGCAATTCAGAAATCCTTCAACATGGGATACTGAGATTGATTTCCGGGTCCCAGGCAGGAGGACATAAAAAGAGGAGACGAGGAACCCTACACATAAGAAAAACAGAGGGAACAAAGAAAACCCACAAGCAGAGTGAAAACAAAAAAATGTCTGGACAGCTTGAGATTGTGAAGTCGATCGGACAAAGAGCAAAAGGGCAGTGGAGGACTTTATAGACTATGTCAACTGGCAGACTGGCTACAGGTGAGGCAAGAAATGGCTGTGGAAACTAAACATACAGGGAGTGACTTGAGCATGAAACAAACACACTACTTATGTAGTTACATTTTACAGACAGATTACCCAGTTTATAAAATATGACGCATCATTAGTCGATTCAGGTAGCCGTGTGTACATAAAACACTTAAAACGAATTTCCCTTCCACGGGTTGCAGCAGTAAAACATTTTAATGTGAAAGCATCGGTCATATTATTGCAGTCACACATTAAAAATGAAATAAACACTGATAGATTGACTGATTATGAATGCTGGTGTAAATTTGATGCCTTGCACATAAAAGATGGTTTGTAAACGTGCCCTTTTAGAACCATCGCCAGGCTTGTGTTAAGATTAGATATAAAAATGATCTGCTTTGAATAATATCTTTTTCCATTAAAAAAATCCAATGCCTTTTTACTACTCCTAGTTCTGTGAAAAAATGAATAACCGGACACAAAATGAGTCCTACCACACTCAAAGACCTTGTTCTCAGTGTTTGTGCCACGCAAGCTTGGCTTTAAGTTTAAGCTGCTCGTGATTCACTTCCAAACTAGCTGTGACGGTGCACACCTTACACTCAGGTTGGGGGAACTTTACGCTTTTGGCTGATGAATTGGAATTAGTGCCACGCTGTGAACGTACATTATTCTGCACAGTGAAGCTCAAACAATTAAGAGAACAAACACTGATCAAAACTAATTTGTTCTGAGGAAAGTCAGAGATTTTGTCCCCCGCAGATATTGTACACTGGATAAGTAAATTTGTGTGATTTATAGATCTAGCAGCGTTCTATCAGTGATTGGATTTTATACAAAGCCCCGTGTGGTGGATACACTTTCATGTCTGCATATTTGGATGCAGAGCAACGACTGCTGCAATTGTAGCACACGGATTCCTCTCTCCTCCCGACTTTGTCCTGTGCCTTTGGAGATGGTAGTAATACTTGTATCGCAGAAGAGCACTTAAAGCTCCTAATATAATTATCTATCCCTTCACAGCCACAGACAAATGAGTTCAGCCCGGAGATGGCTTTATTTCCCTGTGGAAAAGTCTCTCTCCACGAACTGATTCTACCTCGCAGCTGCTTACATTAACAAACACGCAACGTAATGGGGGCCCATTTATATTCCAACACACACTCTGCTCACTTGAGCCTTTTTTTTTTGTTTTGTTTCTGCATCGCTCTCGCTCCAAAAACTTTTTTTAACTCAGGTTATCATGACTCCAAACTCATCCCTGAGTTGAATGATAGGGCAGTGGACAGTGTGCAGTGGACAGTTCACAGCGGCTGCTCGTTGGTTGGCAAGGGCACCATCTGGCCTGCTTTGGTCCAGTGGCTTCTAGCTGGTGGTGGCATGAAGCCAGTGGGCACCTGAGTAGTGGTGGCACAGCAGGGCAGACTGGTCCTCCAGCTGGCTCCTAAATGTCCAATTTTCCATGGCAGTGCTGAACCCTCTGCAACAGATGCCTGTACCCACGGGGAGTCCACTTCACTGCCTGTCCTATATTCACTGTTAATGACCACACATATCATTGTGATTGTAGCTGGTGAAGCAAGGCATCAGTGAAAAGTCAGTTTTACTTTAAGTGTGGAGTTTAAATCAAGAGAAAAAAAAACGCATTAGTAATACATTTGGGCTGACATGTCGTTTTCAGTGATCTTATAGCCTTCAAATTGCTCTAATTGGTCTGCAAAATCCACTCCACTCTGAAGAATGAGAAGGGTCTTTATCTGACAAAAAGATACCAGGAGCATGCAATAATACAATCACCTGAAAATCATCTTTTTTGGACTTGGCAATCTCATGCATGTACTATGTGTAGGGAATTACATGGACATGTGCAGTTTATAGCATTTGCGTGTATTTGTACCTCTTATCGCTGCAGGGTAAACTCTGTTCATTCTACTTATTTGTCACAGCTTGTGCGGGATTGACTTAATGCATAAGCATGTAGTGCATGAGCCAAAGCAAGAATGGAAGCCGCTTTGAATTGTCTGTGTTACAGCAAACATCCACACAAGTGCTCACTGTGCCCACAGCACCTATAGCTTTTGGTTCCAGCTTCAACTGTGGGTGCAGCCAAAGGTGCTACAATCAGGATATTTAGTACTGATTATTTCATATGAACTTGTTTTTAATCGACGAAGAACCTCCTCAGGAGATTAACAAAACTGTATTATACAGTTTAGTATACAGACCCCCATTTTGGTTTCAGAACTGTCTTAATTCTTTGTGGCACTGACTCAACAAGTTGCTGGAAACCAGGAGGTGTGCTATCCTGCTGGAAGCAGCAGTCGGAAAGCAGGGAACGCTGTGGTCACAAAGGGATGGACACGGGCAGCAACAATGCTCAGGTAAGCTGTGGTGTTTACGCAATTCTGAATTGGGACTAAGGGGCACAAAGTGAGCCAAGAAAATATCCCACACACCACCGATAGCATATTTGGTGGATACACGCGTTCATGATGGTTACACCAAATTCTGACCCTGCCATCTTAATGTCACAGCAGCAATCAAGTCTCAACATTTCTCCAGGCTTTTATTGTCCAATTTTAGTGAGCCCGTGCAAACTGAAGCCTCAGTACCAGTAGTGGTACCCAGTGTGGTCTTCTGCTAGTGCAGGCCATCTGCTTCAATGTTTTGATGCTTTTTCCTCAGTTGCAAAGAGTGTTTTTTTGTTTCTTTAATTACTGTTGCCTTATGAAGCGCCTTGAGGCGACTTATGTTGTGATTTGGCGCTATATAAATAAAATTGAATTGAATTGAATTGAATTCCTATCAGTTCCATGCATTCCGGACACTCCTCTCTGACCGTTGGCATCTGCGTAATTTTGTGCTGAACACTTGGGGGATTAAGATCTCTGTCGAAATAAATAAATAAATCTGGGTAAATTCCCAGATGATTAAACATAAACATGCAACTATTTTGCTGGTAATACCTGAAATGAGTAAAGAAAATCAACAGCCTATTTATGCAAGATAATTCATAATTTTATTGGGGAGTTATATTGGTTGGATCTCATTATTGAAGGGGGGGGGGGTCATAACCTCCCTAACCCTCCTCGAAATTACACCCCTGTCTCTTGGTCAGTTGCTATGACTTACTAGTATTTTCTGGTATTTCAGTCACCTGAAAATATCAGCTGATTTAAATCTCAGTGTGCTTAGGTCGGGAGATGGAGCTGAACTTTAACATATTATATAAAACTATTTAAAACAGTGCAGTGTGTGAGTTTTGCAGCAAGGCTTACAATGTCAAGATCAACTTTTTCCACTGTTCACAAAGAGATACGCTGCACAGTGACAGATATCTTTCTATTAGATATTTTTCTGATTGATATTTTCAGTTTTGTAGGTCCAATGTTGGTAAAAAAAAAAAAAGAGACATTTTTCCCCAACACTGGATTTTATCGTCATTCACCTGCTGCTCCACTGAAGGACATTGCAACTGAATTTTTTTTTTAATATTCACCAAGCAGCTCTTCATTTTATATAACTTACGAACAATTTGAATAAAATTTGATCCTCTTCCTCGACACAGGAAGAGTAAGGCAGACATCATTATCACAAACCCACCCCTGGGGTTTCAGTCCTCTGAGTGACTTGTTGGAGGTTCTGAGAGATTTATCCGAGCCACATGTTCCTCTGTTAGGTATCAGAAACCCGCAGAAGGAATTGCTGATGAATTCTCTTTCCCTTGTGGCCACTGGGGACAGAAACCATCTCAGACTTGGTGAAAAGACTGAAGGGAAACCTTGTAGCTGGCTGGGACTGACAGTACTGATAAATTTCACAAGGTCTCTAAGAGTCACGGAGCTGCCAGCACAGAGTGATGGGCCATGCCAGGACATGATACACTGATCTAATTGGAGGATAGCTCAAAGACAGTAGAGAAGATTCCAGTTGATCTGTAGCTATGGCTCATTCCCTCTAGAGAATTTTTCTGGCTTATATTTAGCTCTAGGTCCAACAATAGTGCTTCATATCCTCCCTCAAAAAGCAGTTCTTATGTCTTTTTGGATTTGTAGACATGCTATTGGAACAAATAGTAAATAATGGGGAACATTTCAAAGGTGCCTGAAGTCCGTTTGAAAGAAAGCTTCTCTGTCATGAAAAAAAGAAGCAAGCTAAAAATTTGATTACCAGACAGAAAGGAATTGATCATGAACGTTTCCAACACGAATGCATCCACGGCATTGAGGGAGAAGTCGATACACTTTTAAGACAACGTGGGTATCAGGCTCCAACACCCCATAAACATTTTTTTTGAAATGCCTGTTTTGATGTGCTCTCTCACTTTCTGCATGGTCCTCAAAAAAAAAAAAAAAAATCAATATCTAATTTCTCAGCCCAATGGCAGACTTGGAAGAGGCCTCAGTAAAAACAGCTAATACACTCTGGCAATGAGATTTATTTCACAGACAAACAACAAGCATCCGTGAGACCTCAGGTATTCACAAATCTGCTTGGTTTTCACACCGCAGGTGTTTTAATATTTACTACTGAAGCAATCTAGCTGAGGCTCTTATTAAAGCTAATTTTGCAGTGAATGGCACAGCAGGATTCAAGTGTTGTGGGTGCAATTACACATGCCGGGATACACGGTTACTGACAGTGGAGTGCTGGATTGGATGACACCTGCGATAGCATAGTCTCACATCAGTTTGTTTAACTGCTTCTGTCACATTACAGATTTTTTATAAGTCACTCCTTTGTTGTGTTAAACCGGTGGTTGGATTCCAGGCCCGTGAAGCAGCTTTCTACAGCTGATGGATGAAACAGTCACTGTTTAACATGATTTAACCTAAAACGATCAACCACTTTTTATCAGCAGCAACCCCTGCAGTCCCTTTTATCTATTAACAACCACATGCTTTAAGAATGGGTTAGATTTAGGCTTACATGCAACCCTTTTTAATAGAATCTTTGCATATATGTCAAAACAGAAGAGCTTACAAGAAAAAAAACCTGCAAGGCCAAGATGCGTGTATGGGACTTGATCTGAAGGGTAACATCTGGTAGTCCCAAAAAGAGAGTGAAATCCTGTATTATAAGCAAGAATATGTACATATAATACATGGATGTCGACACAGAATAGCTCCCAGCTCATTTGAGTCGCCAAACTGGACCATATGACCGTGTTTGTGGTGTTGGAGCATTTTTAATAGAACAAACAATTTAAATTAGATTGTTTTATAGTTAAATTTGCGATCAGCACATCCAAGAGTCTTAGAAGAATTGTTGAATATTTCCTAGTGAAAGTGAATAACTGTTACATCACAGATCTGTCATAACGCACTCCTCTGTGTGGTATTTTCTCATTAACCACTGGTTGGATTTCAGCCCTTTCTCATAATCGGCATCTCTTATTTAGACACAGCTGCACTTTGAGACAAAGGGTAAAAGTTGAAGAGCTCACAATAACTATATCCTGGTGTTTATGTCTACCATCCGTGTCATATAAATTTAGCAAATTCGCACAGTAACATTCGCCGATTAACACTAAACGCACAGTGGGCGACTGGCTCTCGTTCACTCTATAAATGTGATCCCTAACATTTGTAGGATTCTTTCAGTGCCTTTAAAAAATTTCGCAACATTCCTTTCAAAATTTCCTCTTGAATCCAGCGTGGAAACAGCAAAGATGAAAAGCCGTACTGTGCCATAATTCTCTGTAACAAAGCACTTTTTTTTTCTTCTTTAATATATTATCAATCATCTCAAGGCCCTTCAGATTTTTCTCTCAACCTCATTGGAGGAGTCCCAACACCACACTGGGAACCAATTCTGTCGGCAGTGAGTTCAGTTTTCATCCCTCAGACATTTTCGATCCAATCTATAACTCATTTACACGTAGACATGTTCTATAAACAAATCCCGCCGGGGAACAAAACAAGTAACAAATTCAAATTGTTTCCCACTGGCATAAATCAAACAACGGACAGGCTCAGAGGAGAACTCATGCTAATCTGAGCTGGGTGCTATGTGTATGCAGGCTACGTATTCGAGTGTCCTTGTGAAGAGATAGTATCATTATTTCTCCTGTTGCCCACATTAATTGGGTCAGCAGATGCAAGAAGCTTGACCTGCACTGTTGCTTGGCAACTATACTTCCCAAGCATATAGAAAAACTGAAAAGCAGAACTTAACTTGCGAGTTACTTATCGAGATCAGCAACCTTGTTCAAAAAGAATTAAGGAAAGTGGTCAAGTGATACAGAATGTAAAAAATGTATTAATTTATTGGTAGCACAAGGTTCAACAGTAGTACAGTACACTGTGGAAACACAAAACAATCCCCTTTGCTTCAAAAAACAGAGAGGAACTTGTAGGAATTGTCAGTTATGCAGCACAACACAATGAAAACAGTCCGAACAAGACAAAGGCCTCACTTTTAACCCAAACAATTACAGCTGCATTCCAAACATATTAGAGCCCCTTCATGTCCAAAGAGGTTCTGCCCTTTGGTAAAACACTAATATCTAATGTCTTCACAGAGCTTTAATGTATAAAAGGATAATTACTAAACCAAAAGCTGCAAACCAATTATGCTGAATAAATTGACCTCTTCACAGAATGGCCTTTGTTGAAAAGAAGTGTAGCAGCAAACACCTACACACTTCACATGTGTCTGCACACACACACACACACACACACGGACTGTTAAGTATAAAACATCATGTACAGACACAAGTGGACATCTCTCTCTCGCTCTGCTTCCAGTTCACACACACAAAAACACAAATGCAGGAAACTCCACTGTGTAATGTTCTACCAGAACAGGACCTCAACCTTAAATAAAAGACATTTTAATTGTTTTTGTCATTTCAAAAATTAAAGATAAAAAAAATTAAACGATAATCCATTAATGTGAATGTAATTATATTAATTTGTACTGTAGATAATAGTTTACAAAATGTAAGAAATCTGGTCATATTCTGTTACATGATGACTGCTGTGCCTTTCATTGGCAAACAAAGCAGACTATTTGAGAAATATCATATAGATATATGTCATAGTTTCTTATTTCTGCAGCCACAGTGTAATATTGTGCATTATATACCAATGCAGAGTACAACAAGAGCACATGCTATCTTGCGTTGTCTCGGTGCGTACATGTCTTTGTCTCAAATCATCACATTTTCTTGCAAATATGTTCAAAATACTGCATGATTGAGCATCTTTGGTCAAAAGCATGAGCAAGTTCATTATATAATTAACAACAAACTTAATTTAGATGGGTATTTTATTGTATAAAAAAACAAAAAAGAACATGTTTTTGGACCAAACACCCCCCAAACTTAGGTGTACAAACACTTTTACACATTAAAGCCAGTTTAAGCTAAAATGCTGCAGCTTTTAGTTATGTTTGAAATGAGGGTTTCTTTTACAGTAGGATAATGCACCTTTTCTTTCATGCAATAAAACAGGAAAGAAAATCTGCTTTTACAACCATTAGCTTTACATAAAGAAGCCCTGAGCTTTGGAGAAGTCACCGCTGCACTTCAATGGTTTACATTTATGTTTATGCCAAGGGCAAAAACCACCTTTTCTCCCTCTGTTGGTATTCAGTAAAGGTGCAGCAGCCGCATAAGCAATCATGAGGTGGCTTGGTGTTTAGCTATTTGATCTCTGCTGATTGCATTTATTATCTTTGCAACTAAAATCAAGTGAGGGTAAATGAGGAGGTCGTCACCGTACACCGATGGTCATAAACACAATTAAAATGTAGTAAGAGTGACATCGCATGAGAATAAATTAAAATGATAAAGTTTCAGGATCAAATGAGGTAACATGATGTCGATATGATAAGAGCATACAGTATGTCAGACATTAGTAAAGCAGATCCGGATGGTCACACAGGCTGTTTAGAATATGCTTTGCGTATCTGAATATGTGAAATATCAAGGCACTGCTGTAGTTATAACACTGTTTTGAAACAATAAAACTCCACTAACTGAAGGTCACATCTGTAGAAATAGTTCTCTGTTACAGGCACCTGTTAGTGTACCTTGACAAAATTGAATTAGGAAAATGTAAAATCCAAGGTAGCACCTGGTCAGTTGAGGTTTTGCAATGGATCTGGTATGTATCAGAATTGGTGCCATTTAAAGACTTTTAAAATGCTTTTGGTACAAAAATATATTAATATGACTGGAACAGCCATCAAGGTTAGGCTAGGTAAATAACACTCTGTCCTTCACTTGAAGCACTGTGTTAAAGATCCTCCTCTGACATCTCGTGCTGTCCTGAATAAACATGCTCGAGTTGTTTACCATTGATCATGTTGGTTCCAACCTGTCTGCAGGTACAAAGTTTCAGAGGTTCGTCAAGTCACGGGGAGAATTTGTGAACATCGAAAGAGACTGCCGGTTCATCCTGCTCCGTGCTGTCGATCACAATGCTCGGATGTGTCTCTTGGGTTTCCATGGAAATCGTAGAGTTCGTAGAGGGTGTCGCTCCAAAGTGCGGCCCATCCACCGACAGAAGCATCGGCGTTCCCGATCGTTTGAGGCTATCGGTCATAGTGACATGTGTCTCCTCTGGCGTCGCGCCCATCTCCTTGCTGTACTCGGATGGCGACTTCCTCTTTATCCTCTCGTAACTCTTGTCTGGATTTTCTGTGAAGGTCTCGCTGTCCTGAAATCGACCAAACAGCCAGATGAAAAACCCAAAGAGTACGAACGCCACTAGGCTCGGAATAAAGGCCAGGCATTTCACATCCAAGCTGGCTCCAATGTAGCGGCTGTGGAGGAACATGTCCCGCTCCACGTAGGTTAAGTTGGTCCTAGGGTCAACGTTGGTGGAGCGCCACTCGTAGGTGAGTGTGCTGTGATTGAAGTCCTTGAGGGTTTCTGGCTCCTCCACTGTGAAGATCTTCTCACCAGGCCCAACATACTGCCCATATTCATAGGGCTTATAGAAGATCTGGTTCTTCCACATGTTAAGGTCCAAAATCAGCACGAGGAAGATGATACCATAGTTGAACCACTTACCTGCAATGAGAATTGCAACTTGGATTAGACCAGGCTTATATTTGAAAGCTAAGTAGCATGCACGCACTGTAAAGATGATTTAAAGCATATCCTCAACGATGTACCACACAAGCTTCCTCCAAACATGGCTAAGAGGGCAGAGTCCATAGATGGATATGCTGTCACATTCATTAATCAGAAATTCCTCTCATTTTGCATACAGATAGAGGTGGTAGCTCCTCCACGGTATCTCCTAACAAGATCACTATATTACCATGAGACAGCCCACACCACCACTGCCCAGGTTGTCTGATAGCAGGCAGATGTCGCCCCTGGTATATGTGACACTACTCCCTACCTTTCCCCGAGATATGATGCTAATAAGCTTTCAGTTAAACCAATCACGCCGCACCGGAGCCATTTCCATAATGCTTAATGGATATGCAATGCATTAAGGTTAACAACTTTCTGCGAACCACTGAGCCTTTGAACAGTTTAACATTTAGCTCAGGAACACTGGTTCGCCTCCCCTTGATAGTCATGACAGGCCGTGTTGATGTGGCAGAACCAAGTAGAGAAACCAGTAGGACGGTTTTAAATGGGAAATATACTCATTTGCAGAGAACATTAAAGAGGCTGAGATGCGAGAGATGATGAGGGAAGCATCTCGCACATCATGGAGGAACGCGAGGAACAGGAAACACAATCGAAGCGGCGTTGGCACCTGCTTTCTACAGAAACTACACATGTATTATAAATGGTTGCTTGTGGTTTAACCAACAAACACTTCCCCAAAGAAAGAAAGGAGTGGAAAAGTAGAGCAGCCACAGCACTTTTTTATTTTAAGTATTCACAATTCAAAAATAGGGCAAATTTATGTCTCCCTCATGGACATTTTCATTTCTTTCTGCTGCCTAATCCATTTCCAACAGCTGTAAAAAAA
>NW_005187428.1:3223561-3236689 GCF_000239375.1 Pundamilia nyererei | reverse complement strand
AAAGTCGGATTTGATGCGCTTTCGCCTGCAGTGTGAACGTAGCCCAAGAAACCAGTTTGAAATGATTCATGTGTTACCCTGGTGGAGGCAGCCATCAGATGGGTACACTGTGATCATGAAGGGGTGGATATGGTCAGCAACAATACAGCTAGGCTTTGGCATATAAATGATGCTCAACTGGAACTAAGGGGCTCAGTCCATCCATCCATCCATCTTCTACCACTTATCTAGGTTAAGGTCAAGGGGGCAAGCCCAGACTTCCTACCTCTTCCAGCTCACCTGGGTGGACACCAGGTTGTTCCCAAGCCAGCCAAGACATAATCTCTCCAGCAAATTCAGAGACCTCCTCCCAGTTGGAGCCTGAAACACCTTGCCTTTGAGGTGTCCAGGAGGCATCAGATGCCCAAACCCCCTCGGCTGGCTCCTTTCCCTCCTTGAATTATCAGGGAGTCCTAAAACTCCTTGATAATTCAAGGAGGTGGTTTGTATGTTTCAGTGATCCCAGGAGCTTTTATGTCAGAGGAAATTTTTCCCTGCTAAGGTCTCCTAGATACAAGGCAAGAAGACATTTAGGATCGCCTCTATCCTAATGCTGAAGAATCAGGACCAGGCAATATTTTTCCAATTTTAGTGAGCCTGTGTGAACTGCAGCCTCAGTTTCCTGTTCTTAGCTGACGGGATTGGCTCCTGATCCAGTTTTCTGCTGCTAGAGACCGTCTGCTTGAAGAGCATATTGTGCATTCAAAGAGGCTCTTCTGCTCCTCTTGGTCATAACTAGTGGTTATTTGAATTACTGTTGCCTTCCTGACAGTTCAGAGCATTACATTCCATGTAAACCCTAGAGATGATTGTGGGAAAATCCCAGTAGATCACCAATTTGCAGGCCACCACCATCTGGAACAAACAGCCACACAACATTCAAAGTCTTTTAAAATCCCCTTTCTTCCCCATTTTGATGGGCTTCTGCCAACCTTTGAACAAGTGTCCCTAATGAAGTGGGCAGTGAGCAAAAATTTGCTTTTGTTATCAAAAAATTAAAGATCAAGTGATTTTTTTAAAAGTAAAATCTAACCTAACAGTGAATACAGAGCCTTAAATTGTTACTGTCTGCTGTTCTGCTGCTGGAGACGATTCCTACTGTATGTCCGTGTTACGACACCATTTTAAAATGTATTTAAATATTTCTGTAATGAGTTACTTAAGATTATGAAAAGCATGGCATTAAAATGATTATAAACACAGATGAAACTAATGAAAGTCACACAGAGAGACAGAGAGAGGAAAATGTTATGAAACAGTTTCTTTCTGCTGAGCTGACTTAATCATTTTGCAAATTAGCTTTTGTCATCACTATTAGAGGGGAAAAAAAACAAGGCACACATAATTTCAGATTAGCTCCATTTCCATTTGATTCTGTTATTTGCACAGAGCTTCTTGCTCTGCGCGAAATTAACACATCTGAATTCACTACGTCCTCATGTGATCCAAGGTCTCCTGTGCCAATATCTATGAACAGAACAGCAAAACAATTTGACGAGAGCCCCTTGGATATTAATTAAGTCCTCCACTTTGCTTCCGTAGCTGCTGTATCGGTTGCCGTAGCACTTGCAGGCATGGCATTTAAACATTCCTACCACAAAATAATGAGTCTCTACAACAAATACAGGTAGAGTAAACTGGCAGGGTGTATCAACATCTTTCACATATGTAAATATGTATATACAGAAATCTGACATTTGGTTGCCAAAGAAAACCCAAAACAGCAAAAAGCCACAATTATATAAAAAAATACTAATAATAAAAAAAGAAGATAAAACCCTGCTCAGAGGCAAATCCAGACAGGTCATTAATTGGAGCATTAATTAGCATGAGAACAAAATCACCCATCTTTTCTCATGGAGGCGTGAGATTAACTATGGCACAGATCCAGGATAGAGGCGAATGAAGCTGTTGGGAGGGCTGCGGCGGATGAATTTTTATTGACCGAAGGAATGTAGTGACGGCCGCCGGTGCGAGAGCCCTGTAACGGCACAAGCTAACTTGACCCATAAATAATTGCAGTAAATGTGCTTGCTGTACACCTCGCAGAAAATGAGCGGAGGCCTGTCGTAAACAAATCACTGCGAGCCGGGAATGATAAACAGCCAAGTTACAGTGAGTGAGCGTGAGCGAGAGAGTCGAGGGTCCAGAAACGGAGATGTCAAACACATCGTCCGGGAGTCGGTCAAGGAAGGCGAAAAAGCTGGCCTCAGCGAGACGCGAGGATGTTTGGGAGGAAACGCTTGCACAGTGTAAGATCAGCTACTGCTTTAAATCTGCATAATCACAATAATTGTGAGGAAAAGACCACAGCGTGAAGTAATTACTGGCTTGAGCAGCAAAAAGCCCTTCTTAAAATAATGAACTGTTTCAATAAATAAGTCTAGAAATCACTTTTAGTGTTACTGTTGTTCTAATACACAATACCAAGGGAATAATAATGGCGTCGGTGCCAGGATTCTGTGGAGTGAGGTATTTATAACACTGAAAAATGTCCTCCCATACATTTGCTGGCTCCTTATAATTACCATAATAAACAGAGTGGAAATATATGTTTAGGGGATACCAGATATTGGTATTGTAGGACGTCTTCTAATACCTGCTAACGAGCTCCAGCGAAATATGTTCATTAAACATTGGGAGGCGCTTTGCTGAATTAGGCTCAAGAAGCTCTGAGCAAATAGATGATTGGCCTGTGGTTCAGGCGCATGGTTAGCAGTGTGGGGGAAAACAAAAATCTCACAATCTTTCTCCTAAGCACACACTATGTGTTTTTGGGGTTTTTTTTCCCCCAGACAAGCACATTTGCATATTCATGAGTGACTGACACAGGCTTTATTGATGTTCACTCTCCTGTGAGAGAGAGAAGACATTGGGTTGGGGGCGGTGGGGGAAGTGGGGACTCCAATCTTGTGAGTCATCATTAAACAAAATAAACTTGTCTCCAGGCTCATAGGGAGGTCTGGGAAACATGATGAAGACGGTAAAAGAGATTTTTTTTTAAGTCAATTTATATTTAACACCACACCACACCTCTCTGTTTGTATCTTCGTATATAAACAGATATACGTGTGTTTGTGTGTAAGTTTGTGTCCGTGCCAGCTGAGAGGGATCAACCGCCCTCGCACTGCTTTGTGCCGCAGTGCCCCATTGATGAATAGGAAGGAAAAAGGGGGAGGCAGAGGACCTGGCAAGGTAGGTAATAGAGTAAGCCAAGAGACATCCCAGCTTGCTACTCTTTCTTTCTTTCTTTCTTTCTTTTTCTTTCTTTCTCTCCCCCCTTAAATTGGCCCCATGGGGCTGATCTACCTGCATAACAATGAGAAGGTCAAAGACCAAGATGAAGGAAGCTAGGAAGGCTCTGGAGACCTCATCACTGGGCAGGAAGCCTCGGTTCAGGTTGTCCCAGCTGATCCAGTCGGTACTGATGACCAGAACCACTACTGATGTCAGAGAGATGAGTACTGTCCTGCAGCACAGGAGAGAAGAGGAGCATGATAACAAGCATTAAACTTGAGAAAAAAAAAGAACATCTAAATATTTTTTCTAAATTTCAGCCTAGATAGGTGCACAGTTAGCATCACATATCTCAGAACACAAACAACAGGTACGACAGCTACAAGAGAAGATCAATCTCGCACTGTTCGGTCTCTCTTTATGGACTCAATAATGCATTGAACCACACTCTTTTACCAAGATTTGACAAATCGCGTGAGTTTCCAGGAAGATGAATGTGCATAGACAATAACTGTGTCTGTTTGTGGATGCAGAGACAATGTAATTCAAAACTCTACTGCATACATATTTCCATGCATTTACATATTTAACATGAGCCAAAATATCACTTACCTAGAGAGGGCTTTTTGGGTTTTTTTGCATTCTTTAACACTTCCCGCATTTCGTTCATGTCACACTGGGATTACTCTGCATTCAGTGTTCACTGAAAAATTTCTCAGCCATGTGAAGAGAGGCAATGTGACTTAGTATTATTCTCCACTGTGTATTTTGTCTCAATGTCACCCAGCGATTATTGTGCAGTTGTGTGCATTCTCACACCACACATCGGTTGGCTGCATTGCAGATAGTGACTGCCAGCTCATATCCCATTTCAGCTGTTTGAGAGATAAATTTTGAGGGGTTTTATTATTCCACAAGAGGCATTCCCTTCCCTCAGCACGGACGACTTTTGGCGCTGTCCTTTACAATTTGCAACGGCCCTTCAGCACATATTGACAAGACATATCCAGCGACGCATTTATCAATCACATTTCAAGCGCTGAATTTCAAACGATAGCTCATCAAATCTGGCATTGATTGTGACACGGAGAGCTGAGGCATCCATCAATATAATGAAGGGCTGCAGAAAAGTCGCCGAACAGTTCGTCCGCCTGCATTCTAATTGCAGGTGAATCAATTCGGCGAAAAGGAAATGTTAAAACGCTGCGGCCAAATTCGCTTTGAAGTTTAAGATGTCTCGAGCTCTCTGTGTTCCTATTAACTAGATGTCAGACCTGTTTCAGTTTTTTTCACTTTTTTACAATGACCCCGAGATGAACCGCTGCAGAAGCTTTTACGTGACATATCTGAATGACACGCTATGTCAAACTATCTGACAGCACCAAAGGACTTTTGTGAATGAATGCCGCTGGGACCGTGCAGCGGTGGTGTAGTGCATCTAAACAGGGAGTGGTTCTACTTGTCTGCTGAGTAAAGTGCGCATCAGACATGGTTTACAGCATTTGTTTAGCACTTATTTCAGGGTCACAGCTTGTGGTATGAGTAAGTAAAAGCCGGGGCTATGGTTTGCCTGGAGACCTCGCTGTGTCCATTGATTTTCAGCCTGTTCTTCTAATTAAAGGTGCTGACACCGAGTGAGGGATGATTAACATGGCTATTGACTGTGTGTAACCCTGCAACGCGCTGAACAGATCACATAACACGCACACATGCATGTACACACTCCTATAGAGCATTACAGGAAGACGTAGTACAATTCAAAGCTTGAGGAAATATTGATATCTTATGTGCATGCAGGTAAAGAAAAGCACAGTCTAACAGACATTCTATTTCAGTGTAAGAAAATGACATACCAGAAGAGGACGATCCTGTTGTTGCCTTGTTTCCAGAACCTTCTGGCAGCTTTGCCCCAGTCTGGGTAGTGCTGATCCTGGAGCATCATGTCTGTCACCTGTAGAAAGTAAAATAATGTAATAGTTCTCTGTGTGGGTTGGGGGAGAGTTGTTACCCTAACTGAGGAAGTTCAAGTGTCTTGAAATCTAGTTCACAAGTTACGGGCAGGCGATGCATGAGATTGACCTGTAGATTGGCCCACTGCCCGCAGTAATGCAGGCACTCGGCCCTGTTTTCACCGCTGCGGTGAAAACAGGGCTGAGCCAGAAGCTTTTGATTCACCAGTCCATCTACATTCCTACCCTCACACCAACTCTGGATGGTGACCAGAGGAACAAGGTCACGGATAAAAGTGACATAAATTTCCTCTGTAAAATGGCTCAGCTCAGGTTTACAGTGAGAATATCAGAGCAGAATCACTGCTCCTTTGCATCAAAAGGAAGCAGCTGAAGTGGTGTGGGCATCTCATCAGGATCATTCATGAATGCCTCCCTTTGGAGGAGATGCCGGGACAGAACTGTGTGTCTCATCTAGCCTTTGAGTGCCTCTGGGTCCTCTAGGATTAAAATGGCAAACACAATGATGTCAGGATTAAAATACTTAGGCTTCTGCCACTGCAACCCAACTTCTGATAAGCAGAAGAAACTGTCTGAATGGAGTTAGTGAGCAAACTGTCAAAAAAGTTACTGCATCCATCCATCTTCTTCCGCTTATCTGGATCATGGGGGCCTCCATCTAAGCAAAGAAGCCCACACCTCCCTCTCCACAGCCACCTATTCCAGCTCATCCAGAAGGACACTGGGGCATTCCCAAAGCCAGGTCTACCAGAGAGCAGGCCCATGTTGTTTCTTCAGACTACATCTGGCTGAGCCCTGTCGACTAAGACCGAACCACCAGGTGCTCTAACTGTGCCCCTCCCTAAGGCTGGCTCCGTGGTTGGGCCCTGGTAACCCTGCCCCAGGCAGGGTAGTCATTTCCCATAGGTTCTCTTCAGAGGAGCATGAATAGATACAGCAAATGAAACCCAAGTGTTAATTGAAAATTTCAGAGGAGGATTGTAAAGATTTTTATATTTTTTTGTTGATGAAGGCAGGCTACCTGTTTCCCTAATGATTTGGGCTAACCACCTTCTAGATGTAGCTACATATGTAATGTACTAGAAAGCCATAAAAGTAATATGAATCATTTCAAAGTCAAAGGGAAACTTTGACTATGTCGTCTAAATTTTTGGGTGGTACATAAATCTCTTATATCTTATTAGTGTTTTTGAAAAATATTTCTTTAGCAATCATAGATGTGTACACGTCAATATGACTCAAAAAGTGTGCTATATAAATGCCAGTCCATTTAGATAATGTTCAAGTGTTGCCATATTACGTGTGCAAACATTCTCAACAAACAATAAGAAACAAAGTATTAGCATTTCTTACTTAAAAGTTTCCATCTAGTGGAAATCATAATCAAACCATCTGGTTTATCAGGACATTTCAATTATACATATGCTAACTACTGTATATGCTAAACAAATAACAATGCTGCATGCTGCTCCAGAGTTACAAACTTACAGTGAAGGACATAATTCTGCCTCCTAAATATACATGTATGTGTGTACATGACTCTGTGCCCATAAATCTATGTTATTTGCAGACACTCCTTAACTCAACTCGTCATGTGTATAAAGAATCAATTTGTTCCTTTCCAACCTTTCCACCACCATGGGCAAGAGCAAAGAGCTGTCAAAGGACATCAGGGACAAGACTGTAGACCTGCACGAGGCTGGAATGAGCTACAAGACCATCGGCAAGAGGTTTTGTGAGAAGGTGACAACGGTTGGTTTGATTATTTAGAAATGAAAGATAGTGATTGATGGAACACCATCAATCGCCCTCAGTCTGGAGTTCCATGCAAGATCTTGCATTATGGGGTGAGAATGATCCTTAAAAAGGTGGTGGATCATCTCAAAACCACACAGGAGGAGCTTGTTAATAATCTGAAGGCAGTTAGCGGTTACACAGTCACCAAGAAGACTGTTGCTAACACAACACTGTGATGGATTGACATCTCGCAGTGCCTGAAAGGTCCCCCTGTTCAAGAAGGCACATGTGCAGGCCTGTCTTAAGTTTGCAGAACATTCAAACAATGCAGAGAAGGTTTGGGAGAAAGTCCTATGGTCAGATGAAACCTAATTTGCTCTATCAACTTGACCTGCTGTATTTGGAGAAAGAGAAATGCCAAGTATGACCCAAAGATTACCATCCCCACCATCAAACACAGGGGAGGACCATTATGCTTTGGGCTGACTTCATGTCATGTACCATAAAAACTTTGACAAGAACCTCCTTCCCTCAGCCAGAACACTGAGGATGTCAATGTGTCTTCCAGCATGACAATGACCTAAAACATACCACCCGGGCAACAAATGAGACTAAAGAAGAACCACATTAAAGTCATTGAGTGGCCTAACCATTCTCCACTCCTCAATAGAAAATCTATGGAGGGAGATTTGGGTTGCCAAGCAGCAGCCAAGAAACCGAAAGGATTTAGAGAGTTTCTGCAAAGAGGAGTGAGTCTAAATTCCTCCTAAGATGAGCGTCAACCTTGTGACCAACTACAGAAAGTATCTTACTCCTCTGCTACCAAAAATGGTTTCTCAACTAAGTACTAAGTCATGGAAGGAATCAAACACTTATTTCACTCAGTGACGAGCAAATCAGTGTATAACTTTTCTGTAATGGATTTTTTTCCTAGATTTTTGGTTAATATTCTCTCTTAATTAAAATGAAAGCACCATAAAAATTAAAAAGAAATAATAACTGTGCAAACTTACAAATTTGGCAGCTGATTAAATGCTTATTTCCCTAAACTGTATGACATGTTACTCTACAGGTATACAGTTTTGAATACTGAACAGATATAAAGTTGTGAATACTGAATGATTCATACTGAATAGCATTCCATTGTTGATTTACCACTAATGACTATGTGATTACCTTGAAACATACTCGCTTCTTTCAGTATTAATGTTGTGCTTCCAACAGCTAGGGAAATTGTTTTTACGCTGTCATCCTTAATGTCATTAAAAGTCAATTACGGGAGATCTTCTTTGCACGGCTGCAGAGTTGTGTCAGAAAGCATAGTGTCTAAAGAAATTCCTCTATATTCTTTATGTGGAGCTGCTGCAGAGGCAAGGTCAATTCGTCAATAAAGCACCTCACTGCAGATAGTGTGTTGGAGAAAGAATCTGTATCAGGGAATCGATGAGATGTTTCTGGCTTTGCACCATTTCAAAAACAGACACTTCCTGTTCACTCAACCAGTAAAGCTATACTGTAAATCTGCTATGCAGAGGAGACACAGAGGTCATCTTCAAAGTGCCTCATTGAATTAATCAAATGTAAAAAAGAAAAAAAAAAGAAAAACTTGGAGGGATTTTGGAATCAGCACTTTGTCTTGGCCTACCTCTGCCTCCCTGATTCACCTTCTCACTCGCTTCCTCCCCTGGCTCCCTTCTGACCACACTTTTACATTTCCCTTTCCCCTTCACCTCTGTTTCTTACCGACTACCTCCCTCCTCCTTTGCCTCCTTTTCTGTCTCTCCTTCCACCCGCTCTCTTTCTCTGCAGTATGTACTGTAGAATACTAATGTGACCGGTGAGAGAGCTTGTCAAGTTGTCTCAGCTGTGTGGATGCTGGTGTCAAAGCCCGCACTCCTCCCACCACAGGTAGTCCTGTCCCGCTGGAGCTCTCCTCCTCTTTTTATTTTGATAAATGAACAGAGGTAGGTTTCTTCTACAACACACTCTGTCCCTCCCTGTGCACCTATTGTTTCCTCTGACCCTCCTTACATCAGTCGCATGTTCCTCTGAGGGTTTGATAGCAGACTGAACTAGATTAGTGTGGAAAGCTGCATTGTAAGTGTGTGCCTTGATATGGCTGAGAGGATACACCTGACCTAGAAATTAGATTTTGGTACGTGAAGAATGGCTTCATTTGTATCTTGACCTGGTTGTAAACATGATTTATTAAATTATTATGATATGAACACAGCTAAAAGTAACCATGCTTGCAGCCATGCAAGGCTTATCAGATTTAATTTTTTTTTTTTAAACACTCATTGGGTCAAATACTTGGTCATCATTGCTGCTTAGAGGTTGCTGCTGTTAACCTTTTATTCTTAGCTCTGCACCGTCCGTCATTTGTCACAGATTTGTACAAAGTTTTAGGAAGGCTGAGTATTTAGGCTCACAATTTTTTTGTTATATTGACCAAACTTATAGTCTGGGAAGGTCTATCAGATATATGTTACTAGAATTTTGTTTGCCTTCTTCTAGGATATGAAAATGATTAAATGTTTCATATCAGATATGAGAGAAAAACATTTCACTTTTATAAAATTATCAAAACCTATAAGCATACTTAGTGGGTTAGTAATTCAGCATAGTGTATTTGAGCAGTGCATGACAGTCTATATTATATTAAATACTTGATGCTCATTGTTGCTGCTCAGCTAATTTATGAAGTTAGGGCTCTTTTTATTCTTAGCTCTGTACCATCAGGCAGTTGTCTCAGATACACTGTGTGGAGTGGATAAAATAAAAAAAACAAATAAAAAAACAAAACAAAACCCAAACAATTATTATTTCTGCAGTTTATGACGCCCACGATACAGGCTAAGGGTCATTAGCTTAAGTACATGCTAATGTGAAATTAAGTGCAAGCTAGTTAGCAAGCTAGCTATAAAGAGCAGCTACTCTAATGAAAAAGTTCTAAAATGTTACCAGGAAAACATTTCACAATATAATGCAGATGTTTTCACAAGAATCCCAAGTTTAGCAAGACAGAGTTTTTATTTCACTTTTTTTAATACTGACTTGCTTATGCGTTCGTCTATTAGATTTTTACTATTATTTTGCTATATTGCACTTTAATGAAGCAGGCTGAACTAACTGGTTTTCTCTTGATTAGATCTTTTTTGTATCAGGTATGAAAAAAGAGTCATAAAATTATCAAAAAGTATTAGTATTTTAGTTATTCAGCATTTCCAATTATATTTGAACATTTTCTTAAATAAAGCTGCTATTCTTTATTAAACTGTGATCTACTATGCGTTGAAAAAAATAAAGCTTAACACAATTTCATTTAACAAATCATGGTGTTAGCATGAATAAGAGGTTTATTTTCAATCATTTCAGTCATTGTGCTTTTCATAATGCAGGGTTAAAATTTGAAGGTCTGTCTTTCTTTTCATAAAAGCTGACTTATTTAATGTGGACACGGATGAGTTCAAATCTCACCATCCAGGCAGTGACAAAATCTCCCATCCATGTCCCCACAGCAGCAATCTTCATAAAACTCTCATTCCTGATGCCCATGTATTCTGTCACCATGTGAGGCCTGTAAGGAAAGAGAGCACCAGAGTGAAAAGAACATTAAAAAAAAAGTAGCATAAGGGTAATAAAGGCAAGCACAAAGGAAGGTGGCAAGAGGACTGACAAAAATGAGCCAAGAGGGGGAAAGAGATAAAATGGTCACTGGGCCTAAGTATCATGATGCTAGCTGTCAGAGTCAATCAATATCAATCTAATGCCGTGAAAACAATGAGTGATGGCTCTACCTTCCATAAAGCCCTTAGGATTGTAAACAATTTACACCAGCGCAATGGAATTTATGCAGTATCACTACTTTCATTTGGTCCCGCAGTGTTTGGCAAATTATCCATTTGTCTGGCAAATTTGCCTAGCTGAGTGAGCTCAGTTAACATGTGTGGCAGCACAGAAGCAAAACACATACTAGGCCAAGACACGCCATTAGAGAAGCAATCTCACATGCAATAGCATCTGATAAGAAATGACATGCTTTCTTTGGAGTCCTTGTTACACCTTCATTTCTGTACAGTAGGAGAAGATGAGAAGCTTTTGTTCAGTGCTGCAAACCCACCCACCAACCCAACATGCTCGCACACCACATCACTACATTTTCTCCAGGTAATGGCTCAGGGAGGCAGGAAAAGTGGGTCAGTCGCCTCGTATATGGGACTTGCAAGGGAGAGGAGGAGGAGAACAGAGGGGAGCGAGGAGGCCTGTTTGATCTCCTGGCAGGCAGTTGTCTTAGAAACTGAGCAGGTGGGCGCCCATCACCTCCCCCTGCAGCCTCCTCTCACCCCCGACAGGTCACACTCATGAATATAATAGATGGCAGTGGATAGGGCTCTGGCTGTGCTTTCAAGGGGTCGTATTTGAAGTCAATGGTTCAATTTCTATTTTTTTTCTCCAGTTATTTTCTGGCCACATTAAAACACCAATGAAAATATTTTCTATAGCGCTGAAGCTTCGGAAAAAGAAAAAGAAAAAATCTAGTAGTTTATTTCAGTGCATGTTTCGCCATAATGCTTCATTTTCATGTTCACTTTGTAAATGAGCTGTTGTCACACAAGTCGAATCAATCGGACAAAAAGCCGCAGAAGGCAAGCCATTCAAGATATTACGGGTAGGAATTAGTTTTAATTAAAGCTAATTGCTCATGCTTTTCATGCTATGGGAGTGCAGATCTAAAGCACAATAAAGGTTCATAGGCAATACAAAGCAATTATGATTAATTGTAGTGCACTAGGGACCCAAATGCCAACCGTTCTTAACTACCTGCTTACTCCAACTATGCATGACATATCCTTCCCTGGAACGAAGCAGCATAAATCATATGTCATCAATGCAGCATGCATTTAACGGATTTGACAGGATTTTATTGACGAAAATGTGCAGCATTGCAGGTGACGTATTGCTTCACTTAAGGCCGCAAATAAAACGGCCTTGATTGGAATGGCGATTTATATCTGCATTAAGTCGGTTAGACATTCAGTGGCTTGGCGCGGCTCCAGTTGCCAAGGAGATCCCATTGGGAGTCATTTACCCACAGCGAAATTCTAATCGATACTTCTGGAAATGCTGTCTGGCACCACATGGTAGGTTTTAAATCTAAAAAACTACCCTGCTGCCAACCCCTGCCCTTCTCACATATTTAATTGAGCAAATGTTACCCCTGCACTGAAGTAGGGTTTTTTTTCCCCTTTTCTTGCAGAGCACCTATGATGAGTTTGGGGACTCTTCGCACTGCATGATCAGAGGCAGAACTCTCTGACTTATTCATGCTGACTGAAAATTTAATGGCCTTTAGAGCCGGATGACCTAATGAGAGAATTCAGTGTAGTGGAACATCAGTACAGTAGCACCATGAATAATCAGCCCTAAAATGGCTCCCGTGGCTTAATCGCAGAGCCAGTTGCAATGTCAGTGCCAGCATGGCCGGCTCAGCCAGCTTTGACCCTCTGAGGAATGTTATCAGGTTTCCCACACTTGTTCAGACATAATATTCAAGGACATTTCAATGCCTTTCTATCAGTCTTGTCCCATCGCATGCAAGAAATTACAATTTTGTGCTACAGAGGTTAAAGACTTACAAAGTTTGAGGAGTTTGGGTGTTACCCCTGTTTGACATTAACCAGACCATTTCAACTGTTGCACTAGTGCTGCCATCTGCAAAATATTTCGTTCCCCCCCTTTGGTGCCAAGAAATCTCACTTTTTTTACTTCTTCAAGTCTCTAGAGATACGTTTCTGGGTTTAGCTGTCACTGTCACTCAAGTTCACATCACATTATTTATGTTCTATTACTTAGATTTTTACTTACTTTCCTTTTTAATTTATTTTTTTTTACACTGATAATTCAAATCAATTTGATTTATATAGCACCATTTCGTATCAACAAACACATCAAAGTGCTTTCTGTTGTAAGTTAAAGACCCCACAATAGTAGATAAGCAAATTATAAACCACAACAATCACATGACCCCGTATGATCAAAGACTTGGCAACTGTGGGAAGGAAAAACTACCTTTTAACAGGAAGAATCCTCCAGGACAGCGGTCCCCAACCCCCGGACCGGTTGTTGTCATGGTACCGGGCTG
>NW_005187428.1:3213822-3214584 GCF_000239375.1 Pundamilia nyererei | reverse complement strand
TCTTGCTGGATTAGTGAAAGCTTTGATTATTGATTGCAAGTACTGCAGAGAATAGAAAGCTGAAAGTTCTCCTGATAACATTATTCCTCCTCAATTTTTGAGGGGTGTGAGGGAGCGGTTGAAGCAAAAGCAAAGTGGCCTGGTGTGAGGCCACACCATACGTCTTTTTGTCTGTGGTATTTCAGGGCTCATCACAGTTGCATAATTGAATTGACTTGCATGGGTGAACTTAATTGCCTCCGGTGCCACTGAGTCCTCGCTTAGATGTAGATGCACAGTGCGCATCGGCACATCTGACTTTTAAAGCAGCGCGCTGAGCCATCGAACACGGGGTCCTCTCATTGCCTGTATGGGCAGGATTGAACTCGGGGGTGATTCAAGGCTATTCAGCCAAGCCTTTTGAGTCACTGCAACTCCCCACCGTGGAGGATCCCGATAAGGCGTGATTCATGAGCAATGTCTACTGCAAGGCTCGGCCCGGCTGGGGACAACAACAACAACACCACCACACATGGACAAGAAAGCCACACACATAAACACAAGATTAACTAAAGAAAAAAAAGATAGACAGAGAGAAACGGGGACACTTTGCATGTCTGTAAATCACAGTGCAAACACACAGACATTACATTCTGATCCCCGTTACGTTTATAGTGTCGTTCTTCTGAAACTGTTACTAAAGTGCCCAAATTCCCTCAAGTCGTTTCTATCTAAATCAATGATGCAGCTCTGTCTCCATCTACTGGCGACGATTTGACACTG
>NW_005187428.1:3203545-3213802 GCF_000239375.1 Pundamilia nyererei | reverse complement strand
GAGAGCTGAGGCTCGGGTGTGAAATTCATGGTTTTCAGTTTTTTTTTTTTTTTAATCGTTTTTATCGTTAACTTGGTTTCCCTGGGTCTTTTCCCGTGTGTGATGAATAAATCTTCTTTTCTTTGGTACCGGTTCTGGTTTTATTTTGTTGTATTTATCCGCGACACCTTAAAGGCTGGTCTGTGAAAATATTGGGGTTGGGGACTGCTGCTCCAGGAGATCAAGGCTTTATGGGTTCGGGGTAAGAGCATCAGTTTATCATCTTTTGGGTTAAATAATATTGACTTTTGTCAAAGTAATGCTGGCAGCCAGATTTTTCTTTGCCATTAGCCTGTGTTAATTTGTTTATTTGCATTTCAATTAAATACTGCTAAGCAAGTATTTAAATATTTTTTACTTTCAGTTCAGATGCTGTGGCCTCATCTAGGGAGTGATAACATCTATAGCAAGTCATAGTGCAGTTTTTTGAATTATAATGTCCAGTTAGAATTTCCCAGGGCCTTCGGTTATTTGCCATTTCATTATATTAGCACACGAACATTATTAAAATCATTATGTATCGCCCAAGCCAGAGGTACGTGTTTTCCCAAGATAATGCATCGGAACCTCCTTTTAGAACTGTGGCCACATAAAACCACACGAATGTGCCACGTAACGAGACTCTCAGGAATAGTGTGGCTCTGTGCAGGGGCTTTAAATATGTATACCAATAAAAGTCTTTCCTCTACTGTTATGGCTTTTCCATTTCATCAGCAATCTGCAATGCAGCATTGTGCCCAACCCTCACACTGTGCACCGTCTTCCTCGATATATTTAATTTAAAAAAAAAAAAAGGTTTATGATTTAATTTTATTTTAATCAAATATGCCAAGTGAGAGCAGCTATGATGGTTAAGGGTATAAAACAGCATGCTGAGAGAGCTTTCACTACTCTGAGTCATCACATGCCCTCAATTTCTATTAATTTTTTCAATGTCCGCTTGGACGTATACATAAGCCCTCACACTGGCTTTTATAAACTTGTTTTCTCTTTTGGACAGGCAGTGATTTAGTGACTGTAACAACCGAGTGACCTCTTCTGCCCTGTAAAGACTGGACTCCCTCAGAACATTAAATTGCGACCTTGGCTGGCTCCACATTAAAATGCATTGCCCGTCTCCTCCTTCTGCACTACAGTACACAAGGCTGTATTTACAGTATACAACGGTGAGCAGCAGTGGTTACCAGGAAGCATAAAGCTGTCAATATTGACTCTCTTCACTATCACTACACCGTCTCCCAAGGCAACTTAAAATCTCAATTTGTCACTCACCCATTGTATTAAACTGGCTGAAGATTGAGTCCTATAGTCTTTGCCATTCCCTTGGCTCAAGATTGGGAGTAAATATCAGTGAGCAATATCATAGACAGTATCTGGCTCTTCTACTCATCAGTTTTCTATTAGGACAGAAGAGTCCACAACTAGGTGCATGTGTATTTTACCACCAAATGCATTTACAGGCACTTCAAAGTCTTAACAATAAAACATAAAATTTTTAAACGACACATTTAAACATTTAATGTACATGAGGGACATTTGGTTAAAAGCAACTGACAAAAGGTGCTACAGACTTTACGCAGGGTTCTTTCTTTAACTTCTTTATTTCTCATGTGATGATTTCCCGGTGACATCGACAGCTCTTTGTGGATTTGTCACTAATCCCAAGCCTTTGCCACTAACGTCGACACAAACAAAGTGGCCTTATTCACAGTACCATAACAAATACAAGAGCAGGAATCCCAGTTTATTTTTAAACTTAAGATTTTCAGGCTGATTGCACTGTGCAGTCATAAAGTTGATATTCTGTGTTTGGACAAGCTTTTTTTTTTGTTCTTCATCAGTGACAATATTTAGATTTTTAAGTTCATAAAGGTTCATAAATCAAAAGTAGATCCATCTTAGTTCAACTTAAGCGCATATCTGAAATCAACAAAGGTAGTGAAAAACATTCAGAAAACCCTGTATAGATGTAAACCTAAAGATTTTGCTTAGTATTGTTTTATTCTGTGCTATGTGTGGCATTTGGAAATGCCAGGGAATGTTTTATGAATTGCTTTTATTGAAAAATTGACCAAAAATGTAATAGCAACACAGCACGTAAAGTTTTATGTTGTTGTTTTGTTGTTGTTGTTGTTTTGTTTTTTTGCACCAATCGACCGGCCAGGCAAAAGAATCTGCCGATTTCCAGTATTCCCAGCCCATAATGGTGACTGGCCAGTCACTCTCACATATGTCCGATTATGCCCCAGTTCATTTCATGAATGCACAACAGAGCCTGATAATTCAGTGATACAGTGGCTTGTTTTAGCTATTTACCAATATATTGGTACTGAAATAAATAAATTAACATTTTAAAAGTAAAGAGCAGACAAGAGAAACACCCTTTTATTGCGTTATGAGTAATGATGTGGCATAGTTTGTTTACCAGAAAGCGACACGTGTTTGGATCACCACAAACAAAGCAACCATCTGATCATGACAGAGTCTGCCAGAGCGTATTGTTTTTGTGACAATAAAACAAGATTATTTTTAAGCAGCGTTGTTCTATTATGTCAGTAAGGACTCATAAATACCTAAACATAACAAATGTTAGGGAAATCTATTCAGTGTCACCCTGTTTTGTGGGTCTCGAAGAAAAAAAAAACATATCAGCCAATGTCAGATTTTTAAATGACCACATCCATATTAGTCTTGAGTACATAAAAGAAAGGACTTCTTTATGTTAGTAAAGATGTTTTCAATTCTAAAACAACTGACAGAGCCTCAGATATTTGAGCCCTAGTGAGGACTGCTCCCTTGGTGGTGATGGTCCTGACGGTTGTCAACCCACTATTGATCGTGTGAATCGCTATATGACCCAAGGTACGAATAAAGTCGTGATCATTACTGTCACCAGGCCCAAGGTGTGGAACATCTGCAAGACATCCCCCCTAACCCCCCATCACGTGAGCTATTGAGATCGCCTGAGGCAAGGTGAGAGCGGGGGTTAAGATACCTGGGAAGGGATCTCAGGACTGCATTGTAGGTGGCTGACAGCTGATGTTGTAAAGCACCACCTCTGTTCAACAATGCTCGTTCGCAGTGGATGCAGATGACCTCTAAGTCTTGATCTGTCTTCTAGGTCCAAAATGAGAACATTGGCATCCTCTAAAAAGAGTCCTTTCTCCTTTAAATGCAAGGGTGCAGCTGAGTCTTGTACCGTTGAGGTGTGGAGTGGTTGTTTCATTCATAATCAGTGGACCTCATGTCTTAGTACAATTTCCTTACCCGCCTTTCATTTACGTATATCTACATATTACATTTCTAGATATCTACATATCTAAATCATCTACATATTACAGTACATGTCTGTCTGTACTATAATATAAATAATACAACTATAGTGCCCAGCTGGCACGCACCTCTTTAGAACTGTCTTTATGACGAAGTATGACGACAACCTCAGCCACCGCTGACGCTCCAGGGAAACCGCACGTTAATGTAGTCAGAGAGAAAACGACAGTTTGATATAGCACCCAGACTGTGTTTAGAGATATTCTGAGCAAAGATAAAATAACTCTGAAGGGAAACGCTTTACAATAACTAAACACTTCATAAATACACAGTAATGACTCCGATAGCAACGTGAAACGCGTGTGTAGGAGTGTGAAACAAAACAGGAGGAGCTCTTAGAATGTACATGTAGGTGTAGGTAAAGGCAATCAATCCAAAGATATTCACTGTGATTTGCAAACTGTAAATGAGTTTCAATATTAAGATGTAAGAGTAAAGTATTTTGGACAACCTCTAAAACACTGAGCCATATCGAATATTAATCAGCATGCCGATCTAAGACTAACAAATTGTTATTTTCATCACACTTTAATCTGCCAATTATTTTCCCACTGAACGAAAGGATCTCTAAAAGGCACCAAAAAAAGTGATGATCACATTTTCAATGTTTTTGTGCCTTTGTAACGTCTTTCTGCTTTGATTTTATGCTCCATATATGCCCTAAATCCCCACATTACAAGGAAACAATTCAAATCAATGGTTCCAAATCAACCAGCTCTATAACAACAGCATGAAGTAACAATATAGTGTTAATATTTGCAGGGAAATAAATTCAGAAAGGAGAAAGAAATGAAGCATCTTAACCCTTTTCATAACACGAGTTCAGGAATTATTTTAAAAAAAATACTACAAAGTGAGAAAATATAAACCTCTTTCTAGCGCATCATTAAGTATAGGGCAGTTCATTGAACCCGCTGTATCATAGGCAACACAAAGTCCCGCACTGCAAGCAACAGGAGGTATCCGCGTACCAGAACTGTTTATTTAGCCTTTTGTCTGTGGTATTACCCCAGCTTAGTGCCAGACAAGCAAACAGACGGTCGAGGGGGACTTGCATGCATGTGACACAAAGGATCATGGTAAACCAAACAAATAAACTTATAGTGGCGTCTTATCTCACTGTAGTCAAATGTCACATCCAGCCCTCTCCGCTCCTCGCTGAAGATATCCGTCCACTGCAAACCTCCCCCTATCCATTGCTCCACAATTCAATTGCTTAGCTTACACCCCCTCCTGCCCCGACAGCCCGGCATTCATCCATCTACCTCTGTGTTGGATAAGGAAGAAAAGAAATATAGATGTCATTTTTCAGCTTTAGCCTCCCCCACCGCCCATCCCACTCTAACTCGGTTTCAGATCAAACTTCTAGGCTTCCCCGCTTTTCTTCCACCTCTGCATACTTTACCTCCCCCCTTCCTCTAAATTAGTCATGATTAATGTGTGCGCCACGCATTGGGCCGTCTTAATTAAATAACACCATCTAATTAGGGACTGATTTCGGCTGGTAATGGTGCCGTAAGATGGCGAATGGGATTGCGCGGCGTGACAGAACATTCATGAAGCCCGTCAAACTCCCTGGGCGGTCACACTCCCCTGGTTTCGCACAAACAGCCCCCCCGCCTCCACCCTCCCCTAATCTGACAGTTACATTAAAATGCAAATAGCCCAGATGTGAGGGGTTCGGTAACAAGTGTAGATTACAGCTCCCAGGGAGCCACGGTGGATGAAGCCTTTTCCTGATGTGACATAAGCCAGGTAACAGGTTGATCGCTGTTGACCTACAAGTGGCTGTTTAAATATTGGCTAACATGCAGTTGGACGTGCAAGATTACACAGTCTGGAAACCTCTTTCAGCTGAGTGATAACAGCACTGATGAATCCATTGTACATGACTAATCATGACTAAATACTTGTCACCCAAAAAAAAAAGAAAAAGAAAATATGATATGCCATCTCTTATCAGCGAATGTTTGGCGTCCTGATGGCACAGTTTATCTTTTTATTTATTTATTTTTTCCTTGCAGATTTGTAACTGGATTTAATTAAATCAAGCTCAAGACCAACTGAAAGGTCAAAGAAAATTAAAGCATATTAATGAGCGCAGGGCATGGACAGCATACAGCATCAGGTCAGCGAGCCAACACCCCTCCACACATACACGCACATACTCAGACACCCAATTCAACGCACACACACACCCCTGCTAACTTGAGCGAGGTGCAAGACGTGAACAATATGGGGTGTGTGTGCGTGTGTGAGTGCGGGCCAAACCCCTGTCTGGCCACCAGAAAAGCATCCCCTGCAGTGCAGCAACATGGCAAGATGTCAAAGCTGGAAAACCCCGTGCCTGCTCATAGAGGTAATGATCCCTCACAGGAGCTGCTTCTTTCAGTATAAATAAATAAGGTAAAGCAGCGTTCATCCTCACAGGAGGGGCAGCTGCAGCCACAAAGGGATATTGTACTTTTCCTCTGGGCTGTGGCAAGAGAGAAAAAACTCCAACGGTCTCGCTGCAGGAGGAGGGAAGCGCTTTGAGGAGTGAAAGGAGGCGATGCAAATAGGGTTTTGGACACAGATCAAAAGACTTAAGTTTCACTGCATCATCAGAGCTGAAGCACTTCTCCCACTGCCCGCCACGCTTCTTCCCTCCCTCCCTCCGTCACCTTTTTTTCGCTCACGTTGCTGCATACATTGCTATCACAGCCCAGAGCCCGGTTTTCTGAGGGAGCGTCCTGGCGGAGTGTGAACATTGCTCTTACATGTCGGTCTTGAACAGAGATGTGAACACTAATGGTTTTTGGCAGGGCCCGGGTCCTTGGTGGACACACTGTTGGAGCCGAAAGAAAACAAGCGAGGGATAGAGGGACAGGAGGGGGGCGGGTGGGAGCAAGTGCAGAAAATAAATTAATTAATAAATAAAAAATGAAAGGAGAAAAAAAAACTGAGCAGGTGTCTTGGCAGCGGCGGCCTAACTCGCTTTACAACAGCACCATCTGTCTTCACCAGTAGAGCTTTACAGCCCCCCACTAACTGCTGTAACTCTCCACACATCCAAAGCAAACAGGGATGGGTTTTAGTGTAATTGCTTAATTGGCCGTTACAGCTGCCATTTTTACTTATCTATTTATTTTTCATACGTAGACAACTGATGAATTTGATGCATGAACAGATTGTGTAACTTGCACATGTTAAATGTAAATGATAAGTTACGCCTCTGGAAGCATCTGAACATGTCATTATTTCTCCCCCATCACTATTATCCAGATGTCATTTTAACACTGTTCTAAAATGCAGTGACAGAGTAAAAAACTAAAGCCCCGCCCCCCCCTCTATGATTCAAGACTGAAATGTTAAAATAAGGGTCATCTCTGTGACAGATGGACTCGGCAGAACTGCGAGGGGAACTTTTCCCTGAGCAAGCAGCATTCGACATCTCAGCAGACCCCCCTTCCCAGACCTCCTCTGGCTCTTTTGCTAGGCCGTCCACTTCCCGTCTCTCGGCCAGCGAGACACAGAACAAGATGGATGCCGGTGCCACAGTGCCGGCCGGCGTGACAGATGGGCCGATTATACAAACTCATCCCTCTGGCCATAGAAAAACACCACACCTTGCCTATAGCTAATAGCCTTCATCTGCCTGCACCTCATGGATAGCTCAAGCTCCTTGTTAATATGGAAAAGCAGTGCTGTATAGACACACAACAGCCCTGGCCTTCCCTTCGTGACAGCTTGTACCTGAAAAGACAGCTGCCACACTTTCTGTCTTTCTTTTAACAGGCCAAACAGATAAAATGGTAAATCACCTTGCTGCGACCTCATGTCTGGCTGGCTGGCCCGCTTCAAGGGCGTGTTTTCCTTCATCTAGATGGCCACATTGCAAATGCAATAAACTGATTTCTGTCACGGGCTTGATGTGTGGGTGTCTGAGCTCTGCTGTGATTTCTCAGCAGGAAAGCTGGTGCAGCAGTAGCTAAAAACATGAGACCCCAGACTGAGTGACACGGGGAAAAAAAACAAAAAAACAAAAAACAACATTTTGGTTTTAAGCCAGAGAGATGTCAAGAACACATTAAAAAAATAAATAAATAAAAGTCAAGATCGTGGGAGAATAAGTGCAGGTGCTAAAGGTGATCTTTCAGGATTAACCACCCTCCACTTTGTCTGCCCTCACCTGAGATTTAAAGTCAGGGCTGATTAATCAGACCGGTATCGAGTCTCTATTCAGGCAAGACGTTTAGATCAATCACACCAGCCAAAGGGGAGCATACAATGGCCCTAACAAATGGGAAGCACAGAATGAGGAGGTAAGGAGGGTGGGGGTAGGAAGGAGCAGAGAGAGAGAAAGAGAGAGATTGAACGTCTTACTTCATGCTCCCAGCCATCAGCAGGAAAAGGTTGTAGATGTGTGAGAAGATGAAGAGGAAGAGGATGGTGCTGAAGAACATGGTCATCCAGGAGCCATGATCCTCGCGGAACATTTTCAGACGCAGGTATCGACCTAAAGGGAGCACGACAAGGACACTGCCGTCAGTGGCGCTTCAAACAGCATGTCAACCTGCTAACACGTATGGCCGCGAAAATGGGGATAAAAGTAAATTAATTAGTCGGAGATCAATAATGTCCTCCACAGCCAGACACGTGCCCTTTACACAGTGGAATTAAGATTAAAGACCAGTTAGAGGCGTCACTTCTAGCGCCCTGAAGTAAGGGCCTTTTCCTGCCCGGTTTCAGGATGTCGTTATATCTGCTGACGATGCCAGCGATGGATGTCTGCTTGTGTTTCATGACGCTTATAGTTTAGAGAAATTATTCAGACATTTGTGACCCGTGGTGTTTTGTTTTAAATACAGTCCTGGCTTTGAATCAAATTATGGTGAAATACCTTTCTGGCAGAGTATAAGATTGATTCAGATACGCAGCCTTCTGCACAGAACACATAATCAAAGAAAGCTGGTGGCAGGACTCAACACAACTCTGAAGGTTATTTTGTACACTAGTAAAACTACAGCTATTTTGGCTTTTGTAATATGACTCCTGTTTAATATATTTACACCTTAAAGTCACACTTGGTGGTTAGAGTGGGATGAAAAGGCATTTATTTTGTAAGTAAGATGATGGGAAAATAGCAAGTGTGAAGCAAAGACACGCATAACTTAACTGCACAACACCTGTCAAAGTCCTCGAACTACAACCCAAAAGTGCTCACACAACAGAAGCAATCTGTTTTGCACATTTAGTGTGCTTCTTCCTACCACCTGGGTCAAATCGACTCTTTAACTAAATAAATGACACTTAAATATACTAGGAGATTCCCAAAAGATTTTACATTGCAGATTTATAAAATCGGAATAATCACAGAAGAAATTCATGAAAAGGATCATTTTGTTTGACTCTTGACGATCTCAATGAAGGTATTAGCAGGCTAGCTCGGGAGAGTGTGTCATCTTCTAATCGCAGCGCTGATGGCTTGAAGTGTCCTTGGAGAACGACACCTTACAAGGTGGCTTGCTGCCTTTAGCGTCTGAGTGAGAATGGAATAGATGAGTGAGAGGCCAATTACAAAGCACTTTGGATAAAAGTGCTAGGAAAATGCAAGCAATTTTGTTTTTGGCAGCTCTGCTTGAAACATCCATATAAATATTAGCTAATAGAGAGGACATACCTCCATGCCATTGCAATTAGCAGTATTGAAAATCTGATTTTCAATAATCAATTCCAACTGAAATGTGCTCATTAAGGGCTTTTTCCTGGCTCAGAATGGACAGGTTGGAGAGGGGGGGCGGTGACTGAGCACAAAAACACAATTAATCCCCACAAAGTTAAATACGTCAGTGTGTGTTGCCTTATTTGACAGAAAAGTAAACATATCCTGTTACTTCTGTCCCTTTCACTTACAATGCAAGTAAAATAAACCCAGTTAACAAATAACTGTATTACAATGCAGGTGATGTGAGAGATCCGTGAAGAATGTCTTTATTTAAAAAAAAAAAACTAAACAAAACACAGTTTAGCACACTGACTGAACATTGATTTTCTGTTACAAACAGTTAGACCACAGGCATATAAAACATGGATCCAGCTTTCAGGTCAATGCAAAAGTGCCTTACATCTGCACTTCATCTGCAGGCCACTAGATGGCGATACCTGTGGTTGCAAAAAGACTTGCAGTCCAATACAAGCCTCTGAGGAAACAGCTTTCTGACTTGAACTCTGTAAACGCTTTTATAATGAGTTCAGTGCTCAGTCACTAGTTTTTGGGTTACGCTGAATAAAAAATTAAGTCTATTTTATAAATCTGTCCCTGCTATGTTTCAAAGTGGAGGATTATCACTGGTGTGAAACCATCCTCTAAAAGCTAACAACTTGTGATTGTCATTAGCAAGTCACAAGCCACAAACCAACGATTGAGGTTTTCGATGTCAGACCTGCTCACATCCCATCACATAGATCTTTTTTGCAACCTAGATGGCGACTAGATGACGCTTCCGGGATTAAAAAAAATGGGACTTCAGAAACCAATGGGTGGCGTCACAGCAGCTGTGTCCATCTTTTACAGGGAGCCAAGTTGTGACATACCGATGACATTACTAGACCGTCATCTGATTAACTTTCTGAGCTCCACCCAAAGTTGCAGGAGCTCTTATACAACCAAACTACATGTAAGTAGCAGCTGCCATCACGAGGAAGCTGAATTAAATATTTAAAAAATTGTGAAGTGCCCCTTTAAATTAAACAGCAATTCCAAGAAAACTTCAAAGCATCTGACAGTCAGTGTCCCCAACCATCAGCTGCTTCAAGGTAACTCTGCTGAGTCTTAATTAAGGAATCCTGGATGAGTAAGCTTGGCTATAGTAGTCCATTTCCACTGTTTATAACAGTATGTGC
>NW_005187428.1:3197135-3203525 GCF_000239375.1 Pundamilia nyererei | reverse complement strand
AATAAAGCGTAAAATATGGCAGAATCTTTGGGACATAAAACATTACACCAGTATTTTGTGCTTTATTTTTCATTACAAATAGGCGGCATCATCTACTATTAGCCATCATCTGACAGTTTCCTTCCTAAGTCATTTCTATTAAATGCTAAATCTGTGTCTGCAGGGTCCTCTCTGTCTTTATGGTCTCCAGTCTCCACCTCTATTTGATATTTCGGGGAAGTGCTCGGGTTACAAAATCATAATCCACTCACAGGTCACACAGACAGTAAACACTAACAGAAGTCAGCAATCAATCATCCACTGGCACACGTGGACAAGCAATTATGCCTGATATTTAAACAGTACTTCTGTTTAATCCTCTTTTTGTTGTGTTGTGCGGATGTACAGATACACAGACACACACACACAGCACAGATAAAGCAGCAGCGCACCGATAGCTCCAGTCGCATGGGAAACAAACAATTGGTGGTGAAGCATTGAAGCCAGCTTGAGATGTGATCCCTCCATCATGACACAGCTCTTAAAAAGGGACAGTACAGCACCAAGTAAAGAAGGTAAGATCAAATCTCAACTTCAAATACTTTCATTAGTTAGTTTATTGTAAATGAACCTATAAAACTTAACATTAAGCTTCTGAGTGAAAAGTAGTTGTTGACATAATTAGTAAATGGTAAATGGAGCAGTACTTATATAGTGTCCTGCAATTTAATCCAAGCACTCAGGAGCAAAAGAAGATTCCCAGTTTGATTCTGGAAGGAGAAACAAATTCTTTTTTTTTTTTTCCAAATTAAACATGCAAATCTTCCTGCTGTGGAAAGAATTTATTGCTTACATGTACAGTATACCAGTTTGACGAATGTTTCGCTGTCATTTACACATTTTAAATAACCAAAGAAGACATTTTTCTGTTCTCCCTTTCAGAGGGTGATAAGATGTGAATTATTAAAGGTCTGCTCACCTGAGCAAAATGAATGTTTGATCTCTGATTAAGTGCAAACATCGGCCGACATGGTGGAGGGAACAGATCAACAGTCCCCTCAGGTTTCATTGCTCACAGCAGACAATCAAGCACTCACTTCCTGGACACACTGGTGATGCTCAGAGATTATAGAGACAGTAGTGTAAATACAGAGAGCCCTGAGAGAGAGTGGGGAAACATCTTACTTTAAGTACTCAGCAGAGTCAGTGAAACAAATGAAAACATCTGACTTGGGGGGGAAAAAAACTATTGAATCCAAAAATGCAGTATTTTGAATGCAGTCTTAAAATACAGAATAAGAATGACATAAAACATTAAAGTGTGTCCGTGTAAATATAGTGCTAGAATGAGGCAAGAGGGGCAACACCATTTCTTGACCATTAACATTGATTTCAAAGGCTACAAGAAGATTTTAAGAACCCCACTGCTGTACCTGGAAAACCACAATTTTACATTTGTGAACACACAAAATGCGATTTCATGAGATGACATTCAGTTTGATGCAAAAACACACTGTAGAATAGAGACGGATATTAATAATAACTCATTTTTAAATGCAAAGTGGTCTATAAACAGGGCTGCACATAAGTGGTCTGCAGGTGCGCCTGCGCTGTCAAGATAAAAGACGCGCACCAGATAAGAAGTTGCAACGCGCGTTTGCGTACATAAGATTTTCTGGAGGAGGACAAACATTTGTTTAGAACTCTTAAAGATGTCGAAGAAGCAAGCTCCTTTAAGCAATTACTTTGGTGTTCCTCCACCTCCAAAGAGATGTCAGAAGGAGTCCGAACCGCAAAAGAAGCGCGTATTCTCAGAAAAGTGGTTGCAGGAGGTGAGCTGGCTTCAAACAAATGATGAACGCACAGAGATGCGGTGCAGAATATGCCGTAAAAATCCCACTCTAGCGGACAAAAACAGTGCCTTTTATATGTACGCAAACGCGCGTTGCAACTTCTTATCTGGTCCGCGTCTTTTATTTTGACAGCGCATGCGCACCTGCGGACCACTTATCTGCACTCCGTCTATAAACACATAGAGAGTGAAAAGAAGTAAAGAAGAGTGCATCATGGTAAGACCCAAGCAGCCTATTGCAATGCAAAATTAAAATATGGTATCTTGTTAATTAATCAACTTTTTTCCTATAACACAAATGCAGGCTTACATGTATCAGACTTTGGTTGGATCTAGTTTCACATCAAACAGATGTGTGAGCTGTCTCCAATTTGTCACCAACTTCTCAGCAATAGAGCAAATTACTCTTCAAATGTCCAAACATTCATATGACAGACAAAGCAGCTCTAAGGCTACATTCGGTAAATTAGACATCCAACTATCCTCATGGTAATGTTGACCACTCACATTAGTTTAAGCCAACCTTTCAAAACTACTGTAGTAAAAACTAACAACTTCCTGTCCTTAAATCCCAGACGAGCTTCTCGTGTTCCTGAACCAGTCAACAGAATTCTGCAACCATTTTGAGGACAGCTATTGGTATTGCTACATCGTGCTGGTGCTCTTTGCTTTCACTGTTCCGGTGGGACTGCTGGGAAACCTAGTAGTGCTCATCAACCACACCTGCTTTAGGAAAACCTCAAGCTCCAGCAACATTTTCCTGCTTAACCTGACTCTGTGTGACTCGGGGTGGATCCTCACACTGCCCTTCTCCCTCTACATTACCTTGAGGAGGCCCCACATCACAAACATACAGATCTTCTGTCAGTTCAAGAAGTCCTTCTTCAACATCAACATATATGGCAGCATCCTCTTCCTGACTCTAATCAGTTTCGACCGCTTCGTTGGCACAGTGCACCCGATCAGTTCTCTTCGTTGGTGGAATGCGGGTAAAGCCAAACTGTGCTCCTTCTGTGTGTGGGTGCTGGTCGTCCTTAGCTCCATTCCTGACTTATTTCTAACTTTTTCTATTCAGCCCACAGAAAATGTCACTGTGTGTGTGGACCAGATCCAGGATCCTTTTTACTATGTCAGAACAGCCATCATTATCAGAACAACAATAGGCTTCCTGCTGCCGTTCACTGTCATGCTTGCTTTTTACACTATGACGGTTCGAGTTTTGAGGCGTCTCCCAAGAGGTCAAAGCAACCGAGCGAGAGGAAAGCCCCTACATCTCCTTACTGCCGCCATTCTCGTCTTTGTGGTCTCCTTTCTGCCCTACCACACTATGGCCACCACCATGGTATTCATGAGGATTTCTAACCTGGTGACCCCCTCCAACACCAATGTACTCTATGCTTGCTATGAGTTTTCTGAAGCCATGTGCAGTGTAAGCAGCTGCCTGGACCCAGTGCTGTATATTCTGGCAGGTGAACAATTCCAGAGGAAGTTCCTGGCATGGAAAAGAGGCCAATACAGGAGGTTCTGCTGCAGAGCCAGCAGGAGGATTGGGGTAATTGAGTGATTTGCTGGAGACAGTTTATGGCTAGTTACCTTAACTTGCCTTGGTTCAAATAAGGTCCTGGCATGGTACTAGGATAATGTTGGCGCTATGCATTCCTTTGCAGACCCAGTCATTTAGAGCCAGTGGCAAAAATATATAGAACAACCTTAGTGGCAATTATGGCCTAATGGCCCCCAGAGGATACAAAGCATAACAACCAGGTCTGTAGTATAGTAGCACTAAGTGTTAAAAACAATGTATAGTCAACACACTATCTCCAGTTCAAACAATCAGCATTTTACATTGCACCATTAGCGCCTCCACAAATGGACAAAAGTGCTAGAGCAAGAATCCAGCTTCCCTGTTGCTACAGTGCCAGTGGCAGATATGATATAATAGTATAATTATCCTGGCCTGTCTGCTACTGAATCTACTGTGTAAGAGGAATGAAAAAGTATAGTGCTGTGACTGACCATCTGGGATCAATGCAACAACACAGCAAGATTGCATTATTGTCTATTCTATATTACATAAACATTTGGTTAAGATGAAAATAAATCAGATTAATCAATAAATCTTCTGTGGTCTTATCCTTGTTTGTGCATTGAAGCTGTGCCTATTAAAATCTGTGCACAGCTAACGTCACACTCACTGATAACACAAGCTTGAGTTTTGCTTATATAATGTATGAGAGTCATACAGGTGACAAATTATTTTCCAAAGACCTGAATAAAAGGTTCTTTAAGTACCTCATCCTCCAAGACCGTTGGCAAATAATAGCACAATCTATTTTGTGTCCACAGAATTTCTTAATATTACTAGTGTGCCAAGTCTAAATCACTGGCTTAAGGATATTATACCACGACCAAGTCTTTCAATTTTCCTTTACTTTAAGCAGATTTTATTTGTTGCTTTACATCAAAGTATTTCAGTTTTCTTGTTTTGGTGGCAGTGAGTCTTTTACTCATATAACAAATTCACCAATGTGGAAGTTTTCCACATTGGTGAATTTGGCCACAACTTCCCTGTTGGCAACACGGAATGCCACAAACACAACAACCAGCTGATCCGAGCAGAGGTGGGCAGAGTGTAAACAGGTAATCCACGACTTGCTGTGACAATAAAACAAGATTATTTTTAAACTGCATTGTCATATTACATTATGATAGTAAGAACTCTGTAACTGCGCATAACAAAAAAATACCGAAATCTGTTTATGTTTCGTGAAAAGAAAAATTATATATACATCGGCCAAATATTGGTATCAATCTTAAAAATCCAGTCTCCGTTAATCTTTTTTCTGTACGTTCACACCTCAAAGCACAAATTAGTGTCTGTGAGTCAACACTGCATAGTACACTACTAATTTAAAACATCAGACCAGTCAAGTTCGAAGACCTTAAATGTCTGCTTATCAGAACTTTACTCATTTTTTGAATGGATGTTTAGCCTGCTATGCTTTTCATAGCATGACAATCATGTGAATTGTGTTATTTATCAAATGTTCACCCCACACTGACTATCAGAGTCTATTAAAGAGGAGCATCAAAGCTGATCTGACAGCTTGTGGTTGCCAAACAGTTTCCGAACACACTCTATGTCACCCGACCCTTAAGATTTTAACAATCCCTATGACAGAATTAAATATAATCCTGTTAGACGCTTGTTATTTGTTAGTTATGGTGCCCGTACCTGTTCAAATATTTTGACTGTATTGCAGAGGAGTGGATGCTACCATGGAAAATGTGATCATCATCAACAATGTACCATCCATACTGATACCTGAACTACACAATGCACAGTCTTTGTATTGCAAACATTGCTCTGTATTCAAGTCATCTATTCATACACATTATACTGTAAACTGTGAGGGTTTGCATATAATGCATATGCACTTTCATCTATTTTAGGTTTCAGTATGCAGCACTATTGCATCTTGTTTTGATTCCAAACCTCAGAACAATCCTGCCCCCTTAGGGATCTAAGAGTAAAAAAACAGAACACAAAAAAACAACAACAAAAAAACAGAACAGAAACCCCGAGTTTCCTCTCTATCTGCAGTTCAGCATGTGAACAGGACCAAACCCATTCATCACATTGCTTATTTGCCAAGCTGTGGCAACACTGTGAGGCAGGGTGGGGGGTGTTTGTTGAAGCAGCTACGGCTACTAATGTCCCCAGAGCTGAGCACCTCTGTAACTAAGCATATGGATAATAAATCAGAGGTGGGAAAGTGACAAAAGAACTCCCTCCACTGGGAGACTGCAGCAAATAGAGCCGAGACATAGAGAGCTGGCAACTAGGCCAGTGTACCACTGTACCTGTTCCAGTAAGCAGTGTGGAAGTCTAGTTTTGTTATTTATGGCTTGGCTCTGAAGTCATACATTTCAGGTAAATAAGCAATTTCCTCTTGGCTGGTTTCCTTTGTTTGCTTGCTCTTTGTGTCTTTGTCTCCCTCTGCTGTTCAATTACTTGTCAGTTTTTGATTTTTTAATTCTTCCAGATAATTTTCGAGGTTTGTATATCAACACAAGATAAAAGGCAAATTTCCCTTCACAACCAACAAAAAGGTTATGTTATTATCTCATAAAGGAAAGGTACGCTTCCAAATACGATTTCCTTTTCTCCACTACGCCTGCTGCTTGTCATGTAGTAGGAGGTGCAAGAGCCAGAATCCTGGGGAAATAACTTGTGTTACGTTTTTAGCTGACACACGCTTAGCTATGTCCAAGAGCTAGGAAAACGCTAACTGAATTTCTCATGAAAATGGTGAGACTGAACCAAAGCAATGATTCTAAAAAACATTCCGTAGAGAGGTGCTGATGGTGATCAAGCTTTAAAACCTGCGTGCATTTAACCTTTCCTGGAGCCTAAGGTAGCACATTTATTTTTGTTCACACCTAAATTTACAATGACAGGGAAGTCAGGGAAACTGACTGCAACAAAGAGACAAATGCACGGGCAATAAAATATCGCATAGCTACATACATATAAATATAACACACAGAGCCTCCTA
>NW_005187428.1:3187819-3196794 GCF_000239375.1 Pundamilia nyererei | reverse complement strand
ACTCTCACATTACTTACTATTCACAATATCTGGAGCCTTAAATGACTCATTCAGGTGGATAAGAGAAGTCATAGCTTGATTGAATGTAAGTGTCTGTAATAACATGCAAAGTAGGATCTAATCCAGTTAGGACAGTGCTCCACATGAATTAACATTACCCTTCACTTTGCCTTTTGGAATTCACAAAGCCTCAGAGAGAAATAGGTGAATATTTTATGCTAATATGGTCACTGAGGCAGCATTAAAGAGATGGGCAGTGTCATTTTCTGCAAAGTCAAAATTGACAAAATAGACGGCTGCATTTATACTAACCTAAACTAAATGTTACATTTTAGCTGTACTTTTTAAAAACAATCTTCCTTCTTCACATTATTTCACCTGTAACACACTTATTAGAGCCCGACTGACAGGCTAATATTAGCAATTTAGCCATATATCGGTATCGGCATTTATAATAGCTATACCCATATAGTTACGTGGCTTTGCGTGACTGAGACTTGGAACACTGGGTCTGGCTCTAACAATTATTTCATTAGGAACTCATTGACATGAAACCCAGAGAACCCAGTATGACCCAAGATTTCATACAAATGTGTAATGACAGCCAGTCTTGCCTTGAATGACCAGAAGTCATTGGCTAGCACCCACTCGATTAGAGAGCAAACATAGCCTTGAGAGGCTGAATGGAGCAGGATAGGTTGTTCCTTGAGCCTCAAATGTCAACTTAAAAATCACACAAGTCACTCATCAAAGAGCGTTTATTCACTGTGGAAACACTGCGGTGCACCCATGCCTAACCCGTATAGCAACACGAATGAAAACTAGTTCAAATAAAGTGTTATGCAGCAACTGGATTAAAAACTGTGAGTTTCTGAGAGGGGACATACTATATATATTGTGACAAATACCGCACAAAAAGAGGAAGGCTGTGGGTGCAATTCACAGCAAAACATTTTCTAGGCCATGATAAATTATAAATGATGCAGGGGATGTGTCACCTTTCAAAACCGATGTCAGCTTCCAGGCCTGAGACACATTTCTATAAAGTTAGGCATGAAACTGCAAACAGTGTCAGAACTTTAGCTCTGGTTCAAGGGAACAAGAAGACACCCTCTTCTAAATGTGGATACAGGAAAAAACAAAAAAACAAAAAAAACTTTCAGTGTGCCACTCCAAAGTGCTTTTTTTTTTTAAGATGCTCAGACCTTTGCATGGATTGTGTTCCTACCCAGAAGCATTCCCACTGGCTCCCTACATATCAGAGGATAGAAGAGACAATAGAGTCATATCTGCACAATGTTAGTGGGGGATATCACGATGAGCAGTAAGTGGGCCATGTGGGCCTGTGTGGCAGACTTATAATGGATGATTGATTTTATTGTGGGCCTGCTTCTGTAGTGCTTCTCTTATGCTCTACCTGTGTTTGTGATTGCATAACCGCTCCACTGAAATGTTGTGCATGGCATATCTCGCCTCTCCAACTCTCAGCCTCACTCAGACACACGCACAAACACACATCCGTGCATGTGCTTGCAAAATATCGCTGCTCTCTCACACTTACAGACACACACGCCCGCACACAGAAGTCCAAACCATCTGTTCAGAAGCTTGTTGAAGTGCATTAGTTGCACCTGGCTATGAATGAGCTGCACTCCTCTCCTACATACCTTAGAGCTAATGCAATTGCATTGACCCCGATACAGATCCACCGGGCCCTAGTGTAAAACCTGACATAAAACTGACTGAACTACATGCACACCTACTGTACATTGCCATTATGAATCATGCAACTGACAAATTGCTGGTGGTGTAACACACCAAGAGTCTGGAGCTTCCACAACACTCCAGAACTGGAAAATTTTTTTGTGTCAATGTGATTTTAAAATGATGTACAAATCCCAGTTTGAGCACTATGTGAATTATGAAAATAGTTATATAGTGGATTTATTTGTATGCAAACAGATACACCCGAGTCCCCTGTAGGTTCTTTTCCATCATCATGCTGCCTGTAGCCACCTGATTGTGCGGGACATATTGTGTCGCCATCATGCTGCTTAGCAATCGTCCAATAACAAACTAAAATCACAGACCAAGAAAATACTGTAGCATAAACATGTAATAGTTTGGGAACAAAATATCACAAAACTTACTTTTTAAAAAGCAACTTCGTTCCGATGAAGAAGTTAGAACTGCTAAACATTTTCTGACTGAAGTCTTGTATGAACGTTGGAAATGCTTTCGGAGTGCCAAATGCACAATGAATAAAATTGATTAACCCGACTGTAATGAAATGGCAGCGGGCATTTTAAAATCTGCCGTTTTGGGGAGCAGTCTGACACTTAACCTCCGTTACATCCAGTAAATGTAACACGCTGGCTTTGCCAGTCTGTTAAAGTGAAGGCACTCTCTGGTGATGAGAGCCAGTGGGTATTTCTCTAACTCACAAGGATTTTCTTAATACAGATGAACAAAAATCAGGACAATTTACTTTATCCTCCATTCCTAATCCCGACCAAACTGGTCATGTGGTTAGATAGAAGGATGAATAGACCCTTTAAATTTTTTCCTTTATTAATCTGGTGGACAATATAAGTACTGCAGATGGACCTAAAGAACACATTTACAATTAATTTTAAAACCTCCTTTTTACAATGTTTTGAAATTGAAATTGTTGTACTGATATTTAGATTAATAGAAATTAAACAAGAAAGAAAAAGCAATGAGATTTTGCATACAGAAGTGAATGGCTGGAAGACTCTTCAGCTATCAGGCCTCTCTACTGTGGGACCAGCTCCCAGTTTGGATTCCAGAGACAGACGCCCTCTCTACTTTTAAGATTAGGCTTAAATTTTCCCTTTTTGATAAAGCTTATAGTTAGGGTTGCATCAGGTGACACTGGACCCTTTTGTTGCATTTAATCATTAGTTATTTTTAAACTCTGGCTCTCTCTCACAGCATGTCTTTTGTCACCGATCGCAGCAGATGGCAGCCCCTGGTTCTGCCTGAGTGTTCTTCCTGTTAAAAGGGAGTTTTTCCTTCCCATTGTCACCAAGTGCTTGCTCATAGGGTTTGTGATATGTAATAATGCAGGGTCTTTACCTTACAACATAAAACACCTCAAGTCAACCGATACTGGATACTGGTACAATAGATATATATATAGAGAGAGAGAGACAGACAGACAGACAACAACAAGCAATACCCCAGAAGATGAAAATGAAACCGTGAAAAAAACAAAACAAAGAAAGAAATATTTCATCTTAACCCTAATGTGATGATCAGAGTAGGGACTAAAGTGCCACTTCTTGGGTAGGTGCTCTACAGTCTCATGTCTCACACATGTACGCATTGCCTATGTGAGTCAATTAGTCAGTACTCTTGATGGGTGTCTATTCGTTAATGCAACTCCATGCAGTTCAGACTTGTTGTACTGAAAGTGTGTATGAGGTTGTAGTGATCAGTGTTCATTTCACAGCCTAGTGAGTACACACGTCTGAAAGGGGTTTAATTTGCCACATTGTTGATGGTCTATACACGCAAGCGCACAGTGACACTAAGCTATAATTTAGAACCTCTGAGCAATAAGCTAGCTAGTTTTATCATCTTAAACCAAATGAAAATCCATTCTTTTATCTTTTCACCGTGAACACATCACTGTGGCTGATCAAGAAGTAGTTGCAGCAACCCAACTTCCTATAACAAAACTTGCATTTATTTAGATATGGGCATTTATACCCACCAATGATAGATGAGCCCAGAAAATCCAAAATATGTAAATTTACGCATCATGTTAAGGCCTTTTGTTAAGGCTTTAAAAATGCAATTATTATATGTATTATATACTATATATGATATTTTATATTTTGCAATGAATAAATATTACATGTTCTATTTCAGACAAACATTTATTTAAATCATATCAAATTACCTTTTTATTTTCTCAGTCTAGTAATGGAGTCCTGACCCAAAAGAAAGAAAAAAAACGTTAGACTCTAAGTATAAAAACCCTCCAATTTATTCAGTGATTGCAAGTGAAGAGACAATTTTGCTATTACTAGATCTAATAACTCCCCACTTGCTCCACTTCCCATCTTATAGGAAGGACTCTGCATTTGCTGAAACTGTCATGTCATCATGGACTCTCAGTTTTCTATTTATGTTCAGAGAAGATGATCACTTCGAGCACCTGCCACCACTCTGTGCCGTCTAATTATAGTCAGTAACGGTTCATCCAAGAAGATAAACCAGGGTGCCCAATAATATCCGGCACTAAGTGACTTGTGAAGTGAGCAGGAAATGAAACGCGTGAGTTCAACTGGAAGCACTGCGCAGTTCATAAAAGTGAAGGGAGGATGACAATGGAGTCACAGTAAAGGAGAGTGACTAGGAGGAAGCCGAGCGAGCAACAGAGTGATACAAGTGTCATACGAACAGATGAAGAAAAAAAAAGCCAGGTTGGTGAAAAAGAAGAGGAAATGTATCAAAGAGGTGTGAGAGCAGCTGGTTTTTATGTACATTAAAGCTTTATAAAAATGTAACAGTGCAAATGCAAATTCCTTGCTGAAAGTTTAACCAAAAGGCATTTCCAGTAGAAATGGGCTGACATATCCTGAGCATAACCATGTATAATATCCACTGAAGTTAAAAAGAGGTGCTTTGCAACATTAAACTGCAGTGTGCAGTACGCATTTTTCGGACCATAAGGTGCACGGGATTATAAGGCACATTAAGTGAAACAAAGCAGTCAGATAAATCAAACTTTATTAAACTCATTCTTCTTGCTTCCTCCACTTCTGTACCATTGATTCATTAATGTTGAATTCTCTGGCAGCTGCTCTATTCCCATGTTGCTGCAGTATATTAATGACTAACCTGGTATTGTGGATGGATTATCTCAGTTGTTCTCCTGACTGAAGTTTGGTCCGTTTACAGCATCCTGCCATGCGATTGCATTTGTCTCTAACCATGAAGAACCTTCACGTTAACTTTTATAAGTGGAAAAGTGTTAGTGTTCGTCCTCCAGCTTCACTGTTTATGTTATGCTAACATAGCTGTGTCGCTAGCGATCACGTAGCACATCATTATATACCAGCTAGCCCAACTTCAGTAACCCTACAAACGTCACTGCTGTTTAGTTTCCTGTCTTCATTTATGTTGGAAGTGATAGCAGAGCTGTACGTTTGATTTTTTTTTTCAGAAATCTCTCAGTCAGAACATGCTATATCATGCTTAGGTAACTAGCGAAACTAGCGAGCTAACTTCCGCTAGCTTCCTGCTAACTTCTAACTCCGTTAAATGTAATAACTTTTGTTTTCATGGATGCCTGGAAGTTAAACTTTATAGTTACACCTGGTAAAGCAGCAATGCTGATCGTTTTATTAAAGATGAAAGAATTTAGACAGTTTTTAACTCTCAGTGATGCTGCAGTGTTGTTTGACCTGAAGATTAGGGAGTTTAGGACCCAGATTACTCCCAGATTTAAGAGCATCTTAGTCCGACAAATATGACAATAACAACGGCCGCTTGCATGTTCTGCAAAAAAATGTGCTTTGTTGTGTATCTGACGGACAAACACCAAACCAGTTCCACATCACTGAAGTTGCACCATTTTTACAAACCAATTCTGGTTCATCTGTTTCACTCAACAATCGGCCATGTGCGTATGAAAACAAAGGCACTGCGCATGCGCGTTTTACTCCCATTCTATCGCGATATGTCATTTTCCTATCGCTGCCTAACATTATACCGGTATTACCGTGAACGGTATAATATGGCCCAGCCCTAATGGGAATCACCTTATTGGTACATAAATTGTATGCCTATCAAGCTAAAATAAATAAATATAAAAGTATAAACACATAATAAATACAGTTTAAAATGTAGAAGTTGCTAAATTGTCTGTTATGTGTAAATACATAACACTGACCTATAAATCATCCTGTTAAGTCACTTAACAAACCAACAACAAAAAGCATTTGAAAGTGGTCAGCTATGAGGACTGAAAATTAAAATAAAAAAGCAAACGAATGTCCAAAGAAAAACTTTCACAGACCTTCAGAAAGCCTGGAGAAATATTTCTCAAGAGCAGGTTAAAAAAAACATTACAAGAACATCTGGCTCCTCAACAGCAAAAATACATTAAAACGAGAGAAAGCTCAGGACTATTGCACAGCAATGTATAAAGAAACACATACAAAAAGATCACTGCATACACAAACTTTAGCAGACACTCTTCATTTTATATTTTGGAATAATTAGAGGAAGAAATAAGGGAAATTTTGTTTATTGCTTGGGTGTCTGCCATGAATACAGGAGTGTGCTTGTGAGTCCAACGTTAAGTCTCTGAGGTAATCTTCTAATATTATTTCCATCTGCACTTTTTCTACTGAGACATTTCTAAATACCTCTAGTCACAAATCTGTTGAAGGAATGCAAGTCCTCATATAGAATTTCAGTGTACATCTAGTTGCCGCAATGAAAAGATGAATCAGCAGCGATTTCAACAAAGAAAATAATTAACAATCTCTTTAATTACGTTCCCATTGACAAAAAAAAAGCAGAGCAGGAGTATAAACGTGCTTCTCCCCGATGAATAGCAACAACAAGGACATCAATGGGAGTGGTGGGGGGAGTTCCCTCAGACAGAAAAGCCATTACTCTGCACATTCCACTGCATTATTGTGTGCATGACTTACCAAAGAGCTGGCGGTGAAATATAAACTTCCCGGCTAACAGGCCAGTGATAATGGCCAGTATCCAGCCAATTACTTTCAGGATGTTCCACCCGAGGCCTGGGTACTTGTTGAAGAGGAAAGAGAAACAGTTCCCCACCACAATCATATGGGCCTCTGTCTGACTGTGAGAGATGGGGTCCTCGGCGAAAATTAGGAAGTTAAAAAAGGTGACGAGGTACGCCACAATGAGACGGGACCACGGGTGCTGGAAATAGTAGCGAAAAAGGGCATCTATTTCCATCTTGCTAAGCCCTCCAGCCACACTACACCTGGGAGTCAGAGAGAGAGAGAGAGAGAGAAAGTGCTTCTTTTAGTCAGATTACATTACCAGCCAGGCAGATTAGAGCAAACGCACCCCTCAGACACAGATTAGTGGTTGGAATATCACTAAAGATAATGGATTAGGATCATGCTCAATTCAGACCCGGCTCAGATAGAGCAGCACCTCCAATAACGCACACAGATTTCTTAACACAAAACCAGAGTTTCCAATCAGTCCTAAGATTATCACTCAGCTGTAAATTAGCAAACAGCCTATATCCTGTAATCGATTTAAAGGAGAGAAAAATAACATAAAGTGGACGATCAATCCACTCAAGTGTCCTCTTGTGCCGGTGAATCCCGTGTCATACCTGGAAGTGGTGGACTCTTGAAGTACTATATATCTATTAGCTATAAATCGCTGGCTCGTCTCCTTTCAGCCCGTCTGCTCTGCGCTCTTCTTAAAAAAAACTGTTCCAGCATTACAGTGAGGCTTTCCCCGGCAACACCAGCCAAGCAGTGCATGAGTAACCTGCAGACACCCCGTCCCTCCTGTATTTTTAATCATTATTCACCCATGAACTCCACTCTTTCTTTACTCCATCGCTCTCTACCTCTTTGAACCGTCTGACTTTGCTGGGCTGAACTTCTGCCTGCTTTCATACCTTCCCTAAAACAGGGCATGGAGGGGGAAGAAGGAATTATGTAATGGCTTCAAAAATAGACCTGGCTATTAAATTTCACCAGCATCATGTTTGTCTTGTCATGATGCTGCCACCTTGGGTGATAGTAGGCTGATGAGGTAAAATGCAGATTTAGTTTACTTTCTTTATCAAACTGCAAGCATTTAGAGGAAGACGAGCAGGAGGAGAAGGCAGACTTTTAGTGTGACCAGGGACCTGCTCCCATTCTGTGGCTAGCAACTTGTGACCAGAGAGTCCCAAAACATGAGTTAAGTGGGACTTAGCACCCAAAAAAGAACAAATTGGGCCGGGATAAGTTTATCTGAAGGTGGGTGGGTGGGCTATACCCTAGATAACCACGATGAGTAATGAAGAGCTCAACTGATGTTTCGGGACCTGAACTCCCTCTAAAGCATAAAGATTAGATTTGCACTGATCAGAGCAGAGCAGTCTAAGTGCTGCAGGAAATACTCCAAATGGCCTCTCTATTTGAGGCACTTCTGGCAATTTCTGAATGGACTATCGTGTTCAGGGCATTAGTGCGTGATCGCACCAATCTCCCTTCTAACGACGCCAAATGTCACATCACTGACCTTATATAATTATGAGATTTCACAACAAGCTTGACCATTTTGGTTCCTTCTTATCTGAATGTAGGGTACACCGAGTGAGATGTGGGACAGCCAAAATCCGTGCAAGTTACCTGCATGCACGTCGCTTTTTCTCATTTGTGCATGTGCAGTGGGTAAAGTCAACACGATTTTACACACCTGCTCCACGCCGTTTTATCTCTCAGTCGATGTCCAGGACGAGAAGCCCCGCTCCCGCTCTGCTCTCCGGCCACATCAAGCCGGCAGCGGCGCTCTAATCATCCTAAACAGGAGATGATACGACAGGGCTGAAGTGGGATTATCCATGCGACCTGTTGTTGTTGGTATACGACAGAGGCACCCACAAATCCTCTGTCATTGTGCCGGACTGTCCATACGCCGGGCGGGGCGGCTATTAAGCGGGCGGTGCTTCGTCACTGAGTCCCTGCCGTGAGGTGCGGTTTCTGGGTAGTAAGTAGGACGCTTCTACCGCCGCTGTAGCAAGGATGGAGGAGGCTGAATCCACACAGCAAGCGCAGCATCAGTGCAACGCAATGTAGCCAACACGTTGATTCACTAGCGCCAAAGTCAGAGCCAATACAAATACACGACTTCCGCTCACGTGTTTCAAAATAAAATGATAGCGACATCCATAACACAAGTAAGACTTGAGGAATCTATAAGTATACCAATATATGTATCACAAC
>NW_005187428.1:3184315-3185295 GCF_000239375.1 Pundamilia nyererei | reverse complement strand
CACACCTGCTTCTTCAATAGCCAAATATCACCTTTAAGAAACACAAGCAATAAGAAACTTAAGTACTAACCCTTAAACTGTAAAAGAAATAGCATGGTAAGCTGTGGATATGATTGCCTTCTGTGTTGTGAATGTTGGGACAGGTCTCACACATTAATCATGCTGCTGGGCAGAAAGTGGTAAACTGGATAGACTTTTAGCATCACATAAGTCATGGGAATAAACCCACAGTGTTTTCAGTTTTCCTTGTCCAGAGTCCCAATGTGAGGTTCTTTTAAGATCTATTACCTTGTACAGAATGTTTTTGTCTGTTTTCAAACACTGAAAAAACAGACTTATATGTAATCACCAAAGAACACATATAAACAAGAAATGAAGAAAGCCACAGGGGTGGGGGTGGGGATAGGCTGAAAACCCACCAGTAGAGTCAGAGTGAGAGGTGAGTTTTCCTCTAGTCAGGTCACCAGGGCTACGACATTTACACAGACAACCAATCACACTTATATTCACACCTACAGTCAATTTAGAATTGCCAGTCAGCCGAACATGAATGTGTTTTGTATGAGAGACAAAGCTGGAGTACCTCGAGAAAACACAAGCAGCACAGGGAGACCGTGAATTTTCCACACAGAAGGGCGCCAGCCAGCTGGTTGATTCAAACCCAGGACTCTCTTGACTCTTTTCAGTGGCTGGTGCCTGGTGCTATGAATGTCTGTTTCTTTGTGTTGGCTTGTCTGTGTGAAGCTTGCATGTTGTCCCTGTGCTTGTTTGAATTCTTACACAATACTCTGGCTTCCCCTGACAGTCCAAAGGCTTGGTTTTAGGTTAATTGGCAATTCTAAACTTTTGTATTTTGACTTTTCTAAGAGACTAAGTAATTGTCTTATTTTAAAATGGTGTGTGCATATGAGTACTGCTGCTGTGCTTGCCCAAAGCCTGGTCCCCTTTAGTTCCCTGTGTAAGAAAATGTCCCGTTTCAT
>NW_005187428.1:3171743-3182056 GCF_000239375.1 Pundamilia nyererei | reverse complement strand
CATTGCTTAAGCCGTGTTGTAATTAAAAGGAAAAAGGGATTTATGCAGGGCGTGACCACTTGTTATACACGATGGCATCGCAGCAAAAATAGAAACAACCCCCGAGGTTAAACTTACAAATCAGGCAACCTTAAAATAGAAGTACAAACGTACTTGTTACTGCTGTGTCCGAATAGTGTTTTTTTTCTTTTTCTGTTTTATCTTTTAAATATATATATGTTAAACGTAAAGCTTAATACAGGGGCTCCTCTAAGCTAAACCCTTTTTTTGGTTGTTTGTAGCTCACCAGATTTTGGTGGTGGTGAAAAACAAAAGTGAATCCTAGTAATTCAGGGAATATGACCCAGTTCATTTACTTCCATGTGTTACATGGAAGATTTTTCTTTAGTGCCTTCCTGCAAAAGTGATTTTAAAAATGTCTAAATAGTTTGTTGGACTTGTGCCATTAAGGTTCCCTTGGGCTTTGTGTTACAGCTATTAAGAAGTTGGTTTGAATCTGAATTATCACCCTTTTTAAATTTATTAAAAGAAAATGTATTTATTGTGACTGGGTTTGAGATCAAAGGTTGAACCAAAATAATAGGACTGACAAGTTTTCTTGATGGCCTGCTCACTCAAAGCCTGTGCAATACGGGATAAAATGCTAACTTTACAAAGGGTCTGCAGGTGCTGAATGCTTAATGAGAAGATCATTTTGTGGCCTTTGTCTAATGGCTGACATCAGATGGTTCACAGGCTATTATGAGTCATTAAACCTTTAGGTGTAGACTCATAATCATATGACTCATGATGGCCATGTTAAGATGAGCGTGGTGTTGTTGAGCCTGCATTGTTTAAAGGAGGGGAAGAAAACCCTGACCTTATGTCTTTTTTTCTCTCAGCGGGGAATGATGTGAAGGATATCTTTGCCAGTGCGAAGAGCGGGGATCAGTATCGTGCCCTAAAGATCGTCATCAAGGATGGTAAGCAGCGCTCTAGTGTCCTGGAGTTTGTTTACTTCTACCTAAATGTCTGCCAAGGCTGACATTAGCATTTCTTTATAAAGAAACAAAACTCTGCACTGCTGATTTTTTTTCTCTCTCTCTTTTTGTCCACATCTGCTCTCCAGAGCAGCTGACTCTAGGTGCCAGCAGGAAAGCATCTAAAAAATGGGACCAGGAATACGATTCTTTAGTGCTACCCCTCCTCGACGATGATGTGCCCTGCTACGTTCTATACCGGCTAGACTCCAATAACAACCAGGGCTACGAGTGGATCTTCCTGGCCTGGTCACCGGACCACTCTGCTGTAAGGAAAAAAACCCCAAACTATCCCGGCTTTAATGAATAGCTTTCCATTCTGCATGGCATTTGTCCTTCTCTGCTATGGGTATCAGACGGGTGGGGTTTACCACATCAAGGCAGTCGTTCTTTTATATGCATTCATTATTTCCTAACAGACCTCTTGAAAGCTAAATATGGGTAAATTATGTTTTTCCAAATAGCACGGTGCATAGCCTCAGCCTCTCCTTCTTGACTTAAAATTTACCCTCATTGCTTTTAGGTGGCATATTCCTTTCATGCATTGGTGTTTTGTTGTAATGCAAATGTGTGTGCTTGCAATTTATGCGTTCTTGTCTCGCACATTGTCATTTAAGTCATTGTTGTTTGGTCTCACTGAAACTTGATGAACCACTTGCAGCCTGGAGTTGCTGTGAACAAGAATAGCCGTAACAAATAACACACAAGTGTGTTTCTGCAGCAGTGAAATGGGGAATGTTGCGAGGAGAAGCGACCGGTGCCCAGATAAAGTGCAATGGAGGATTATTTGTAGCACGGTGGACTTTAGAATCACTTTCTGAAGGAGGAGCTGAGCTCAGCATTCCTGACCTCTAGTATAAAGCACGAGCCTTCAGGTTTAGGCTTGCTTGGAAGTTGCAAAACATTTTTCCAATGCATGCATGCACTCGTTTTTATCATGTGCATTTTTTTTTCACTTCGTTAGAACTGGAGCTGGATTTACGTAGCCTTAAATCACACGTTTGATATTTAAAGGTATCTTGTAAAGTTTTGGTTACCACTAGTGTAACTGAATTTGAGCAGTTCCCTATTTTTATGACAGGAAATGCAGCAATAAACCAGCAAACACATGAAAGAATGTCTTGACAGAAGCACCGGCTGTAATATGTATTATAATATTTCTCACTTTTTTTTAAGGCAAGCAACAATAAAATGTTTTTTTTTCTTTAAAGATAAAGCTCCCATTGCCTTATGTCCTGTGTAAAGTTTGCTAAATAAGTGGGTTTTTTTTGTTTTTTGTTTTTTGGATATTCACAACAGGTGCGACACAAAATGTTATATGCTGCTACCAGAGCAACACTGAAGAAGGAGTTTGGAGGCGGGCACATCAAGGATGAGATTTTTGGTACCAGCAAGGTTGGTCAAGTGAAAGGCTTGTTACTCAGTAGTTTAACAGTGCCAAGTTAAATGTCAGTGTTAGTGTTTAGCACCTAATAGGAACTGTGATTACTATATCAGTAACGGTGAGTCAGTGTGTGTTTCTGCATGCCGTGTGATTGGGCTGTTCTTTACCTGCAGGATGATTTGAGCCTCGGTGGTTACAAGAAACATCTGACCTCTCAAGCTGCTCCTTTGCCTCTTACTGCTGCAGAAGAGGAACTGAGGCAGATCAAACTGAATGAGGTAACACACACACACACACACACACACACACAGACAAGTGATTTGGATTTTATCACTTGGTCACCGCTTAGAGTTGTCATCATCTTGGAGGAAACGATGTTCTGTGCAGTGCTTGCTGCACGCATGCGGTCACTTGTTGACAAGTTCTCTGGCTTGAAGTGTTCTAAAGTGGGTGTGGATTAGGCTTCTCGTTTCTCTTTTGGCATTACGTCATTATCACATTGGAGGCTTCACTGGGAGAAAGCACTGGCTTGCTTTAGCTCAGCGGTATCCCTCCTCATTGCATATCCTGGGTGTGGTAGGTAAATCCAAACCAGTACAGTGTAGGGTATCAATGAAAGCTGGCGCTGAAGCTTTCCAAACAGCGCAAGGTCAGCAGCAATGCAAGTGTGCATATGCTTGCCTGGCAGTATCAGTGCAGTGCAGAGATGCTGATGCATTAGAACAGCAGGATGTTCTAATGCATCGGGAAGAGATAAAGCTATTAGCTGTGTGTATATCCTTAGCTCCACAAAACGTGCTGTTTAGAGTTGTAAACACTGGTTAGCCTAATCAGCAAAGGGACTAAAAGAAGAGCTTTTTGATTGTTCTAATCGAACATTTACATGTTGGGAGCTAAATGCAAATGAGAGGGTTCTGTAGCTCTTAGTATTTGGCAGTGATTGGTCACAAGAGTACAGGTGAGCTGCATCAATGGCTTGTGCCTTTGTTGTGATCAGATAAAGAAGTGCTGTAATGTGATACTTGTTGCAGGCAGTGTCGTCAGCAGTGTTTACAGTGCTGATATCAAGGTCTCCGGGGATGTGCCACTGACTCCAACAGACAAATGAAAATGGGAACATTTGAAGTTTCACTCTTTATACTTCTGGAGAGTATTCCTAGAATTTTGCCGAGAATTTCTTCAGTGTTAAGAAACAACCTGTTTCTAATTGCTGCTCTCCCAGCTCCGCCACATGAACAAGAACTATCTTTCTTACCATATATGGAAGTGCTCTGAGTAGAGTGCAGGCTGTCTCCAAAAGTACGGTCAATTAAAAGCAGCAGAGCAAATGGGAAGTGAGGTTTTTTTGCTCTTCCCACTTGCCCAGCTGTTGAAGGAAGATGATATACTGTTAATCTGTACTGCCTAGCTCAAAAAGCCTTTGAAATATTTATTGTTGCTTTGCCTCGGAGACTGCACACTTTTTTCCAAGCAGATGGATAAAAGACCTGCAATCCTTTTTGGTATGCGCGATAGCTACATGGGAGGCTCAATCATGTTTGCATGGCATTTCATTTTGTGGGAACAAGCCTCTAAAAATAGATGCAATCCATCAGTGTAATCCTTCCAGAATTTCCAGTTTTCAGTGCAATTTCTCGGAGGCGCCTTGTCACTTCGATACAAGCACCTCATCTGTAATCATCAGGTCTAGCTCTGAAGATGTGCAAAGCACTTGTAATCCTAAAAAGTTTTTTTTTTTTGTGTTCTTTTTTTAACGGTGTGCCCTCACATGATTACACTTATTGAATTATTGTGGCTTATGTTTTGATTTTGAAGACATTTGATGCTTGCTAAGTAATGCTCTGATCAGCCTACTTTAAAGGCTTAGATATCATTTTTCAGTGTTTTTGTCAATTGTAGTGTTTTAATGACGATAATGGGACTGTAGAACTCAAAGTGTGTCTCGTTTCTGTGTCTTCGTTTGTGGTGTGTTTAGGTGCAGACTGACATCAGTGTGGACACCAAGCAGCAGACTCTGCAGGGAGTGGCTTTCCCTATTCATAAAGATGCCATCGCAGCACTTGAACGTTTCAGGGACAAGAAAATCAACTACGTACAACTGGTGAGTTATTAGCTGGGGTTATTAGCCTCTACATGGCCAAGTGTCAGCATACCTGTCACAGCACTACATCTGGGCATTTTTACATGCCATGGGATTACAAAGTATTGTAAGGCCAGCCACATACTCCTGGTGTCTGCAGCTTTCTGCATACACGTCTGCAAGGCTGTATCCTGGTCTAAATGACCGTAATTAGCTCAGCACTGACATATTCATATTCAATAATTTGAATGTGCAGTTGGAGTTTTTACCTTGTGTTTGGAAAGATGCAGATTGTTTTGGCGAGGAGACCTTTCTAGTTTGACACAATGAGTTACTCAGTTTGTCCAAAAAGCCTTTGTGTAAATTCTGCTCATTGAAATTCTGACGGTTTGTGTCACAAGATCAGATGAGTCCAGTACAAAGGAATAATTGTAGCACTGTTGTGGTTGTGCATCAGATTTCCTTTTCATGAGTCTAAAAGCTTAGTTAAAGTGAATTTCTTTCTTTTGTGGGTTCTATTCATCCTTACTAGTTTTACTCCTGGCTGCTGAGGATCACATTAGCATGTAGAGTAAAGGGAGCTGTTTGGTATTTACTGGCACCACCTAGATTTTTCACATTGTCTGGTAACCAAAGCAGGGAGCTTGTAGTTACAGGAGCACTCGGCTTGCTTAAAGGGTAACTTTTTGCTTCTTTTGTCAAAAAAGAAATTAGATGCTGAACAGGAGCTCATTCGGTTGTGCGGCACTGAGCCAACGGAGCTGAAAGATCTCCCAATGAGAATCCCTAAAGATACTCCACGTTACCACTTCTTCCTCTACAAACATTCCCATGAGGGCGACTACTTAGAGTCCACAGGTAAATGATTTCCCACGGGTTATTACGAACAGCAGGAAAAAACAAACAAACACTGTATTTTGTGCAGGTTTCTGTGTTGTTCTGCTCTGAATGGTGCTTCACGTGATTCCCATCTCACTATCCTTTCCTTCTTTCTTTGTAGTCTTCATTTATTCTATGCCAGGGTACAAGTGTAGCATCAAAGAGAGGATGCTGTATTCCAGCTGCAAAAATCCCTTGGTCGACATGGTGGAAAACAATCTCCAGATTGAGATTGAGAAAAAAGTAAGACACTGTGTTTTGTGATATACTAGGGCTGTGCGATATGACCAAAATCTCATATCCCGATATAAGAATTCTATCGTCCCGAATCCCGATAACGATATAAATCGCAAAAATTTTCTGTAAATTCTGTGAATCTTGGGCAGCTCGACTTGTGTGAAGTGTTTCCAGCTGCGTGTCATGTATCTGGAGTCGAGTGTTTTAACCGATGCATGAAACTATACAGTTTTAGACATAAGTTGTAACGGCCGCCGTTTTCTTTGTGAGTATTTATTACACGGCGTGCTGCGGGGGAAAGCCTTTTCTAACGTTTGAGTCTAAGGTTTATTTTTTAGCACCTGGCGGCTCTTTTTTACTTCTCATCCGTAAATAATCTGCTCTTTCACTTGATTCAGTTTATTCTGAAAAGTCTCAACAGGATCTTGAGCTTTATTGTGGAAGGTTTATGTGGAACATAAACAAGCGGACACGCGAAGGTGTTGCTGTCGCTGTTGCTAACGACAACGCATAAAAACAGGCGCTTGTCCTTCCATAGTGTGGTTATATTACATATAAGAGAAAGAGAGAACTTTAAGAAATTAATATAACCACTACAGTGACCATCAAAACGATGAAAAAATATTGTCGTAAACAGTTTATTTTGCGACACCACGAAACAAACGATAGCGTAAAATGAAACTATAGACGTTTTTATATCGTCATCTGATATATATCGTTATATCGAACAGCCCTATGATATACTATAATAATCAAATGTCTTATGTAAAATAAATATCATTTATTTACATAAGAGATTTCCTGATAACAAAAGTATTTGTGTACTGTGTTTCATACAGAGTTTAAAATGGTTTTGGTGGCTGATATGACTGATTACAAATGTAAACCTTATTCTACATGTATTGCTTAAACAAGACTGAAAACCTACAGAGTGTTATTATTGATTCTACAGTAAATCTCCAGGCATTTACAGGAAGGGTGGAGCGCCATGCTTCCAAAGCATATTTTCCTCATAAGGTGTTTTGATGATGGTGGTGAAGGGCACTCTACCCATAATTTACTCCACATTGCATTACACATCATATTGCCAATGCTTTTAATGTATTAATACAGCTTATGTAGGGGAGAGAAGTGTGTCATGATTTATGAGATAAATCGGCATCAATTTGCAAATTCTGAACGTGACAGTCAACAAAAACGTTCAGACATTTTTCATAGTTTTTTTTTTTTTTTCATTTAAATTGAGTTTTTCTCAAAAAAAATTTTTTTTAACACAATTCAGTGGGCTACATACTGAACTGAGAGGAAAGGATGGAGACAAAGCATTAATAATTAAATAATTAAATAAAATTAAATAATTTCCCCCAGGGATCAATAAAGTATTCTGATTCTGAATAATATGGCACTAATATTGATCTGACACCAATACCAGCGTTTGCATTGATACTATCTATATTTGGATCGATTCGAGCACATGCGCTGTATTTTAAACAGCACACATGTCATGGAAAACACTGCACAGGCTCAGGAACACTTCCAGAATTTACTGTCTGTTCAGATTAAACATCCGTCATGCAAATAAAAGCCATGTTGTCATCTTAGAACTCATTTGTAGTGACCCTTTCTAATGGGCCTCAAACAGCATGCTCAATGTTGGGCACAGGGGTGAATGTTTTTCCTTTAATCTGTCACACAATGCACCAGTGGTCCAGCTCATCTTTTTAATGCACTTTTTAAATATTTCTGTTTCCCAGTTGGAAATAGAAAACGGAGAAGAACTGACAAGTGATTTCTTGTACGAGGAGGTGCATCCCAAGCAGCACGCACACAAGCAGCGCTTTGCCAAGCCCAAAGGCCCCGCTGGTAAGAAGGGCGGCCGCCGCATCACCCGACCACCGGGGGAGAGAGAGGAGGAAGATTAAACAGACCTCACCGCCCGACCACCACCTCTACCCCGAGCACGGTCCACAGAGGAACATTCCTGCTTTGGGGAGGGGAAGGCAGGAGGGAGGGGGGGTTAATCATTTTCGACACGCTTGTTTAAAATAATAAGACAAAAACCTCAAATTCCCACAGAGTTCACCCACAGACCCAGCTATGCACGCCAAGGACAACTGAGCAATGACACACTTCAGAATGTCCATTTGTAGCTTGCCAAATGGAAGTACATTCATGTAGGTTAGTACATTCATAAAAACCCTTTTACTATAATTCAGAGAGGCCCAAACCAAGTCAAAGATGAGGTTGTTTTTTTTTAATTTTCACATCGTTGCCAGCTCTGAGACTTCAAAAATGTTAGTGTAACTAATGTGAACTTGCGCCGATGTGATGAAAAGACCCCATTTTGTGTTCACGTGTTCAAATTCCTAACTTCCATTCCTCCTCGTGTCAATTAATGTTTCTGTGTCTAATGTGTTGATTATTTGTCTCCTACTGTTTGCACAATGAGGTGCTCCAAAGCAGAAAAAAAAAATTCTCAAACTTGTGTCTGATTCATTTTATATTGGGGGAAAAAAAAAAAAAGACTTCTTTTTTGATATAACTGTGGTTTACATGAAAAAAATCATCTGCTGAGATACTTATTTTTCTATGCAAGTGCTGTAAATGTACATATTGTAGCTGTGTGATGCTCTTTGATTAAGAAACAGTCTGGTCTGTTGAGGTAGATGTCCACGTCGGTAAGGATCACAGTGAAAGAACTGGGGCTTCCAGAAATATTACATCCACACATTTCAGATTTCACAAGGAAGGAAGCTTTTCCAGCTTTTCTGGTTCCCATAATGACAGGGAATGCCACGCTACTGGATGGGAAAGGGAATAATATAATTACCTTGATCAAAATGTTGCCACATCCACTGATGTACTGATTAATATTAGGCAAACTACTTCGCTCACCTCATGTTTGAAGGGAATATCCCTTTATGTTCATACAGTGTCATTATAATAGAAAAATCATGTTTGGTCTTATGTTTTCTTATAATTCTTTTAAAGAAGAAAAATAAAATATTTAAATCACTTTCTTTCACTTCTTTAATTGTTCGTAATAAATACATTTAACACTGGGAAGAACAACCAATCAGCATTCTGAAAGAGTTCGGCCATTAGATTTGTTTAAAGGCCGCACAGAAATGTATTCAGCAGTATTTTTACAGCAATTACACAGGTAAGCTACATGCCTTTAAAAAAAACAGTGCAGTAATTCTTCTGTCAGTCTGCAGTTTGAAGCAAGCTCACAATTCCCACGATGCTTTGCTTCACGCCTTTCTATCAAGATCCAGTGCAATGTTTTTGACGACTCCGTGAATCTCCGCGTAAACCTGTTCAGACACACAACAATCATGACTACATCATGAAGTTAGCATATATATATATATATCGTAGCAACAATATGACATTTTCCTTTAGTTCAACAAGACAAGAGTGCAGCCTCCGTTCTCTTACTGCCTGCATTTGCTCCCTAAATCCCCTAAATAATATGTTTGTTATTACATAGACTCCCCATACACTTTATTAGGTACACCTTGCTATATCAAGTTGGGCCCCTTTTGCCTTTAGAACTGCTTTAATTCGTTGCAGCACAGATTGAACACAGTGTTGGAAAATTCCTCAGAGATTTTGGTTAATATAGCGTCACACAGATTTGTCAGGATGTGGCAGAAAGGGACATTTGCATCATGCATTCATGATGCAAATGTCCCTTTCTATCACGTCCCAAACATGCTCTATTAAGGCTAAGATCTGGTGACTGTGGAGGCCATTCAATTACAGTGAACTCGTCATGTTCAGGAAACCAGTTTGAGACGATCTGAGCTTTGTGACATGGTGTGTTACCTTCCTTTCATGCCGTTTTTGCCAAATTCTGATCCTATCATCTAAATGTCATAGAAGAAATCAAGACTTATTGGCCTGGGCAATGTTTTTCCAATGTTCTGTTGTCTGAGTGAACTGTGGCCTCGGCTTTCTGCTGCTCATCCCATCTGCTTTAAGGTTCAACATGTTGTGCATTCAGAGATGCTCTGCTGCATACCTTGTTAAGATAACGAGTACTGTTGACTTCCTATCAGCTTTAAACGGTCTGCCCATTTTCCTTTGATCTCTGGCATTTTCCCCCTCAAAACTGCCACTCACTGGAAATGGTTATGTGCTACTTACACAGCATCAAATCGCAACAAAAGTCACCTCGAGGTGCTTAAATGACCACAGCCACGCCTATTCGGCAGTCAGTTGCTGCTATGTGATTGGCTGTTTAGATATTAGTGTTAATAAGCAGTTAAACAGGTGAATGTGTTTTTGCTAATAAATGCCATTAAAAAAAAACCCAAACAATGACCCGACTCAGTTGTTAATGATCCTCTTTTCAAAAACTAAAAAAAAAAAAAAAAAAAAATCCCTTTGTGGGATTTCTTCATTCAGCCTGGTCCAGCAGAGGCACATAACACAGGCAAACAGCTCAAGGTGAAAAGCTGTGCAGATGCCAACACAGTAGCTTGACCTATACATTAAATCTGCTGGGATCGTTCCTGTACCTGTCTGATGACAGGCCGTCTGTTTTTCCTCTCATGGAGGCAGTTGCATGCCAAGGAGTAAATACTCTCCACCTGGCTCAGCTCCCAGGCTTTCATCTTTTTGTCCACAAAATCCTCCAGAGTCAGCTCCTCATCTTCATCATCTATGTCATACCTCATCTCCATCTAGGAAATGAAGTAGGGAACAC
>NW_005187428.1:3090140-3170809 GCF_000239375.1 Pundamilia nyererei | reverse complement strand
GTGTGTGTGTGTGTGTGTGTGTGTGTGTGTGTGTGTGTGTGTGTGTGTGTGTGTGTGTCTGAAGAAAGCCTACCACTCCAAAACTGAAGACATCGGATTTTGGTGTGATCTCTCCTCTTAGCGCCTCCGGTGCCATGTACGCACGGGTACCCACGATCCTCTCAGTCATCATGGTTGTCGAGGTTCGCTTGGCCGATGCTCTCGTCAGACCAAAGTCTGAGATTTTGGCCACAAACTGTTCATCTAACAGGATGTTCGCACTAACAGGGAAGAAATACCAGAGTGAGCAACAAAACATCCAGTCATGTGTCATGTATATTTCTACATTTAGGGAAATGTGATTTTACTGGTTTCCTTGCCAAGAGTTAAATTAAAACATCAATACCTCTTGCACGATTTTGCTTATGAGCCTCTATAAAACTCACTAAATTACCAAACTCTACCGTTCGTGCCCAAACTGTACTGTTGCATTACTAATGAACCTGTTCGTGATCTTCATGTTAACTTAAACTACTAGCTACTAGTGGTGTCATCAGATTAAACAAAAATAAAAATAAATCTAGGTGTGGCATCAGTTTTTTCATGCGCCTCTGAACAGGGACATAAATACAAGTGTAAATGAAACCTTTTTCTACTTTTAATTTAGTTTAATTTTGTCATATGATCTGCAGAGAACCATATGGGAAAGCTTTTTCTACATCCCCAAAGTCTTTTTTTGGTTCTTTGTCTAAAACAGTAATGTGATGTAATTTGCATAGTGTTCCATAAAGGTACGGGACATCAAAAACGGGACATTTTCTCTCTTCTTTGTAGGATATCTCTAAACCAATAACGATGAAAGCTTTCGCACTATGAACCTTTTAACATCTCTGTGGACGTGATGGTTGGAGTGCAGATACTCCAAACCTTTGGCTGTCCCTTCTGCTATCAAGCACCTGTGGTGCCAGGAAAGTGGAGGACTTCCTTCCTAAATAAACAAAAAAAAAAAAGCATGTAATTAAATCCCTTTATGAATGCACGGGGACTGAAAAGCAGACTGTTTGTGTAGAAGAGTAAATAATGCTTACAAAGCAAGCCAGTCGGTCTAATAACGATCCATTGGCCATGAAAGCGTACACTAAACATAGGTGCTGTTCGTCACAGGAAAATCCAACCATGTCAACCAAGTTCTCGTGTTTCAACCTGTGGAACAAATGCTGTTATTAAATCATACCTGCATTTGTAAATACATGTATGTTAAATATGCTTCTTCACCTTCTTCCTGAGGGAAACTTACACTTTCAGAGTCTGGATCTCTTGGTTGAACTGATCTTGCAACTTGTCCAGGGGCATGTCATCCACCTAAATAATACAATATCTCAGATGCAATTAACAGCAGTACACAGAGGCATGTGGTTCTGTTAAAAAATATTTTCACTTACTGGATTGAGTTTTTTCACTGCAACTGGTTTGTCATTCAGGAGACCTTTGTATACCGTCCCAAAGCCTCCCTCTCCAATTCGGCTGCCACCAGCTGACGTGGACCGGTCATCAAAGTTGCCTGTGATCCTCATCAGGTCACTATATAAGAAACTGGAGAAGCCTAAGGAGGGAGACACAGTAAACTGCCTCATTAACTTCTCTGATCAAGAGCCCGACGCTGCCACCTGCTGTCGATTACATAAAATCACATCTTTATGAAGAAGCGGCATCGAAATCAAAAGATCATCTTTGTTGACTACACTACACCACTATAGAGCAGCTTAGTTTACAGTGCTCTAATGTAATCAAGTAGATTTACTGCACTACTTTAGTACTGCAGTGGCAGATTCACATGGTGCTGAGAAAGATATGACATTTTAATTCACTGAAACCAGACTTTTCAGCAGATAATGAAAGATGAGCATTATCTACTTAAAACATCGCATGAATATGACTCATAAATGACTGTGTTAATAAATGTCATACGTGTCATACGTTCAGTGTCACATGTTCAATCAAGATATGAACGTAAAATGAATACATAATCTAAAAGTGAAAGACCTGTGTGTATTGGTTCGGTGTTCTCCTGTGGCATTCGAAGCTGCAGCACAGTGGTGACGGGCTGCTGCTGCACATCTCTCTCTTCCAGCACTCTGGTTGAAGCAGTGCTTTGGGTTTGTGTCTCCAGTGGACTGGACTCTTCAATTGTGTGAGGACAAAAACAAAAAATGATCAGAATAAATGATTGGGTTTTACATCCTGTATCAGTGCGGTTTGACTGTTTCTCCTCATGCTCCAGGCATCACACCTTTAATATAACATAACAGATGTTTACTCATCCTCTACCCAAAAAGTGCAGAAGTTTTTTGCTACATCTCTTATTGCAATTTCACAACTCGTGGTTAACATCTTATTTTCTTACAAGAATTTTTTTTTTTAAAAAGAGGGCGATACTGGGAAAAAGATCTGGGGTAAGTTTAGATTCAACAGGTTTATTCTACCTGTTGCGTGTGGTTATTATTTAATGGCTTTTAAAAGTCATACCAGGTAGCAGAACACTGGCAGCAGCCAGTAACTCGTGACTCTTCAAAATGTCCACAAGTTCACCCACTGTGCTGTTGGTGGTCCCCCAGTCATTGAGCAGCTCCACTGTGGGACTGCGACCCTGCGCGACAAGACCTTCAAATCTCCTTCAAAGACAGCGGCACAAATTCAGTAAACAATAAATAAACAATCAGCGTGATTTCATTCAATGAAAAGCAAGCACGTCAGAAAGTTCGCCCGCATCTTACCTGACATGAAGCTGGGAATACCTCGGCTCCCCGCTCGGTTTCTGTATATCTACAAGAACTTCTTTCCACCTGTCCTGAGGATCCAAAAAATCGGACAATTTGCGACGTAAACGAAAACCGATGTTGCGAATATAAGTAGCGGAAGTTACTGGATTATCCATTCTGCGGGGAGCTTGTGACCAAACCTGAGATTGGGTTTTATCTAACAGTCATGTTGTCATGATCTTAGACCTGAAGACGTTAATTATACTCCATCGAGTGGATTCTTTAACCCAGAAAAATCGCAAACAGTTAGGTTTTGCTCACATACCTAAAAGAAAATGTGTTTTCCGATATTGAGCAACTTCCCCAAACGTAAACAGCAGGGCTGTCCTACAAAAGGTCTCCACCTACAAAGCGGAAACGCAAAGATTGAGTGCTATGGTATAATACAGTATGTGCTGGCTGTTCTTACCTGTAAGCGGGCACAACAAACTAACAATAAACCTGCGTGTGGTTATTCATATAATTATCTTTTCTGTAACACAAGAGCAGAAAGGGAGACAGCTGTCGTGTGATGGTGGTTTGGAGATTTACAGTGTCACAGTGCCCTCTAGTGGATAATGAAAATAAAACCAATCTTCCATTCGTGGGTGCACACTGACGGTATCCGGCAAGAACACCCTGGGTTTGAGTCCACCACTCGGTGGGCCTGTCATGTGATCAGTTTGCATGGTGTCTGCGTGGGTGCTCTGCCTTCCAAAGACATGTAGTTAGTGGTGCCCGTTGGTGTGAATGGTTGCCTGTTTTGCTGTGTTAGTCCTGCGTCAGGTTGGCGAGCTGTCCAGGGTGTAAACTGTCTCTCATCCAAACGATATCTGGGATAGGCGGAAGAGGATGGATGGAATGAATAACCGAGAGACCTTAGACCTGTGATTGAATTCATAATAACTGCTGCGTATGTCAAATATTAGAATACTTGTATGCATATAATTTAAATGCACAAAAACAGAAGAAAATAGTTCCCTTAACATCTTCTCAATCTCCATCTTCATCTTCTCTTATTGAACTCTAGGTTTCACGCATGCCTTCGTTTGGAAATGTGATCAAATAACTATATAAGTAAGTATTAGGAAAAAACAAACATCTTTTTTGTACCCATTTGTGTATTTTAACACTCAACTGGACATTTTTGAACTCCTATGTTGCTACATCAACACACAATATAAACCAAAGGGTGCCATTTTTGCAGGATGTTAGGTATCGATCAGCCTATCCATCACCCATAAGGCACAATTTTTTTTCACTGGTGTTTAAATCCCACTCACAGTCCAGTTCTTGGAAACTTTAAAACCACATCAAGGAGGTGACCTCGATCGAGCCATCTCATGTCAAACAAATTTGGCAAACAGCTGGAGGCATTTGGTCTAAACTGCTTGGAGTACCTTTTTTTGTTTCTGTGTTACAAAAAAGCTGGATCTGTTTATGGTGTGTGTTATTTGCTATTTGCACTGTATTTGATGAACTGTGATCAGTTCCATATGCAAATGGAAGGCCTAGCTGTATTACTGGATGGGATGGATTACTGGGTGGATTTGTGATGAAGTGCAAGATGCGTGTGTGTGAGACATAATTTTTTTTTTGCATCAGAAAAGTCTTACAATAACATGTTTTGAATGCTAATACAAACAAGTGAAATTAAAATCCATTTGATATTTATTGAGCTATTAACATCAGCTCAAACCATCAAACAAACCACCCACAGAGACCTGCTGCACTGTGCACACACCAAACTGCATCAAAGCAAAAGTTAAATTCAGGTTTGCTTGAGTTTTGATCTCATTTGATATTAAACTTTCAGTCATGAATGGGACACAATTCTCACTCCTTTGAATGTTTGTTCTTACATAATATATATATGTCATCTCAATCTACCCAAAGTCATCCAAAACCTATTTGAAGTAAGACATAAATAATGTTTGTATGTAAGGCTATTACTTTTAGCATGGAGCTTGTGAAACCAGTGACCCAGAGCACATGGCCATCACTGCACCAACAGACTAAACTCACAACACACGCTAATACAATTCTTTAATGCTGCATGTGATTTTGATGAGTCCCAATGATGACAAGCAACATTTGCATGATTTTACACAGTTGCGAGTCATTTCACTTTGTCTCTGTGAAAGGAGCATACAAGAGATGATCTAAGCAGAGAGAGGCAACTGTAGCCCACAGGCCTTTTATGATTATATTTTTATAAGCTTGGCTGATGACACCACGAGTGATACTCTTAATAAAAGTTAGTGACTCATAAACTTAAAAACAACTTCTATGACAATGCATACAGATGGTCTGCATTACATGAAAAGGAGACTTCACCACATAAATAACCAAAACACAATTAAGTTATTTTGTGAGGGAAAAGCATAATGAGAGCCATCACTGCAATTGTGGTGCCCGAAAGTGTTTATTCTCTTTATGCTTGAGGTTTGATGCCATCTTTTGCAAATACATAATACATGAGACCAACTGGAGCTCGTCAGAAGTTGTTTATTATTAAATGACTGGTGAGGACATTTGAGTACCTCTGCATAATGACGTGAGACTTCATTAGAGCAATTGTATGTTGTTAGTAGGAGATGGAGTGTATCTGTACCTGTCTTCTTTCTGTGTATGTGTGCTAACCTGGGGTGCAAACACAAGCCAGCGGTGCCCAAGAGACCATCAAAGAAGACGCTTGTTTGACGAGGACCCGAGCTGCCGAGAGCTCAGGTAAATTCCCTGTGTGTGTGTGTGTGTGTGTGTGTGTGTGTGTGTGTGTGTGTGTGTGTGTGTGTGTGTGTGTGTGTGTGTGCTCCTGGTGAAGGATAGCTCTCACACCTGTGCGCAGGAGATTCTTTGAAGTGCCTAATCATCTCGTGCCTCCTCTAACCCAACTGACAGGATCGAAACACTGCATGCACACTTCACACGCAGAGGCAGGGAGTGAAGCCAGAGCCTCTGCTCTCCTGTGGCAAGTGGAGGGATGAAGGGAGAAGAAAATAAAGAGAGCTGGAAAGGGAGAGTCTGACGCTAAAGATGAGGAGAAGCATAAAAGTTCAAAAAACAACAACAAAAAAGGAAAACTAACAGCCAGCATAGGGGAGAAGACTCTCGATAATTAGAGTGCAGAGGAAAAGAGGTGGAGAAGAGGATCTGATAGAGGCGAAGGAGAGGTGGAGATGTGAGGGAGAGCAGAAAGCGAGGTCCCCTGTAGTTTGGGAACAAGGGCAGAGGTGGGAGACATGCCAAAGTGGCTTAAATCAGCGGGTGGAAACGCTGCAGGTGCAGGAAGTGATCTGAGGAAGTCATGTGATATCTAGGAAACTTTAATGGTAAACAAGGACACATGAAATGAGAAGTCGTGCTAGCCACGGATGCTATACGGTCCATTATGATTGCATAACAGGCAGAATTACGTCTATTTCCCAAATTACCATGATGGTGTTGGGGTTACATGTGGGATATTTTTTGCAGCAGACGTTATTGTTTCATAGCTTTTAGGAGTCTGGAAAACTCTTATTAACTGTTCAACTTAATAACTGTGGTTAAAATTGTTGAAATGTTTAGGAAAAGATTTGAGAAATTTCACCCTCAGAACAGCAGATGTAGCCTTTATATAATAAAAAAATCCCATTAGAATATTATTTTCAAAGAAGACTGTGATATAGTTCAAAACTAAAGCAGATACAGAATAACAATAAAACACAATAACAGGGGACATAAAAGGCACAATTCTCAAATAATAATGAGTATTTTTAAACCATTAAAACCATTTGGTGCCTGTTGCAAATGATCCAATATACAAATATACCATTTTAAAACATGTGGTCACCATTATGCATCACAACTGCATCACAGTGAAAATGTGTGTTTTATTAAGAGGGAATGTGTTTTTCAAATTTTGCAAGTAACGTGAATAAAATCTGCAAATTTAAAAAAAATTAAAATCAGTTGTATAGTTAAATTTTAATGCATGTCTGGAACACGTTGGAACAGGAAGGGGCCGTCCCCAAACTTTTCCCACAAAGTTGGGAGCATGAAATAGTTCAAAATATCTCGGTATGCTGAAGCATTAAGAGTTCTTTTAACTGGAACTAAGGTGCTGACCCATTTCCTGAAAAGCACCCCCACATCATAATGTCCCCCTCACCAAAATTCAAACTTGGACAAATGAGCACCATTCTCCTGGCAACCTATGAACTCAGACTGGTTCATCGGATTGCCAGATGGACAAGTGGGACTTTTCACTCCAGAGAACACGTCTCTACTCCTCTCGAGTCCAGTGTCTCAGGGTGCTTTACACGACAGCATCTGATGCTTTGCATTGTCCTTGGTGACGTAAAGCTTGGAAACAGCTGATTGGCCATGGAAACTCATTCCATGAAGTTCTCAATGCACTGTTCTTGAGTTAATCTGAAGGCCACATGAAGTTTGGAGGTCTGTAACGACTGACTGTGCAGAAATTTGGTGACCTCTGCACACTATGTACCTCAGCATCTGCTGATCCTGCTCTGTGATTTTATGTGGCCTGTCACTTCACGGCTGAGTTGCTGCTGTTACCAATAAGTTCCACTTTACTGTAATACCACTAACATGCAACTGTGGAATGTTTAATAGTAACGAAATTGACTTGACTATATACACCTGTGGCTATGGAAGTGATTGAAACACCTGAACTGAATCATTTGAAAGAGTGAACAAATCCTTTTGGCGGTATAGTTTAGCTGATGCTGGTGGCAGAAGAGGAGTTTTTGCATCTCAAAGCAAAGCTGCAACACGATTGTGGCAATGATTGAATGTACACTGACAGAACCAGAGGGCAACTTTGGAAGTAAATGGAGATGTTTTGATGCTATGATGCTATGTGAGAAATTGACAGTACAGCAATGAAGGCATTCTTTGACACCTTCTTAAGAGATCACATCTTCAAATCAGATAGCTGAATAATTAGAAGCTTCCACCATGGTTTGCTGTTCACAGTCAGGATGTATATTGAATCCAACTGAGAAATGTTTCCATGCATAAATGTGAAGGGTTAATATTACTGGTCTCTTGAGCAAATGTCTCGGCTTATTCCAAATGCTTGCTCCAAATGGCAGGTTTAGCAAACAAAGACACTAGTAGCAGTAAAGGCAAAGATTAAACAACAAGTGCAGCAAAAATAGATGATCGAACAGAAGAACGACAAAAATCTGAATCCAACACCTTTGTTATTCTCTCTGCCCTGTGCATGTCACATTTCAGGTTGAACACTTTTTCATTTGCTGAACTGTTTATACCTAAAAAGAGACAGCAACACAAAACCCTCCCTGATGCATGTCTGCATGCAGTGCTTTAAGAAATTATGGGCTTCAGACTGATACATCCCACTTCTTAGTTAAAATAAAAGAGAGAGAGACTGATTTATGCTCATAAATCAGCACCAAAGATGCAGTGTGTACAGTCTGTTGAAATTAATTAGCAGTCTTGTCGGGGAGTTTAACAGTTCCCCCAACTCGTTGGAGGTCTCCCATAGTGGAATTCAAATGAGCCAAATGCATGGGGAAGTCCAGAGAAGAGCAACGGGGGGTATGGGCACAGCATCGGGGTCAAATGGAAGAGCCTCAATGTATCTCTGAATGTATACTGCCTGTGCATGCAAGGAGTTTAGCAGTGTGCCACTGATAGACATTGAAAATTCACTGCAGGAGGTCTTCTCTCAAACTGGAACACCATTGATCTGATTTAGTGCGCACTGAGAAAAGCCCCAGCGACTGAACAACATTTTAATAGCCTTTTGTGTCAGAAGGTGTTTTGTGGCTATGAATTTTAAATGTTTCTAGCTTTAATGTTGATGAGACCCATCTCTGTGTTGCAAGTTTAATCTTGGATAGATGTGTGCACACAACAATACTGTAATGGCCCATTAGACACATAGAGGGCAGCCTGCAACTGCTAATTAATGACTAGCATGGTAAATATTAGCACGTCCTTAAATATGCATAAACCTAGAATATGGGGCAATGTTGAAATCTCTCTCTCTCTCTAGCACACACACACATGCACACACACAAAGAAACCCTGTCTTTTTTCCTTTGCAGCGTATAATAGTTCACATAATTTAAGGCAATACGGCTTGAAGTCAACCAGAAATTAAAGTAATTTTTGCGTTTCAAAGTATCCTTTCATTTCTGCCTTGTGGGCTGAAGAATTTGCAGGGAAAGAGCAGCTGTTTGCCTGTCCAATTTCCTCTTGGCCTACACACGCACACACAAGCATACACTCACACATCCACAGCTCATCAGGAGTTTACTTCTAAGGAATGATCTGGCGGCATCTTGAGTGGCAGCTCACCACTGCGTTGCACTCGAGTGGTCATCGACACTGGGTGATTGCAGGAGGTTGCCCTCTCATATTTCCTCAAAAAATCTCTGGCTGCGATCCCAAAATGTTCTGTCCAACCAAGCACACCAACATGAGAACAAAAAGAGCAGCCTCCCCTGGCATCTCCACCACCGCTCCAAAGCTACTTGTTAGCACGGTGTATTCTGGGGTATCTGGAAAAATGCCAGGAGTCATGCAATGCCATGTCTGAATTTAATCCAGCATGACACATAGAAACAGACCATTAGGCATATTTATTAATATAAGCATACCTGTTTTATTTTGTTTTTTACATTGAAGAGTGTAAATCAAAAATACTAAGATTTTTTATAGAAATTTGTTCACAAATTTTATTTTATCTTGATAAAGACAAAGGAAACAAATCTAAAAACAAATGTAAAAACTTTTTTATCGTTGGCTGTGACATTGTTTAGTCAACAATAGCGATAGTGTTAACCACCACAGCGTTTTGCTAGATAACAGACTGTGTGGCAGTTAACGTACTGTAGGTTTAAACTTTTACACTTTTGCTTTGCCCACTGTATCAGCGCACTAGTTTCACTCAGAGTAACTCATTCAGTACTCTCAGCAGCTACTTTGGCCTTGAAGATGTAAAAATGTAGCAATAAGCTAGAAAATTGCTGTGAATTGTGTATGAGGACAGTGAATTACATGCTATATGTTGCACTCCAAAAACATGTAAGTGTTTTTACACTTACCGGGTAGTAAGTGTAAATAAAAACTGTGACCACGTGAGGTGGTGTATCTGGAGCATGTTTCTATTAACATAGCATTGTGGCAGATCACTGTCCTTTATTAAGACTGGTTTCACAAGACAGTTATTCCTAGTGAGGCAACCTCTAAAACGGGAATGGTTTCATAGGTCTACTGACATTTTTTCCCTCCTCATCTTTTTGGGCTGTTTTTTCATTAGTTTTGTATTTTTCTATGGTCAGTGTCACTGCTGGTAGTATGGGGAGATACTTGGAGCCAGCAGAGGTTGCACAGGTAGTCCAGCTCCACCAGGATGACACATGAATTCGTATCATTGCTAGAAGGTTTGCTGTGTCTCCCAGCAAAGAGCATGGAGAAGATTCCAGGAGCCAGGCATTTAGAGCTGGAGAGGGCTGTTGAGATTCTTAACCCATCAGGAGGAGCGGTATCTGCTCTTTTGTGTAAGGAGGATCAGAATGAGGACCGCCAGAGCTACAAAATGAGCCCCAGCAGCCTACTGGTGTGAATGTCTCTGACCAAACAATCAGAAAACAGACTTTGTGAGGGTAGCCTCAGCACCCGATGTCCTCTAGCGGGCCTTGTGCACTCTGCCCTGGACCATGGAGCCCGATTTGCATTTACAATAGAATAGTAGATTTAGTAGGTCTACTACTGGTGCTCTGTGCTTTTCACAGATGATCAGGTTCACTCTGAGCACATGAGTGATATGAAATGGTCTGGAGAAGCTGTGGAGAAGGTTATGCTGCCTATAACATCCTTCTGCATGACTGGTTTGGTGGCGCGTCAGTGACGGTCTGGGGAGGGACACACAGACTTCTACGGCTAGGAAACAGCAGTTAAGACCCATCCTTGAAGCTATTGTCAGACTCTACACTTGCCCAGTGGGTTCTGGATTCCTCCACAATGCCTGGCCGCTTGTGATGAGACTATGTAGACAGTTCCTGGATAAGTAATTCATTTCTGCTGCATCATTTTTCACTTTGATTTTTGAGATATCTTTGAATTCAGCCCTCTGTGAGTTAATAATATCATTTCCATCAGATGATGCAGCATCCTTTCATTCCTAACACATTACCCAAACCACATTAGTGTGCATATCCAACATTATTTTTCCCCACTGACATCTGATGTGTTTTTGAAGTGTTGCTTTATTTATTTTTTTGTACAACACTGAATTGAAGCGACATCAATATCTCAATTTTCTGACCATTTTTCCTTTACAGGAAACATCAGACTACGGTAACACTTATTAGTCCTAAGTGACATTTGTAGCTGTCAGAGTGTCTGATCAAGCTGACCCACTGTGCCACAGCTAACATTTGCTCTCAAAGTCTTAAAATTGAACTGTTTTATAATAATAGCTTCCACATAGTTTTGTATGTACACAACGCCTTCACTTCCCTGTGGTCTGAGCTCTGGAGTGGCTCTCGTTGAGCCTATAACCTCCATTGTTTGAATTCCGATTTCTGTGAGGAATCTTTTTGTATTGGTTTGCCAAGATATAAGTGGGGCGTAACTCATGGGTGAGGGGGAGGCGCTGCTGCAGGTCAGTAGTAACTCTGAATACTGAAAAGGCATTCTGATCCTCTTGAAGCAAATCATTGATGGTAGGTAACCCCAGCCACTGATGCATTGCTTCAGTGAGGGTGGAGGTGAAAAGAGTCCGCGAAGCCCTTTGACATCCCAGCAGGGTCCCTGTAATCCAACACTCGTCAGTGCTAATCTCTGTAGCTTTGCAGCTACAAAGCAAACATCATCTTATGTGTTTGACTTGCAAATGTTTTGAGTAACAACCATAATGCGCAGATGACCAGAGGTGGAAATTGGTTAATTGTCTTTGGATTCTGACAGAAAAATGACGAATTTCCTCCTTGACAATGGCAGGTTGATTGACTGCTGCAAAGGAGTCAAGGGTCAACTCACTGAATTGGTCTGCTTTCATTCTTACTTGTGCCATCCAAGTTTGCATGAGAAAGTCTGAAAAAACACTTGAGAAGAACTTTCTTTGAGATTTGAGGAGGCTTTCAATCCCAGGTGCCTTGAGATGCTAATCTACTCTAGTCTCCATGCACAAAAAGGCAATTTTTAAAGGTTTACAAACTCCTACTTTGTTCAAGGTTTTCTGACCTCTTTTCTACACTGCTCCCTTGTATTGTCACGTAGCGATGTGCTTGAAAATGCCATTCTGTAGCTGAATAAATAACCCAAGGCAAACTAGGGCGGTTTGCTCTGATCTCCCACAATAAACTTCTCTGAAATTTCAAAGCAGGTCTAGACCTCAGCTCTGAGGCCTTGACAATAGTCTCGGCTCAAAAAAAATGACAGAACACTGCCACAGGTGGTTTATTCTTTAAACTATAAAACAATGCTGCACCTTATTTGTTCCTTATTTAAAAACCTGTTGGAACTTGCTGATGGATGAGGTTAAGGTCTGCGCTGTGGGGAGAGCAAAGAAGAGCAGTAAAAGGGTGGATACACTGACACACACTGTAACTTTTTCCTGTTTGGTTTGCCCGTGTGCTCTTTGTTGCATGATAATGATATATAACATAATATATAATACAGCTACAGTGCTGAACATTGACTCAATGATTTACTAAATAGGCCATGAATATCAGCCATAGGTGTATAAAAATAATCATATTAAAAAAATACAACAAAAAACTATTAGTATCCAGGTCACAACTCTTCAGCAGCCTTGTGGTGAAGTCGTAAATCTCATAATCACCTTTACAAGCTCAAACATTGAGCTTCTATTCATTATAGTGAGAGATGTGCATGTTTCTCATGCGACTGATCCCTCTCGATCTGAAAAAACCAAAGGCTTTTTGTTTTGTGCATTGACTACACTTGGGGTTAACGCCTCACAAGCTCTTATACCTACACCTAAAATGCTGAGTCATGCTAATCCCATAGATTTATCTTTTATCCACAGTGAAAACAGCTGGTGGCAATGTTTAGTGGACTGTAAATAAGAACAGCTCAGAATAATGGTAACTGTGGATGATATGCTGGACTGCGCACACCCACCACAGACTCAGTCTATGGATTAAGCAGTCTCCTGTCATGATCACGTGGGCTGTGTAAGTCTTTTCCCCCTGAAGCACCAGTAGTATAACTCTTATTCTAAATTAATTTAAGAACTTAAGTATCTGTTATTACTTTTGATGAATGTGGCTGTCCATTAAAGTCTGGTGTGCTGAAGCTAAGTCGGGTTTGTGATTTTCAAAATTTTATTTAGCTGTGACTCAGTTCAGAGACTAGATCTTTCAAAAATCAAACCAATTCAATTAAATCTTATTTATGTCGCACCAATTCACAAGAAGAGTCACCTCAAGGTGCCTTATATTGTAAGGTAAAGCCCCTCGAATAATTCAGAGAAAACCCCAACAATCAGATGATCCTCTATGAACAAGCACTTGGTGACAGTGGGAAGGAAAAACTCCCTTTTGATAGGAAGAAACCTCTGGCAGGGGGATAAACAAGATAAGAGGCACAGTGTGGAGGAGAGTCATAAATTAACAAATTATTAAATACAAATTGTTGGATAAACACATGTATAAACACACAGTGAAAATAGGTGAATAAACACTCGTCATGGGAACTCAAAAGCAGCCAAGATCTATTGCAGCATAACTACGGGAGGATTCAAGGTCGTCTGATCCAGCCATAATTATATGCTTTATGAAAAAGGAAAGTTTTTAGCTGAATCTTAAAAGTAGAGAGGGTGTCTGTCTCCAGAATCCAAACTGGGAGCTGGTTTCAGAGAAGACGAGGCTAAATCACAAGTAAGCCTGAGACTGAAGTGCTCTATTCTGGTCATGTGGTACTATGAGCTCTTTAACATAAAATTAACAGGAAGCCAATGAAGAAAAGCCAATATGGGAGAAATGTGCTTTCTCTTTCTAGTCATTTCAAACCAGTTTTCTTTAATATGTTGGTTACAGCTTTAAACAAGTTTTAAAAAAAATATATAATTTAAGAAATCCTTCTTCTATGTTCTGAATGATTATTTTAGCTTTCTTTAATACTTGAACATTACTACCCAGTAAGTGTAAAAAACTTGCATGTTCTGGAGTGCAATATTTAACATGTAACCCACTGTCAGTGTTATCATGCACAATGTCCCACAAGCCATAGCAACATCATCTTTTTTTTTAGATTTTACAGGCATAGTTACTACTGTAGAGGGTGGGTGTTAACCAGGAAAAGAACATCTACAAATTACAAAAAAAGTTGCAAAATCCCTTAAAATACACATTGGCAAATTGTGGTTGCCTAACATAGCCAAGTGTGTTTGCAAATTATCAGTGTGAATCCTTTTAACTTCACCCACCATCTCTGCCATGGGGAGATGATTGCTACATGGTATAATTGAAGAGTAGATCAAAAGCCAAGGCAGAAGTGGTCGCTGAAGACAAGTGTAAGGGTGCATCCATACCGACTGCAGCGCTCTGTGGAAACTCAGACCCACAGATTACAGGCTTCAGCTTATCATTACAATAGTTGCTGGGTAAGGAGCAAGTTGACTGATTTCCAAATTACTTAAAGAATGCACAAATTGAAGCTCACGATCTGCTTTATTCTATATGATCTGGAATTCTGGGGCACATACTCAGATAGCTAGCTATAATGTTGGAGCAACTTGTATTTTTTTTTACCAATAGACCCTCGTATTACTACATTAAAACAACTGGATTTGTGAGTTCAAATGTGTGACTGAATAATCTTTAAAGTCGTATTATAGTGCAGGATGTTGTGGTTGTTTGCATACGTTGTTTCAACATGTGCTCGCAAACTAAAAGGAGTCATGTGATCCCACGGACAAAAGTTCACTGTGTAGGTGAATTAAGGTTGTGCCAACTTGTTTCCTTTCCATTCTTGACAGATCACCCTCAGTATTTGTCCAGCAGGTCCACCTTAAGCCCACCAGTGAGTACCCCACACCCATCGTGCATACATATATGTACAAACACTTACATACATCTCAAAACCTTGAAACCACCAGCCACACCCGCTCTGTCATTGATGGAATACAGATGTTATCAGCATGCTGGATAACACTGTTTGCTCTCTTTAAAACACTGGCCACCTACTTTTCTCCACATCTGTTATACAACCAGAGCAGGAGCAAAACAGGGAAGTAGAGACAGGTCGCGCTCTGGATAACTATATTTTAATTAGATGTCCTGCACCACCAGGGTAACAAATTGTCATCACTTATTATTGCCACAATATGCACTGCTGCTAATACTTCTGCAGTTTTGTTTTGCTTGACGTGATAATGCTTGTAATAGTGATAAGCAGATCGACGTACAACTTTTCCAAATATCCTTTTTTATCAACTATTTGATCAAATTTCATCAGCTTTTTAGTACTAACTCATTGAGATTGTAAGAAATGTTGGCTGACTGGAACATATTAAAACATGTGCAAACACGTGAAAATACAGCACATACGTGAAAATACAGCACATAGAGCAACAAAAGAATTTTTTTTTACAATTCTAACTCTAATTCGAGGAGTAAATGTCAATATTTGGTATGAATATCTGTATTCTCTAACACAGTCTGAACTCTCTTAGTCAAATTTCCTTCAGTAGTCTTGAAGAATATCTCTCCAGGTTTCTTAAAGGACATCCAAAGCTTTTCCTTAGAGTCTGTCAAGATGATCTCATACTGGTTCAATCATTTTGAAGCTCTGGGGAGGCCAGTCAATGACTGATAGTGTTCCACAGTGTCTTTTCCTATCCAGGTAGGCTTTTATTCAATTCACTTCAATTCAATTTTATTTATACAGCACTAAATCACAACATCAGTGGCCTCAAGGCGATGGACTTCTACTGCATTGACAGTGTGTACAGGATCATTGTCATGCTGAAACATGAAGCTGTTGCCAATCAGTGGCTTTCTGAATGGTTTTGCATCACAATCTGATGATACTTTTCTGTGTCTATGACAAGATCTCCAACACCACTGGCTGGAGTGGAGCCCCAAACAATGACAGGGCCTCCACCGTGTTTTACAGACGGCTCACTGTTGTTTCATCTCCCGACCTCCCTGGTGACAATTTGAACCAAAAATGTCAAATTTGGATTCATCCCTCCATCAGATGTGTTGCCATTGATTTTCAGTCTATTTCTTGTGTAATTTGACCTAACTGAGCCTTTCCTCTCTGTTTACATTGCTTCAGTCTCTGAAGAAGTCACTTGGTCACAAGTGTTCATCTGACCTACAGATGAACACTTGACCTACAATCAACTTTCTGGGAGTTCATTACCTGGGTGACTGAGCACACATCAGGAAACTATTAATATATTTTTATATATTTTATTTATTGTTTACTCCAATTAATTTGTTAAATATGTGTACACACACACACACACACACGTAGAAAAATATTTAGTATACACATCCAGAAATGCATATACTATTATATATTGTACATATATTTATTAGTTTCAGATGTAGCCATTCTTGTATTTTGCTTGTTTACATTATTGTATTTTGCACAACTCTGTTGCTTGTGAAGCTCGCACACAAGAATTTCACTCACATGTGCTGTACCAATGTACCTGCACATGTGATGTGACAATAAAAGTGATTTGATTTGATTTGAAGTAATATAGGTCACTATGCGATTGTTCCATATAACACACTATATAAGTTTAACGTAAAACAAACAAACATTTGGCACTGTAAATAAAGGTTTTGTACCATCTACATATTTGACATCAACTAATCAGCAAGAAATCTTTCAGCAAGTTGTTCTCACGTGTCTATGTGAATTTTCCAGTTTGGAACTCATTTTTCATTATAGCCAGCTGCTGCAATCATCACTACTGATACTTTTTCAAGCCTCATTTCACTGACAACAGCTGTGTAGCAAAAAACAATTTTAAAAATGTATTTAATATATACATAATTAATTTAATATATAATTAATTTGCATATGAGTTAAAATTTGTATAATACTTACTACCTCAGAATTTATTTTTTTTATTTTTTTGCAACTTATTGCTTAAAAGTGCACTTTCAACTTTTTTTGGTTTTTCAGGGGAAAAATTCACACTGATGACGTAGAAGTCTCAAAAACTCCCATAAAAAACTGTCACATTATAATACTGCTATAGCCCTGTGAGTTTGTCTGCAAAAAAGGGCAAAGATGCTAAGGTTAACAAAATCAACATTTGCATCTTACTTGTTGTTTAAGTAAACAGTTTGTTACTTCTATATGCGACTATATTGTCTGTTTTGGAGAGGCAATAAAAACGTTCTTTAACTCCTTTAGAATTCCTTTGCCAAGAACTGTTAAAGGGAAAACTTCAGTCAGTGAGAAAGACGTTTTAATGCTGTTTGTAAAAGTACATCTCATCCAGAATGTGGAGCTACAGCAGCACACAGTACCACACGCCACACATTTTTGCAAAAGTGATTAATGTGCATCATGAAAGCCTGGAAATGCTTAATAGCAGTTGCAAAGCTATTCTGTCTGTAAAGGTTAAACCACAACAGAGGTCCTTGGGGATAAAGAAGCCAAAGCGAGGTGTTTCGGACACATGCCAAAGTTAACTGATGCAAAAAGATACTCACTGGGGCTTTTATGGGTCATTTATTTTAACTGTGATGGAAGGAGAGGGTTAGTATGTATGCTCGGAATCAGTTTGGGGGCTGCTTGGTAATGTCCGTGGGTAACAGGAGTCATTTGTTGTGATTTCTAAAGACTTTCTGATATTTTCTCAGGCTGTAAACTCTGGGTCAGAAACCTTGGACAACTCTTTGTTTCCTTCTGCAGAAGACTAGTCCAGACTCATCCATTGCTAGAGGCCAAAAAGATAAAGCAAACAAATATCTGCTGGGAAAAGATGGAAACAGTTTAGATAGATAGAAAATCTCCTATCTAGCTTCACATTTACATAATACGTAATAGTCCTGGACATAAGCAGTCAAATACTGTGAGTAATTTTATTTAATTATATTTATATTTATATATTTTATTTTTGTTTGTTTTGTTTTTTTTCCTTAGTTGCACTTTGAAAAGATGCATCCACATGTTAAGACTCAGAAACTGCTTTAAGAGAATTTACATTTGTCTCCACTTGCATCTGGAAAAAAAAAAAAGACCAGGGCCTCCCAGGCCATGATTACATGTTATATTTTGCTGTTACATTTCTAATTAGAGAACACACAGGAGTGGAGGATGTGGAACAAGTTGAGTCACAGTCGGTTTGGTTTCAGGAACATTTCATAGCCACATATTCATTCGCCGACAATCCGCTGCAGCATTATACTTCTGTGCTGAGGTAAAACCCTTCTGCCCCAATTCTGACCCTGCAGGAAGGCCGCTGGGCTTTATAGCACTGTAGCTACATGCATTTTTCCATTGTTTCACCTGTGTTTACATCCATGATGTAATGTGAGTGCTTAACACTACCCTGAGGCTACAATGGGACTTCTGCTGTTGGTGGAATAATTTGCAATCTCCTGTTTTGTTTGTTTTACCTCACATCAGATGGAATTCCCCTCTTATCTAAATCCAATAATTACTTAAACCTGGATGTCAAAACACTTTCCATTATCATCACAGCCCCTTTTACCCCCTTTTTCCCCTTTGATGCTAGTTGTTACCATGCAGGAGCAGAGTACTTGGGTCTTTTTTGGCTTAACTGAGTTGCCAGGAGGACAGGAACACTCTGTGTGATCTCAGGATATGCTGATGCCTTGTCGGGATTATGCTGTATGTAACTTTCATTTAGGACTAGTCTAAAGATGTTGTGTCTGTTTACTGAAAACAGATCGTGTTTTTGTGCTGTTTTTGGCTTTTCACGTAATTAAACCACATTTCAAAATGTTTGATGCTGCTAACGTGAATCTAAATTTGAAGGCAGCTAATAGCCACTTTAGATGCCCACGTCATTCGTTTTTTTTAAGGAAATTACCGGCCTTGACTTTTTTTTTTTATAAAACCTAAAATGAAATTTAAACAGTGACTGACTTGGTGCTTCCATTTCATATATCCTGTCTATGTCCAGGATTTAAGCAACACTGATGGGGTGGCTGTGGAAGTAGTGCAGGTCATCTACTAGTTGGAGGGTGTTCCAGTCTTAATGCCACCATGTCCTTGGAGAAAATCCTAAACATTGAGTTGCTCCTGATGGGTAAATATTAGATAGAAAGCAGTTAGACATAGAGAAAAGTGCTTGTGTGAATGTATAAAATGCTTTGAGTGCTCAAGTAGAGTAGAAAAACCTTGTATATGAACCAATCCATTCACCATAATTTACAAACGGAGGACTTTGTTCTTAAAGTCTGTAATGGCCCTTCACGTTGATGGATTTAATCTTTTAGCTTAATCCCAGTCAGGCACCAGTACAGAGATGCTTTACTGAAATTCTGGGTGTGTTGTAGGATTCTGGTCTCTACTTTCACTCAGACACTTGATGCATTTGCTTTCTTTCTTTTCCTCAGTGTCTGGACATTCTCCTGTTTCCTCAGTTACCTTGCTGATGGAGACGGGGGAGGGTAAGTGCTTTAGCGTCATTAAAAGTAAGTTAGGTGTGGCTAAAAGAAAACACAAAGCAAAGGGTTAAAGGGCAGCAATGGGCTGCTTCAAATGGTTTCCACAGTCTTCCCTTGATAGGTGCGTTTGAGTGGATGAAAAAGTTTCATGTGGGTAATGTGTATTTTGGTCAAAGTAAAAAGTACATTACATGCTTGTAATGTTTTATCTTTGTGGCAAAATTCTGAATAATATACTAGCTTCTGTCGACATACAGAAACACAGCAACAACAAAGTGGGATCCAGGTTTACATACTAGTATTTAGACGTTGGCTAGCACACTCTGTGAATAGCAGAAGTACTAAGGTATGTTTATTTACAGCCTTTCAGATGGGCCAGATGGGAATTAAAAAAAGAAGAAAAAAAAAGAAGGGCAGCACAGGCAAAGCTTAGCAGATGACTTGGTTAATTCCTCCAGGGCTCCCTGCATGTCTCCAGCCCTTTGCACTGTAAATGGCTTCACTAAAGTCATTACTTTCTTAATTGGACCAGCTCAACATGTTTCCCAAACTCTTAAACAGTTTATGATTCGGAGATGCAAACCAAACACTAAAGACTGTTGTTTCCTCTTTGCCTCGGGGTGACAGGCCTGCCTGCCATGTGAGGAAGCAGGAAGACACCTGTGCCACATTTCCCATCATCTCTTTCTATACCATACATCAGTGTGTCTGCCCCGAGGACCGAATTGTAATCAGCTTATTGTTTAATGGGAAAGCCAATCTCAGCGTTAGGCCTAATCGCCTGCCGTGTCCTTTTCGAACCTTTCCAAAGACACCATGAGGTTTAACAAGGAAAAAGGCAGGGGGGGATAATAATTAAAAGGTACACCAGTAGGATACCATGTTCTCTCACAATCACCTAAAAGAGGGATCATTCCTCCTCACTGAGTCCTGTGGCACTTGCGTGAATTGAAATCACATGTGAATGAACGAGCTGATCCACAAACGGCTGGAGCTTTCTGTGCTTCAATAGCCTCCGTGCGTGATATTACTGCAATGTTTTGAACATGCTGAATGGAGTTCGAGCCAATTTAGCATGAGGTCCCAGCTGGAGTTCCAGTCTTGGTTTACTTGGGAAAAGAAAATGTTGGGAGAATGGAAAACGTTCGCTCATATACATGCAGTTCAACCCCCCTCGCTTGTTGTGACAAAGATGAATGGTTGGCTTTAGGGGACTTTTAATCAAGGCTCGAGAATACAGAACGTAACATAGTCTGTGCCAGCAGACCACTTTTGAATATTAACAGGAGGATTGGATCCTTTAAACTGGATCCTTTAACCTCACAGCACTTTTTCTCATATCATGATGAAGCGATTCTGACACTGAAGATGAGGATCATAAACACAGATACCACATCTTCACAGTCTGAATGGACTCTGACACTACGACTGGGAAGCTGAGGGTCACTTCAGAGAATCCTCCTGTACATTAGGTTTGCCTTGGCCACCTGCGTGACGTGACATAAGGTAGAGGGTAGGTGCAAAGATGTGTGATGGAGGCTTTGACAGGACTGTTTCCTGCCTCTCTTTCTCTCTCTTTTCTTCTTTAGCAGCACCAGGAGCCCCTGCATGGGGGCCACCCCCTCTGACATCAGCGAGGCCCCGCAGCCCTGGGAAGTTGAGCATGTGAGCTTCCCCAGGTCATTAGGGAGAGGCTTGAAAAGACTGTCACCAGGAAGGAGATAAGCCGCGAGGGGCGTAGTAATAAGGCCCCGAATAATAGCCCCTCTGTAGAAAGCCACTGAGGATACAGACCCAGGGATTAAAGGGAGACTGAAAAGGAGAAAGTCAATGGACCTCCACAAAAATATGAACCGAGAGTACTGGTGAATAGTGGGGGGAGTTATCAGCATTCTGGGGGCTCCTTCTCTGGGCCCCATCAAGCTCAAGGAGAAGAGCGGTGTTCTGTGTTTTTTAGCCTCTTCTCTGATGGGATTGGCAATATTAAGGGAAGACTTTTCTGCCGAGTTTGTACGTATCATTAAAAAAACAACACAAAAACCTCCAACTTAATTGGACGCAGACCTTCGGTACTCCGGTTCACTGAAGTCATCCTCAAAGTGGAGGTGCTGCGGATCATCTTTTTCGATGCAGTTTACATGCAGTGTGTTACCGCGGTGCAAGAACAGGCTGTCTGCATTCACTGTGTTTGTGCAAACTGCTCATGCAGTTGCGCATTTTTGTGCATCTACTATCTTTTTATTCTAATGGCAAAAGTCAGCTCAGTGTGTAGAGGCTTGTTTCTACTTGTTTGCTGATAAAATCTCAGTCACCCTCCCTGTCAACACTGTGTCCATGTCCTGTGGGAGAACTGTTTTTGTTTAAACAACAGGGCATTTAAGCATCACTTTAAACTACAATGGCAGTCCAGGAAACATGTAGTTACAGTGTGGCAGAACATGAAAAGAACTGGATCAGTTAAATATCTTCAGTCAAAGTAAGAAAAGGTCGATAGCAATGGAAAGCTTAATATCCAATGATACTTTTATGATCTGATCTCAGGATTTGAGGATTTCCTATAACGGGACACTTGGTGCTGTAGGTGGAAGACAGAATAAACAAGCATTCAGCCTCTCTCTTTCCCTGAGACCAGTTCTTGATGTCTTATTGATTGTGAAAGTGGGTTCGGATTGGCCTGCTGTGCGCTCAGCTGCTTGAGCTGTAACACAAACCTACAGGGTAATTTAGGCTTCACGCCAAGTGTTGAAGGGGAAGGAAACCTTACAAAAGCTTGTTAATCTCCCAAAGGAAATTTCATTTCTCTTAGGGGACACCCAGCAAAATGTACTAACAATCAGTGGGGTCTATACGAAAGGTGATCTCTGAGAGGCTGGCGTGGCTCACGAATTGCCAAATAATTAGGTCATTCCCTTTAATGCGCATTATCCGAATCAATTTCCGATCTCACCGCAGCGCCGTGGAGCATCCCATAATGTGAGCCACATTGTCAGATGCGGTCAACGGTAATATGAAGCAGACGTGTGAAGCTGAACTCAGGTGGGCTTGATTGTATCTGCTGGAGCCACGAGGCCTGTGTCAGATCTGCCCTTTAACCTCAACAGCACTTATTAGGACAATGACAGAGCCAGACGTAAACACCCTTTTCAAATGAACTGAATGAACTTTTTAATTACCAAGTGGTAGGTATATACTTATACAGATACAAAAAAGTCACATCAGTGTGCACACACAGACAGAGAATTTAAAAACACGGCTTCTATGCGCACACACTTCTTAAAGAAAGTCTGTTCTTTTCACTCAAGCACTCCAACAAGTTTGTTAGTAGAACAAAATTCAACCTCTCTCCTCACCCCTCTGTCACCTCCCACACAGCTGCTTGCTGCCACATTGTCCTCGCATCATTGTCAATGTCACTGTCATCACCATGCGCAACATGCGCTAACCTTTCCTCTCACCGAGCCCGGCCCCCGGGGCGTCGGCTGTCGGTTGTTTCGGGGCACGACTGCGGCGCTGAATGGTGAATCAAAGCTGTGCTCTCCCGCAGCAGGAAACCCCTCGACTCCGACTTGTTCTGGCCTATTCGGCAGCTCACAGCAACCAGACTTCATTCCCTAGACCACTGCTTTTAGAAACTCTGTCACTCCCCCAACCCCACAGTCACACAATCCCTGTGTAGGAGCAAGCCCAGAGAGACAGGCAGGTCTATGAATAGGAGCAGAAATTGAATGGGCATTTCTTCAGACACAGCTAATGGGTGGTCCCTTTACCTCGGGATTGGACTGCGTGCAAGCAGCCCATCCAAAAGAGCTCTCATGCAGTGTCACCTCGAACAATAATCTGCAAAATCAGTCCAGAGTTTGGACTTCCTGGAAAGACATTTTTTTGTTAAGGGGATTTTAAAAGAAGGCTCTTGCTGACCATGGAAGCTGTCTTGAGCTTCCCAGCCCCATCAGCTCTGTCTCTTTCACCCTTCCTCTTTTTTTTATTCCCATTTCTTTGTTTGCTTAAGAGGCGTCTAGGAAAAAGGCATCTTAACTCACAAAAATTTATAACAGAGAATTTGTCCATCAACACATCATGTGTGCAGTTAGCTGACGTGGAGTATTTTCAAAATTCACAGATTGTATAGAACTGTGTACAGTGTTTCTTAGAAATATCAGCATTTGTGCGTCTTTCAGGACATATACAGTAGTGGCCTCGAGTTCACGTGAGGTATTGTATGAGCTATAGGTGCAGGTGAGTGGGCTTTCCATGGTTTGTGTTGAGCAAACAGAGGCTGTTGAAATACAGGAAGGTTCTGAAAGAACCACACCAGACACATCTACGTCTGTCATCTCACTCTGGGAAATGCACAACACTGACACAGGCTGCATGTAAAGGTTCCTTTGATCAGAGGTACTCTCAGATCTTCAGCAACTTCCCTGCCATTTAGACCTGTTTACACAACTCCAGACTCTAACAAGCACAGGGATAATACCTGGAAGACTGGTTTCAAGACCTGGTATAGTGGGCTACTCATAATGAAGTCTGACCTGAGTTTGGCCTCTTTTTCAGTTCATTGTTAACATTGCTGTTATTCTGATTGCTGTCATGTTCGTCTTCTCCTTCACTTCATTTGTTATTAATCTATGTGAAACTGTCTATAGTTTCATTAAAAAAAAAAAGCAGTAGGTTTCTACTAAAACATATCATTACACATGAAAAGTACCACTCATATTTCCTTTATTGCTTTTCTGCAGTAATAGTCTAACCCCACAGCTGCAAAACCACAGACTACATGACAAAAAACGCAGTCCATCATGGTTCCTATCATGCTTAATACAGATTTGGTCCATGTTTTATGAGCTGCAACGCTCAGGTAGATACCACCATAAAGCACATAGTCGAAGTGGGTAGAGAGGAGATCAGAACTGGATGGAAGCTGTGATGACCATGTGCTGAGCTCTTACAGCAGCTCACAGGCCCCCTGATGGGGGTAGAAGACTAAATGAAGACCACCTGTACTGGGGCTAATCCCCCAAACACCATCCTCCTCCTCCAGAGGATTGCTTCATGGACTCATGCCATAGGATTTACACTGTTTTGAATTTGAACCAGTCCCTTTTGCCCCCCCTTCACCTTTTCTCTTCCACTTGAAGTATGGATAAGGGTGGCGAAAGGAAAGAAGGGGATGCAGAGCGTTTTTCTTTTGTGTCTCTGATGTCACGACCAAGCTAAAGCTCACCGCTCACACATCTGACAGAATATTGTGTTCTGTTGGAGGTAACTGATGTGTAATCATAAAATTGTTTTGTGTTCATGTGCTCAATCACCGCTATCTGTTTTGGATTATGTTGGATCTCTTAAGTTTGCTCAATAAAGGGAAAATAAAGTTTCTCATTATGAAACAATTGTTCCACGTCCTTTTGTGCATTTGCAAAAGTTTCACGTTTGTATCTGGGTTTTGTTTTGTTTTTTGCCCAAATGTATCTGTTATCAAATCGTGGGAATACTTGACACAATTGCAAGTTAAAATGAACGCATGGAGAACTGAGCGCTGTGCGCAATCAAGATTCGATCTGCAGATTCAAGGGCTTTGAAGTTGTGTATATGATGAAGGTCGCGAACAATATCTGACATCAGATTTTAACCTTGTTGTAGCGAGAAGTGAGGCATATACAAAGCGCACACACGAACATGCACACAGACAAGCAAGCACATGCACATTAAGATTACATGATTCCATGAGCTAAGGAGACTGGCTGTCTACTTGTGTTTCGAGATAACGTACAAAAAGGGGACAGTTTCCAGGTGTTGAAGGCATTTCCTTTTTTTCTCTTTTGGCTATAGATAGTCTCAGTGTAAAAGAGAGGAAGTGATTGACAGAGTTATTATATTTTGGGGTTTTTTCTTATTTGTTGCTGAATTTTGGCTTGAGTTCATTAGGTTTTCTCACTGGATTTACTTGTTTTAGTTTAGTCAGTGTTTAAAAATGTTCAATATGGATTCAATACTGGCATTTAAGTTCTACACATAAATATAAATGCAAGTTCTGTAATATGCTATAGTCCTGTAGCCTAATGCTTGTCTCCTCTCCTTTATATCAATAAAATGAATGAAAAATGGGAATCTAATGCTATTAATATTTAAGATAGTAAAGTCGGTACATAGCCAAATGTCTCAGACACTGGATACACGTGATGAATGTGTGCTCCATTGGTAGCAGAGGGTTTTAACTTCAAGCTCACTTCTGTGGAGTGTTGAATGCTTGAAAACACTTGACCACTTGGCACTCGCAAGGTTATATTAGTGCATGGTTGTAATGCTATTAGTGCCGGTAAAGTTTTATTGAGCTTGATAGCATCCTTATATTGTGCATAACTGTAAGGTTGACCTGTGTGCTATATGGTGCTTTCCTTGATGGAGAACTCTCAGCGAGATTTAAACAGTCTGTCTGTAATAATGCATTGTCTCTTGCTCGCTCACAGTGTGAGATACTCAAAGAGCAGCAGAAGGTTGTGAGCAAAGTGACTACCAGTGTGCAGTGTGAATTCTCAGGCTTTCTTATCGTGGAGCATTTTGATAACACTAATTTTAGACCTCCTAATATCTCAGAGACCAGGCTATCTGTGCCTGTAAGCTTCCCGGGCTCACGAAAAGCTGCCATCTTTCACTGTGAACGAACCAGGTCTTCATCAGTGGACACATTGGCTCAGTGAAAGCCCGGTTTGACAGATTCGACTCAGGCAGACAGTGTATGTGTGCGTTTCAAGGAAAGGATCCTCACAACTAAATAAGGAGAAGTACAGAAGATGTTAAGATATGTTTATAATAAACAGTTTGGCTCTGAACTTTGCTCATGCCATATCATTTTAAGCTTAGAGATTAAGTCAGAGACAGAAATTCAGCTGGGATTATAGAAATTGGGATTAAATTTCAAAATAAATGAGGTGCCGGTAGGATTTTGGGTCTTTTGCACACAGCCTGGCGAGCTGTTTACTTATGTTTCCAGTCTGTATGATGGACTAAACCAATGGATTGGTGGCTGTTGCTTTTTATTTAGTCTTTCTTTTCATCCAACTATTGTTTTAAGAATTTAGCTAAATGAAACAGTATCTTACTCTAAACTAAAATAAGTTTTTGGTCTCTGAGAAAGAAGGTTTAAAAAAAAAAAGATGTGTGCATGTGTGTTTATGTCTGTGCAACACTTTTATGCTTCAGGCCCTAATCCTTCTGTGAGGGAATGAAATGAGGCGAAAAGCAAAGTGATTCTTTGTGTGAGTGCCGAATAACAGTGAGCTCAGCGGGTGTGTAAAAGGATGAGCCCTGCTTTAGACAGACTGACACTGTCAAAGCTTACAAATGATTTGCCATGTCTCACGTACAACTCGTGGCCTTCAGTAATACTGGTATTATTTCTGAAAGAAAATGATTTGAAATCAATGATTGGACTTACCAACAGTACAAATCTAATTTTAATTGCGAGTATTTTTCTTTTCCATTTTCTCATTTTATAAAGCTTAACAACAAATCCCCTAATACTAAAATTTTCTTGTTGGAAGATATTTAATTATATTACACATTTAATGAAAATTTTGATCTATGATAAAGTATGATAGGTAGGTCTTCTCAGGGAGTACCTGAATTTTGCTTCATGTCATCTGGGATAAACTCCAGCACCACCGCAACAATATTAGATCTGTTTGTTTGCACTGAATAAATAAATGATAAATCCCATTAATTACATTTACTGTTCATAAATGAAGACGACTGGGATTGTGAGGCAGACCAGAGGCAAATCTGACAAAAACAAAGCTTTCTTTGCATTAACATTGACAAACCCTAAAACACCACTTATGGACAATCAATGCCACAACTATGAATATCCGCTTTCTCTCTTTACTACATCAGACTTCATTGCTGCTTGTTTTTGGGTCTTTCTGCATTATGTTTTGTATCTAATAACTGAAAGCATGCTCTGTTTGGTCATCAATGAAGAATATCCCATTTCTTTGTCTTGAGAAACTCTTGGGTTGTTTTTGCAGTGCTTTGGGTCATTATTCATTTGCACTGTGCAGGACTGCCTGATCAGTTTTGCAGCATTTTGGTGAATCTGAACAGAGAGCACAGTCGCTCTACACTTCACAACTCAACCTGCTGATTCTGTCAGCAGTCACATCATCAATAAACACTAGTTGCCCAGGTCCACGGGCAGCCATACATGCCCAATTCATGACATTTCTTTCACCCCCTTTGACAGATGATGTGCTATGCTTGCACTTTGTGGTAATCCTATGTATTTTCATGAAGGTGTTTCTTGAGTCTAGACTGTGAAAATGACGCCTACCTTCTCAAGCTTGTTCCTGACTTGGATGTTAACCATGGAAATAATTCTGTCATCATACCCTTTAGTGTCTTCTTTGATCTTTTTTGGCCTTTTGGTGTTGCTGAGCAGTTTTTGCTCTGTCTGAACAGTTTATTTGCCACATTGGTGCTTTTAATTCAACTTTATTAAATTCATTTAAATTTCATAAAATATAGGAGACAGAAAACATAAATTCACGTCATGCAAGAGTGGCATAAAAAAACACAGAAAAATACACACAGGAAAGAGGAGGAGATGTGCTCACTACATGGGAAATCCCCCAGCAGTCTGAGCTTATAGCAGCATAAATAAGGGATGTTTAAGGCTTCCTTGATCTGGCCTTGGCTATAAGCTTTGCTGAAAAGGTGTCTGTCTCCCAAATCCAAACTGGACTTGGCAAGTATCCAGTTTCCTGTCATTAAGACAATAGAGCACTGAAGCAAGCGTGCAATCTTCTTAATGTAGTGTATGTTAATGTATTTATTTTGCCAGTCAGTCTTCTCTCATCCTCCCATTTTTTTCTTGTCTAACATGACAGTTTTTTTTTCCAAAGGCAGGTTCAGCTTTTGACTGTTTATAATGGAAGTGGAGAACCTCCAGGCCTGGCATGTTATCTATTTTCACCCCAACCTCACTGTTATTTTGGTTGCTGGTCACAAATAGTAGAGCAGTTGTCCTGTCTGTGGCCCATGGGGATTGTACTCTGTAAATTACCCTCTGCAGTTGGAATGGTCAGGATTTAGCATCCCAGTCATATTTTAAGAAAAACACGATGGTTACTGGTGAACAGTGTGGCATTCGGTCATGGTATGGTATCAGATGGCAGATTGATGGCTGCGGTAAATGTTAGCGGTTGATGCTAAAATGCTAGTTCTTTCCCACTAATCAAACAACAAGGGTTAAAAAGCTGAGTTTGATTTAATTGACCGCATCATATCAACACATTCATGCTATTTCCATATGCCACAGCGGACAAAGACATTTTTCAGGAATAAAATAAATCAACACTAGTGTGGCCAGCTGTCAAAAGAAATCAACACCCACTATTTTTATTGAGGGGTGTGGATGCACGATTGCCTGTTGACAAGTGCAAAAAAGGGAATACATTTCTCGGTGAAATTTAATCAGAAAGACAGTCACATGACCCGTGTCGCAAGTGTCATGTTGAGAGCGTGGCCACACCGGACACCACGGGTGTGAAACGGTCGAATGCCTTCTGTTTAGATCATCATCTGTTCTCCATTACATTTATTAGTGTGATGTCTTTTTGCAGTATAGTGACACATCCCTGGTGTCTGAAAGTCAATTTCGCCATTAAACATGATCTCGCTTCACTCAGCTGTATGATTTGCCTTCTCATTTTAGCGTAATTGATACAATCATGTGAGGAATTAAATTTGGCCTTTATGGCAGCAGACCTTAACCTTGACAGCAACCTTCTCCTAATTTAAAGACACATGCTTTGTCTCACTCCTGTTTGCTTAACCCCTTTACTAGTCAGTGGAGCTAGAGTGCGGAAGCAGACACTTTCTATTAATGGAAAAAGAGTGTTAAGAAGTCAGAGACTGGAACTGGAATTAGGCTGATTGTTTCCTTGTACAGTGCAGTCCAAGCCTTCCTTGTTAGGCCTTTGCTTGTCATGCAATGAGCTCAGCAGAGTTATAAACACAGTGTCCCAACCATGAAAAGAGGACATCTAAATACAAAATTTGTACTTGTAAAACAGCAAGAATTCACCATGTTTTCACTCATTTGGCTTTTCAACCATTGCAATAATGTGAAATTAAAGCCTTTGCTGTCTGATTTATTTCAGCAATGAAGAATTCTTTTTGGGTTTGTTTGTTTTTTTGGCATAATAAGATAATTCATCAGCCCTCAGGAGATGGGTGACAGAGTGTACTTTAACATTGTTTTATAGCTGTCTGCAGAGCTGAGGCAGACAGTGCCTCACTCAATGGGAGTATGGAAAAGGTTGACAGACTGCTGTGTTTAAACAACTAAGAATTCAGCATCTTATGAAGCTGCGTTGAGGAAATGGGGTGGGGGCGCTAATCTGTAGTGCAAGCAGTCAGGTGGATGAGCTTCTTGATCAATGCACCATGAGAACCACCTGAATGGTCGCAGACCGGGGATTGCTTTGTCAGTGTGTTATGCTAACTCTTTGAGGGACACAGTAACTCCCCTATCCACCTCCCAGTGACTTTTTTATTGAATTTTCCTCTGAGCTGATTGAGTATCGCCATGTTAATTATAGTACAGTGATAAGAGTTCATTATACGCATGCAGTGCAACAGCAGACATTGCAACACTACACAACAATAAAGGATTCTGTGGATGGTCATGGAGAAATTTATGGTCAACAATCCATTACCCCCCTGGGAGGAATGATTCTCTGTTGTCATGTTACAATCTTTGCACTTGACACACGTACATGTGCAAATATGTGTCAAATAAAGAAGATTTTGCAACACCACGAGAAGAGGCTGGTTAAGGCAAGGCCCCGATGTGTATCAGGAGGTATAGATCACTGTTATGACTGCAGAGTTCAAAACCAGCGACCCATGAGAGGCAGAGCAGCTCTGGAACTGCTTGAGCTTTCGAGCTTAGGCTTTGCTTAAGTTTGGGGTACAGCAGAGAGGGGAGGGAAGTTCAGACTGGTTGATAAATCACCTGACATGTTGGTGAGCTTCCACTGCTTTCTTTGTTTAGTGTACACTTTAACTAAGAAGTACTTTGTACGGTGTAAGGATTCTTGCAGAGCTCCAAATGTGCTGAGTACACCAGTGTCATTTTTTCATTATTAATTCAGTTTACCGAAAGATTTTATGTTTTTGTTTTAGCCGTGTATTCATCTGTATGTGTCACTCATTTATTTTGTCAATGTATATTGACCCACATGTACCTTTGAATAAAAATTAGATTACTTTGAAGAAAAAAAGACAGGATCGTGCTGCTGCATTCATTTCCCTATAAAAACAGTATTTGACAACTTCCCCTGTAGCAAATGGTGAATTTTGCCACCTCAGAATATATCAATCAAGACCTGGTTTGATGACCATTAGCATAGATCCAGTGTTTTTCCAAGAACCTGAACCTATACTGTTAAGCTGATCACTAAATTATTATGTAGACCAAGTCATTTTATTCTAAAGAAAGGTCTGAAATTACAGAAATTGATCAGATGAGAAAAGAGAAACGAGGTTTAGGCCTCCGAGGGCAAAATAATTAAAGACATAAATCAGTGTCAGAACAAAATACTTGGTACAGAAAATGAATGACCAAGGGAAGAAACAAGAAGCATTGACATGTATAAAGAGGCAAATCATTCAATGACTATTTGTTTTAATGGGTAGACACTTGGAAAGGGGGTGAAATATTTAGATGGCAGTGAATCTTACACAATTTTTACCTTATTTTTTTTATAACCTAAATCAAGGTCATTCTTGGTCATTATCAATCACTTAACTGTATGCATAAACCTCCAAAAGGTCGACTGAGGCCAGAGACCAAACAAGCAATACAACCCATAAAAAACATATTATAATAATAATGATTCACGTTTAAAAAAAACCCCCCGATAATAAACAATAAATTTGATGCATTTTTATGAAAATTACTCTTCACAATAAATAATTCACATAAGAAAGATGGTATAGATGTACAAATGTGTAGATGATTACAACAGAGAACTGACACGTGCAGATTTTGAGCAGACCCTGCAATATCTGGGAAACTACGCAGATATTGCAGATGTTTAGCCAAAACATCTGTCTGGAATAACAAGCACATGAGTAGCTAGACTAAACCTAAATAAGCTATTTAGTGCAGGCATGTGGCTAACTCTAAAATGCACCATAGATTATAAAAGCTGGTTTGTGGATGGGCGGATGAAGAGGTGTTAAAGTGATAGCTAGAGGCACTGGCACCTGTGTGCCATACAGCGGTTGTTGCAGTATAAGAAAGCTGCACATCTGGGACTTATCGTTCTCGTCATAGAATTAAGCTCAGTCTTTTCTTTCCCCTTAAAATTGAAACATATAATTAGGAAAAATAGAAGATTTAAGCACCAAATGAGGGTTTTTTTAATGTGGCTTTAAAGCTGAACATTTCAAATATTTCATAAGAGAATTTGTTTCTTCTGTCACTATGTAAATCTGCTTTTCTTGCCATAACCGGTTTGTCTCAAACTCTGTTCTTTTTTGCACATACCCAGTGAAAGAGCTGGGACACTGGACAAGAGGACTGAAAAGCCTCACAGGAGGTTTGAAGAGTGAATGAATAACACATCAGGGAGGCATCAGAGGAGTTACAGTGGGGAGATTTTTTTTTACTGAAAATAACAATAACTTCATCCCAGAAGGTTGAAATTCATAATCAGATTAGACAGCCTGACTTCAACACTGAGTAACTATTCTTTTAAAATATTGTCAGCTTTTAGGAACTGGAATGTGTGAATCCTGCATTTTTATTGAGAAGTTTGACCCTGTTTGCAGATGCATTCTTGGTCTTGTTTCATTCTTTTGTCTAAGTTTATTTCAAAAACTTTCGTCATCTGAGATGCTTACATATTTAACAGAAGCCTGGACTGACTGTTAAGAGCAATTTCTGAGGCGCATAGTTCTTTCTACTTAACATTTATCGCAATATATGAAAAATTATGCAATGCAAAGCTATGGCAAACCTCTGTTTGGCCTACCGCCGGCCACACCACCGCTCTGTTAGCAGATATGTGTCGATGAAATAAAAGCTGTTGGAAGAGAGGGAAAGAGAAGAGTCAGAGAGACTTCAAAAAGTAATAGCTGTGACTTGAAGACTAGATGTTTTGTGTCAAAGAAAGAGCTTTTGGTATCCGAAAGTGTTTCCGGTGAGACCACTGCGTCTAATTACTAACAATGCTGTGACATCAGTCTTCAAAGGACAAGATTTCTTTCACACATCCATCAACTTTGTGGAACACTTTACGTGCCCAAATGATTAACGAGAAGCTGGCCGCTTCACAGCCAAGGAAATCCACTTCCTCCAATAGATGACAGTGAAGAATGGTTCTTAATGCCTTCTGTCCTCATTATTTTGTGCTTTGATTTCCTCAGTGCTTTTCTCACCAGTTGTAACTAAATAGTCTCTAATTTGTATGGTAGCTTCATTTTAATGGCGAGAGACAGAATATCAACCAAAAATTCAAAACAAAAAACACACATACACGTTACTTAATTATTATACAGTAAAGTGATTTACATATCATTGAATGAATAAATGTTTGATCATCAAGCAAAATTAGGACTTGGTGGAGAAACTCTAGCAGGGAGCGCAATTGTAAGACATTTCTTGTAGTTGGTCACCAGGTTTGTAACATCTCAGGAGGGATTTGGCCCACTCCTCTTAAAGAAACTCTCCAAATCCTTTAGGTTTCTGGCTGTCACTTGGTAACTTAAAGCTTCCGGTCCTACGCAGATTTTCTATAGCACTGAGGTCTGGAGAGTGACTCAGCCACTCCATGACCTTTGTGTGCTTCTTCTTTAGCTAATCCTTTGTAGCACTGTAGGTATATTTTTGGTCATTGTCATCCTGGAAAATGGTAAATGGACTGGTTCTTATATGGCGCTTTCCTACTCTACCTGAGTGCTCAAAGTTCTTTAAATAACATGCCCCATTCACCCATTCACACCAGTTCAAACAAGCATCTTTTTCTGAGTTTAAGTACTTTCTATCTAACATTCACACACACGTTCACACTGTTATGGGACTTAACTTGGGGTTAATATTTTGCCCAGGGATGTTTGGCATCAAACTGACAAGCTTCTAATTAGTGGATGACCTGCTCTGCTTCCTGAGCTACAACCACCCCTAAATCCCCTGGATCCATCCACAACCTATCTTCAGTGATCTGGCTGAGAGTGACACACGGCCCTCAACAGATCGCTGACAAATGGTGGTGACTGTGGTTCCAACAGAACATTAAAAGCTCCCACGACAATCCATAGTTACGGTGTTACGGTCGCTAACCTCTAGGCCGTCTCCATATTTATGTTGCGGCTTTTGAGCCGGATCGTAACAGGCCGCCACCACCTTTCTCATGATCATGAGGTAAGATCTTACACAGAGCTCCTGGTCAATAGCTGGTCATTTTATTTGTCTTTCATTTTCAAATAATAATAGCAACAGTTACCCTAATAGGTCTTTAATCTTGTCCCTGGTGTCTTTGGTCTTGGCCATGGTGGTGAAGAGCTTGGAATAAAAGAAATTGATTCTGTGGACAGATGTGCTTTATACACATAACGAGTTAAGATCAAGAGTATGTATAATTGATTGACTGATTGTCCTACATCAGGGGTGTCCAAGGCCAGGCCTCGAGGGCGGTGTCCTGCAGGTTTTAGATGTGTCCTTGATCCAGCACAGCTGATTTAAAGGCTAAATTACCTCCTCAACATATCTTGAAGTTGGTACTAAAATGGTAGTATTACACATTTTTACTGGTGCAGACAGTGCTGCTGATACCATGGAACATGTAAGAAGCTGTACACACTAAGTTCCTAGTTTATCAGGATGAGTTTGCAGCTCCATAACGTGCTGTTCAGTCAACTAAAATTTAACTTCATTAAATTCATTACATCAGATATCACATTACTTTCACTTGATTTCTCTTACCTGTCAGCAACAATAATAACTTAATGATCTGACTCATACTGTAATTTGTTTGTCTATTCATAATTATCCACAGTAAGTTCTGACTGTTCTCATTTGAATATTTTGTTCTCCCCATAGACAAATGATGCTAATAGGTACAACGAGTCACTGACCATCTCTGGCAGTTTAAGCAAAGGTTAGTAATGTTGAAAGTGTCAGTCAACACAGTATAGTCTATTTTATTCCACCTGAGACTAAATCGTTTTAGATGCTAATAATATCAATGTGTAAGTTACAATATCTCACGTATTGTCCAATATGTGTTAATATTGACATTTTCCCCTAATAAGTACTCTTTAAAAAGTGTTATTTTTTGCAAGTTAATTAAAATATAACTATTTACTCTTTTACTTTAAACTTGCTAAGCTTTTTTTTTTATTACTAACTAATTACTTTTGTTGTTGGATCTAATTCAGTCAAGGCTCTGTTAAACACACATATGTCACATTCTTTGCATATCATTAGATAAAACAAGATATTTCAGTTTTAACCAGCAGCCAGGATGAGGTTTCTCTTTAATGGTTGATTTTTTCTGATCAGCAGCAACACAAACTCTTGAACTCCCAGGAAAACCAGCTGACTGCTGGGTGTTTCTCAGTACTCGCTGACATTTGGCAGCTGAGAAACAACAATATGAAGCATGAAGTTAGTTCAGGCAGGCGTTCAAGTCGAGCTCTGCCAGTCCTTGCATATCAGCTGATCTCAATGCCAGTCCTCATCAGCTAACGGTCCAGCTCATTTCATATGGGGCCTACTGTTCAGGGTGCTTTAGCCTGCACACAGCCACTTTGCAACCCACATCTGGTCGTCTGTTCATGCTGTATCTGACTTATTTTGTTGAAGATCTGTTGCCTCTGATACCTGCTCTGCAGTGTGCCGGGGTTTTCTTACCTCATTCTTTTCCACATAGCTACATGCAGGGGGCTTGGAGTTCATTGAACAGCGCAATACAGATTGATATAAACTATTCCTTAAAGCATTTTTTAATGCAAAAATGGTTTGTGAATGCATTAAGACCAGCCTTTATATGCTTCTTCCTATGTGTGTGTGCCATAAAATCTATATATTATTATCTGCTACCATGCTGACCTAGCCAGTATAACAGTCTAGGTTTGAAGCCTATTCTGTAAATCCAATATGACTTCATTGTTTGGCATCTCAGTTACATCACGACTCTTTTTAATAACAGCCTAATATAGAATCAAGGAAATTTAGTGCTGCATGGCACAGCTTCAAAGTGTGGCTTTCCTCAGAGTGTGCCTTTGTGTGTGTGAGAGTGACAAAGCTAGAATCATAGCAAGAATCACGGCTGAAAACAAACAGAAATCACCGGACTTTCACTTCGTTTTACTGTTTTGGCTGATTTTGTGCAACATGACCGGTCTCAGCACTGCAACACTCCAGCTTGTACCTTGTGTGGTGGCCGAGGCACACTCACTATTGGCTCGAGATTGTAGGGGCGTTGCTTCGCAGTTGGTGAGTGCTTAGGGTGCACGGGGTGTTCTAGGGATGGCTAAGGGAAAGCTTACTTGGCACTGATCCCTCCTTTCAGTATAGACTGCAATTAACATTAGGCAGCACTTTTTTCCGAGTTGGGGGGGGGGATGAATGTGTCATAAATAGTTCGCCTTTATAGAGGGTAGTGGATGCATGTTGAGCAATGCGATGAGGCCAGTGCACTTTGCAAGACTTGCGCTGCAGAGAGCGTCCACGGATCCCACGACCTGCTGCTGACAAGCCGGGGGGAAAGGAGAGGCAGAGGGGGAGCCGCTCGGAGAGAGATTGAGGGTACTGCCTTGGAGACGACAGCCCGGGTTTCTTTGCGGAGGGAATCATGCAGTTTGCAATCTGGCTGGTTGGACTAATGTGTCATCTGTCAGCTTTTGTCCGGGAGACTCTGCAATACCAGTTGCATCCGAAACAAGGTAGTGTTTTCTTTTGGCTTGCGAGTACGATGAAGTGATACTGCTGAAATGTGTTTCAACATTATTAACGGTGATTGAGCATGATTCCCGGCGTGCGGTAGGCTTGTCACCCTGCATCTGCATTTAGTCTGTTACACAGGCTCTAGGCTGTTTGTTACCATTGCTTTGTCTCTCACTTCCAACTTTCTCTGACTGTTTTTTGAGCAGAAAGCTTCATCAAGCAGCTGTCATCGTATGAAATCGTCAAGCCGCTACGTGTGAATGACTTCGGAGAGTCGTTCCCCCACAAACTGCACTACAGAAGGAGACGGCGGAGTTTAAACAATGACCTGTCCGGTTTACGGCTTCACTACAGGATTGATGCTTTCGGGGAACGCTTTCATCTCAATCTAACCGCAGACTCCAGCTTTATCGCGCCCTCTTACACGGTGACACACTTGGGAGAGGAGCAGAGCAACGACACGGACTCCCAGTCCACTGACCCCGGCGATATGCGCCACTGCTTTTTCCGTGGACACGTCAACGCCAAGAGCGAGTACCCTGCCGTCTTCAGCCTGTGCACTGGTCTGGTGAGTACTTGGTTTCCACTCCGCTATCTTCAAGCTTCTTTTTTGGGAAGCTTTAATCACTCTGACATGCTTTCTTCCATTTCAACGAATTCCATCCACGCACGCACAGCCCACAGCTCAAGTCATGTGTGTAAGTGTGGATCGAGAGCAAGTGTTACTGGACTAGTGACAATGGGAAGCCCTGCACCTTTGTGCCTGTGGGGATGGTGGGGTGGGATGGATGTGAGGGCTGGTTGTTATGGTTGGGATTGGGGCTGATTTGACAACAAGCCACTCTGTTGAAGTGTCCGTCAGCAAACACACTAAAACCCTGATGTGGTCATAGAGGATTTTCACACAGAAATGGATTATTAGTTATTTGGTGTCATGCTCGTGCTTGTGAAACAGAGATGCCAAACTCATTTTACAGGCCATATACAGCCCACACTGATTTTAAGTGCACTGGACCAATGAAATTACATGATAAACGTGTCAAAAGTTCTGGTAGTTCATTGCCCAGAATGTCCTGTATTCATAAAATGTTATATTTTTGTTCATTCACAAAAAATATTAGGTGTTTTTTTTTTTTTACTATGGATGTACCCCCCGGACAACTTTGTAGTAGATAGTGGAAAAGGAAGCGCTTTTCTGTCAATTAACTAATAGTTAATTACTTTGTTTTAGTATGAATGGCAGTGGGGAGGAGGGGGGACTTAATCAACTGGAAAAGCTGTAAAAGTTATAAAAATACAGTTAAAGGTTCAAAATCTATTTACATTCTTTGGGCCGATTTTTGGCCCAGGCCTTATGTTTGACAACCCAATTTTGAAGCAGTCCAGTTTTTAATTTTATGAATAAAAATGCAGAACATTTCCTTGTTCCAGCTTCTTTAATGTTTATAATATGATACTCAAATCATCATAAGTTTGACCCATAGACAAATAGGTCTTTTGAAGATGCCACCATGTAGTTCCTGGAACTCACTTCTCTTGTGGTCACTCTTCATAGCCTAAAGAGGCAAGTTCATTAATTGACAGAAGAAAGAAGATGCTCATTGATGAAAATGTATCACATTTTTTCCCCCCGCTAACTTTATAGGGGTGTAATGGAATAAGTGGGTAATAAGGGGGTTTATAGGACTTATGTGTAATATCGGACGCCTGATGCCAGAGTCATTTAGTTTGCTGACTCCTATGTGAGGGAATCTGATAACTGTTGACAGCGATGACTTCATGGGTCACATAAGGTTACTGGTACAGGGGCAGGGGGTTGACCTTAGTCGCGCCAGGCGGATTCTGGCATAGACTGTGCCTGGGGATGGGGCAGGGTGGGAGAGCAGGGGTTGTTAGAGTGGACAGATAGACTGACCATAGCCTTAAAGTCTTCCTCCTCCTCTAGGCCATTATCAGTGATGGTTATCCTTATTTTAGATGTACAGCAGGAGAATAGCATGTCATATAGTTATTTGCACATTCAGTTAAAAAACATAAATCTTTGTATTATCACTTTGCAAGAATTGACTCACAGCAGTGTAGCTATCAAAAATAAAATAAGGTCAAATAAAGTGTTTTTCTTGTTATTCACCAATTTAAGACAAAAGGTGCTCTCCATTTATCAGGGCAGCCTTTAATTGCCCTTTCTGATATATGACTCACTTATACAAACATGTGTGCATCCTTTTTTTCAACAAACCGTCTTGTTTCCTTGCAACATCACTCATTGAGAATGACAGGACAATGGACACACCACCAGAGGCTATTGGGTCATAAATGTTTCCGTGTCTGATCACTGGGGCTTAATGGCCCGGGCACATTTTGGTGAGATGAGGTCATTAAGGAATAATTAGGCCCTAAAACAAAGGGGTCATTCTGGAAAAAGCAGTTTCCCCTTTCGTCCAATGTTGCTCAAAGCTATCACCAGGGGGCAATTGAGGAGAGCTTGGGGGAGGCAGGGTGGAGGAGCTTTTGGCCTTTTCAAAGTGAGTCATGATGGGCAGAAAAGAGGAGAAATGCCCTGAAGAGAAGACAGCTGCCAATGAAGGTTGCGGAGGAGACTTAAAGATTGCTCACACCGTGGGAAATTTGGGTTCCTTGAGAAGCTGGGTCTTTCAGTCCACTCACATAATGGAAGTGTAGGTGTTAGTCAGGCTGTTCTGACAAATGCATCTGTTTTACTTCCAGCACAGAATGAAGCAGCTCTGCACAAAGATCAGGTTCACGGCACCTTTATGCCGTAAGATATTTAACAGAGACTGACTGCAGGTGTCTGCAGCCACAGAAAATCATAGTGTCTTTGAGAGATTTCATAATAGAGCTGTGTGCCAGCAGTCGGTCCACTCATGTCATGAATGTGACCTCGCTTCAAAAAGGGGTCTCTCAGTTGTAAGGTCCAGTTCAGCACCCAGTACTGAACAGCAGCCATTGTGTCTGCCCAAACCTTTGTCAGATTTGCTGCTGAGCTAATGCTGGGAAACCCTGAATCTCTTCCTCTCCGCTGACTAAAGGGAGCATTTATCTGTTCAGCTTTCTGTTAACACTACACGAAACTTTAGACTGGATCACCCGTAATTACCTAATTGAAGTTAATTCACCATAGACAGTGATTTACAAGACACCGGCAAACATCTACCAATTTTTGCATTGTATAAATCATTCATTATATTTAGATTATGACTGCAATGGTTTGAAAAAGGCTGCAGTACTTCTATGTTGATCAGGCATATTTAAACAGAGTTTTATTTTCACAACCAGATGAGACGAAAGCGAATGTTTTGAGCCTGCTGTGAACAAAGAGGACATTACATCGACAGTTTGATGACAACAGAGTAATCTCCATCTGCTCAAGATGTGCACCGAAACGAACCAGAGCATGTACCAAATGAACCTTGTGCTTTTTTTGCAGTTCCAAGGTCAAGAATGAAGTAATATCTGACTGTTATTCAGTGATCATTTTTTTGAAACACAAAGGGAAACGTTCTCTGCAGTGGATAATTCCTGATGCGTTTTAGCCACATAAATGTGTTTTTTACTCGACCGTGTAAATGTAAGAAAATGTAGTCGTGTATGCTTGAGTGGATTGACTCTTATTTTGACTGCAAAGACCATTTCATGAACACTGTTTATTCAGTATCAGCTTCTCTGGCGAGTTGTTGTCACAGCATGTTTTGTGTCTATGATGAGTGATTGGTGGACTTTAGGACTTAAAAAAAAGAGTCACATCATCTCGAAATCATTCATACAAATGCATCCGTTCATGCTGTCTTCTCTCAAAGTTCCCCGCTGGATTTGAAAACTACTTCTATTTCGTTTCACTGGCTTCTCAGAACTGAAGAACCAGTACTGATCCAGGGCAGAGGGGGGGTGCTTCAACAAGTGAAGGCATTTCTATCCTGTGCATTGTTTATGAAAGTTTTGACACTATTGCACTGAACCCACATCCATATGTTTTTGGAACATGGCATAGTTATTCTAAATCAAAGAATTAATATGTGATTGAAGTCCAGACTCTCAGCTTTTATTTAAGCGATTAAGCAAAATTATTGCATTAACTTTTCAGGAATTACAGCCACTTTTATACACCCCTTCCTTATTTTCAGAGGCTCACACTGATTTGGATAATTTTAAATATCAGGACTGTTTTTCATACTTTGATGGGTTCTAGACTGCCTGAAATCTCTGTTAGGCCTTTACTGTAAGCCACCTTAGATTGCTGCTTGCTTGTGTGTCTCTTTGCCTTCAGCTTTGTCTTCAGAAAGTTGAGTTGACAAAGTTATCTTAGCAGTACGCTTTGGTTCATTTAACTATTTGCACTGTCTGATCTGTTTTGAAGTGTTTGGCTGAATCTGAGCAGAAAGTATAGCACATGTACACTTCACAATTTATCCTGCTGATTATCTCAATAAGTCACGTTATCAATAAACACCGGCAAACTTGTTCTGTTGACAGTGATAGTTGCCCATACCATAACATAGCCTTGTCTTCTAGTCCTTCTGGTGTTGCTGAGCTGGCTGGTGCATTCCCTTTTTTTAAAAAGAATGTAGCAGAGTGTTGATTTAACCTCTCTTAAAGTTTTTGTTATCTCTTTAATAGGTTTTTTTTTCAGCCTAATGATGGCCTCATTCACCTAAACTGATATCTCTTTGACCTTCACATAGTTCCAGTTAACACCTAAGTAATGAAAGTGCAACACTTGGAATCAACTCCAGAATTTTTATCTGCTAAATTTGTCGTGGAACGACGAGGAAACAGGTCCCACTTGGCCGTGAAACCGCCTTCACATCTTGATTTGAATTGAATGTCATACAAAGGCAAAAATTACACAAATTGTGCCACTTTCCAAATACCTAACTGTAGAACTGAGTGCCTTTAACCTTTTTCAGGAGCTATAGTGTAAACCTGCAGGGGATCTAATCCCTCACTTTTTGAAAAGTAGGGAGGAAAAGTGCAGTTCCAGTTTGTACTTGTTTTCCACGTCCGAGTTGTATCTTTTCCATTGTCAAATGTCCATCACTCGGGGATGTTTATGGCGTAATGCTGCCTTAAAGATAACATTCCAGCCTCCAATATCCTGTTTAAGTGTGCGCATGAAATTACCATGCAAACACCAGTGCGCCTCATGGCTGAGTGAGCTAAGAAGCTTTGTGAGGGACCGAGCTGCCAAATCAATATTAGCATTCCTCTGTCAGCAGCTTGGTCCGCGTATGATGATGTCACTCTTCCCAGTGTCAGGGTTTTCGGGGAAAAACGCATTTTGACACTTACAGCTTACCTAATAACCTGTGCAGAAATGTGTGAAACGGTTTACTGAATTGCAACAGCGCCCTGATAAATGTATCATGCAAAAGACTTAAAATGTTTCAAAACTCGCCTTCATTGTCACGGAATGAGATTCTCAGGGCTTAAACTTCAACAATAACTGACATGAAAGCAGTTACGGATATTCTGTTGCCTTTTCAATCAGCATGTTCTTTCCATACACACCTGTCAAAAGAGCTTATTTAAAAGCATGGAAATAATGTGAACCCTGGTGCCAGAGGCTAGGACCGAGTGACTGCAAAGAGACCACAACCTGTGTAAATGAAACTGTGAAATAAACAGACACGCGTACAGTAGAATATGCACACATGCACATGCATGCTTTGTACCAGTGACATCTCCTGGCTTTTCCCCCCCTTATAGATTGGAACTTTTACGACACAACATGGCGAATTCTTCTTGGAACCCCTTTTAAACGCTGCTGGGGAGGAATACGATGAAGAACACGACAAACCTCATCTCGTCTATCGACATGAGAGGAAAAGAAACATCTCCAAATCTGACAACAATGCAGATCCCTGTGCTGCCTCAGGTAATAGACTGCCTAAGTATTCTACCTGTAACCACAGTCTGTCTGACTTTCACCCACAAACACTTACCTCCTTATCTCCTGTATTTTCTTTCTGAACCGTGGCAATAAACACTGCCCTAAAATGTAAATTATACTCAGTCACGATCTTTGGCTTGCAGATTTCAGCCTTGATTAGTGGCTGTTACTTGTGCACTGCGTGGTGGTTTCATGCCTCCTCTGCTGGAACATTGAGTCCCAGGTTTGTAGCAGGAGCTCAGAGGGTAGGTGCGATAACTTTTTAGTTTGCAGCTGAAAAGAACTGGGGGGGGGGGGGTTTCCACTTGGGAGGCTGCTGGAAAGTTCCCCCAAATTCATTTGAATTTTTATGGTTGAGGCCCTGCGGGTGGTGGAGAGGCCCTCAAGAGAAAAGCAGGGTGACTGAGTGAAGTTCACCTCGATGGAAGACCTTAAAGTTGTCCTCCAAGGGGGGCCTTTGTTGAGTGACGCGATAAATCTTTTATATGCCGACTGCTTGATTTGTTTGTTGTCTGAACGCAGCCATTGTCGCCCAGTGGTGGCCTTTGTGTGTGGCGGTGGGTTAAAAAAACTTGGATAGGCCAACGCTGCTTCAATATGCTCAACCCTTTCACTCGCTCAATCTGTGTGAGGCAAACAGAGACCCAGCATTCGCTGAAAGCTTTGTGTATATATATCTATTAACCCCCTGACTTTTAATGTTTTAAGAACATCCATTTCCACCATTCAGTTTAAGTGTGTAAACCAGTTTAATGTCTAGTTAACATGAAATGAGAAGCATCCTGAAATAGCTTCTCATGACCTTTACTGTGAAATGAAATCCTTTTGTTCAGTGTACAGCAGGAGGTAGCTGGGATGTAGGTGTTTAAAGTGTTAGAGACACCTGCGGGGCCTCATCAAAGGATAGCAAGTAAACAATGAACAAGGGATTAAAAGAAGCAGTGGGCCTGGGTTAGGACTGTGAGGTGTCCCCAGACTGTGCCATTATCAGAAAGGGCAATCTCCACATGTTGTGAAAAATTGGTTCTTTGAAGGCTTCACTGAGCACAGACTAATAAGGCTTGTCCTGTCTTTTTATGACACACAGCGCAGTGCAGGTTACATATAAACGCTAACTTGACGCGTGTCGTCCTGCTTCCGGAACACTTGCAGTTTTTTCTCCTGGTCTTTGGGCATTTTCCTCCTGGCTTTGCAGTATGTCTGCACATTGATGTCTCAGAAGGAAAATTGTCCACTTAATTTTCTTCATTAGACTAAACTGACTTCTAAAATAAATGTCAACACACTCAGGCTGTCAGCTTGTCATTGTGTTTGAAAAACTGGAAAGCTTTATTAATGGATTAGAGGAGCGCATAAGCATCACACAAGACCACATTTTAAGCAAGAAGCACATAGATTACCCAGCACATAGATTACCCACCCAAAACCTGTGATGTTAGCAAGAGAGCCGATTCCAATCTCCTTTTTTTTGACTGGCTCTAAAAGGACTCTCTGTCAAGGTCAACGCGATCTTATGACTCTGTTTTTCTCTTTGTCGCTTTCTCTTCCATATTCGTGTTTTTGTGTGGAGAGAACGTTTGAGCCACACAGAGAAGTGCTGATGGCCTTCCAAGCAGCCACTCTGATTTGTAAAAAAAAAGTTTTTGCAAGACATACGGTGATTTTATTCCTTATCCATCCCCCTTTTTTTTGCTGTTTCCTGAAGCAAAACATATTTTTGAAAACGATAAAGATGAAACAAACTGCGCTTTATCAAACACACCTTCAGGAAACAGCATGTGTATCAGCAGAATGGTAAGATAAGAGCTTCCTTTAGAAATGCTGGCTCAGAATACCTCCCTCGTGCACTGCGCAGTGCGCCAGAACAACGGAGACTTCTGTATCTGCTGTCTTAAGACAAGTAAGAGTTTCCAAGATCTCTGAAAGAAAAAAATGCTGAAAGGAGAGGAAAGCGATGTTTCCACATAGAAACATTTCACAAAGATGACGCTCTGTTTTGAGCTTTGAGCTTGTCATCTCCGACACGTACAAATAGTTGACTTATTCATACTTGTGCTGTCACTGCTTGTGAGATGTCAGATGTAGAAGTGGACTGATAAGACTGAAGTGTTACCTTGATGGAAAATTCTATTTTAACTGTCAGGACACGGCTGTCTTCAGCTGCTTTTCTTCACGACATGTGTTCATGGTCTGTTGATAAAGCGAGAGGCTGTTATTGTAATGCTGTGTTGAATGGATGGAAGTTTATATGACATTTTTAAATGTAAATTCATCCTACTGAACCACTGATGCCAGTGTCTTTGATGGACATTGCTTGCAGCTGTATCAGTTTCCTTTCTCTGTCAGCCAACCTGGGTGGTTTTCCTTCTGTTTAGAATACCTTTACTGGAGTAGATAGCTGTTGAGTGGGTGATTAATGTTTTAAAGTCACAGAGTGCCTTGTTGTGCCTCACTCTGAATTTTGAAAGCATAGAGGCAATAAAGCTTAACAGGCTCAAACCACAACACGGCTCCGACCCCTAATGACACATTCTACAGGGTATCAGTCTGTCGGCTTGCATGTGAATCCCCGTGTCATCCTTTGATAGAGATAAGCGCAGAAATGAGGGCGGCTGCAGGTAGGGGTAGATTCTTCTGTCGCTCTGCTCCCTTTGCTTTTTAAAAATCCATGTGAAGACAAGCAAAAGGCAAAGGGAAGCGGGAATTGCAAAGAATCTCTTTCACCAAGCCACTGGCTGCAAGTCCAGAACTGTGGGGTGTCGTATTTTGTCTGAATTAGAAACAGTGAAAAGACTAAAAGACAGCTTGACACCAAACTGAAATCCAACTACCCAAAGTCCTGTTCCAGCGTCAGCTCTCAAGCAGCTTGCCTGATTTCTTGATGGGTAACCGAGGCCAGCTTGGAGACCGAATTGCCTGGCGTTGATGCGGCAATACTTGGCACAGATGGCATCTGTGCCCCCTGACCCTTAACACAATCATCGTATACGATTCCCCTCTCGGTGCCCACTGTGTATACATGGTAGCTCAAATGCTAGCATCAGGTTTTTGGTCAATGGGTTCATTTACATGGAAAAATGTCCTCCCCGCCTGCGGTTTGAACTAGCCGACTTGAATCGGTGCCTGCCCTCCCTTTGCGCTTTCATGTATGTGAATGGAGGCACTTGTTGATTGTGACCTCACTTCCCTCTTTGTTTGGAGTCACTCACTGGATGAGTTGATGTGACCTTGAACTTTTCCCTCCTAGAGGTGCGTGGATTCTGGGCTTGGCGGCTTGTTTGCCGGGCCTCACTTGGAACTATGTATGCATTAAACCCTTTGTTTTCCTCTGAAGCACGGCTCTTGACAGGGGTCAGGAAATGTGGTCAGCTAGGGTGTGATGGGCGAACAGCAATTACTCTGTCATCTTCACCATCTTTCTTTAGATTGTGTGGAACTTCTGGGTGTCACATGACTCCAAAGGGCTTAGGCTTATTCTGTGGCCTTATGGCCCTTGCACTGACTCAACCTCCTGCATTCCAGGAAGTACCTATTGTGGCAAAGAATAAAAACAGAGTTTGTTTTGGGGCTTTTGTGTCCGTGTGTAAATGTGGTTTGCTTGTGAATGTGTGTTTGTGAAAGTGCATGTCATCTCCTTGGCCTGTCAGTGGATGAAGTGTCCCACTGAGTGCTGAGAATTGCTGAGCAAGAGCGGAGAGGAATGGGGAAACGAACTTCTTTCTTTGTGAGTTTGAGCAATTCTGGCTTGCACTGCATGTGCCTGTCTGTCTTGCTTCAGAGCTTGGCAGTGGCCCTTGCCTTTTCTCAAGCTCCCACTGCCTGCTTTTCTTCTTTTACACCTGCTTCTATAAAGTAGCTTTCTTACTCACTGCATTGCTGTTGGCCCTCATTTGAAAAAGACTCATTTCTCTTGTCTTTTTGAATGCCAGTTGAATATTTTTGTCTTTTGAATCACTGTGATCTGAACGCTAGCCTTAAAATGTGTCAGATGAGTCTAAAAAAATCAGATTTTTCATGCATTGATTGCGAGTTTGAGCCACCACATGTGCTATTTGTGTGTAATGAGTGAGTTTTCCCTTCAGGTAGGATGCTCTGTTGAGTTACTGCCTCAAATTTCATAACACTCTATGACAGATAATGCAAGCAGCTAATAATTTGGTCCATTGCACTCGCTGAGTTTAGGATAACAGATACTCCGGACAGGGCTGAGTAGGGCTGGGTACACACACAGTCTGTAACTTTAATAGCTGCCATGTGCCTACCCTGAGGCCACAGCCCTATTGAACCCAGTGTGTTGGGTGTGTTGCTCAGATTCCAACTTGAGCTATTTTCTGCCACTGAATACTGTCTGGGCATTCTTAACAGACTTGAGCTTATTCAAACAACTTGAGTGACAGTGATTAACTGCATGGTGGCATGGATGCTGGAAGAGCAACAGTTTCCCACTAAGGGTAAACCCAAGAGATGACCGGAAATCATTAGTGACTTGGCCAGGGTCTCGGGCTGTTTACTATCATAGAGGCCAGACATCCTTCAAAAACACAGAGCTACATTTTTAATGTAAAGATGATTTATAGTTCAGTATCTAAAGTAGGGGTTTCTTTTAAAATATGGTAGACGTGATTAAGTCATCCATACTGATTGTCTTGGAGTAAAATCAACATCTCGATATTTAAATGGTTCCTTGAACAGATCTGTAGTCATTGCTGAGTCACAAATGGTCGTCTTCGAGGAAAAGAAAAATGAGGCCTTGTATATGTGCTTATCAGATAGGATTTTAACATTACGTATAAACGTGTGATTGCATAAATTGCAGTGTTGAGGTTGATGCTCTTTAGTGATGCATTTAACAAAACCTGAAGATCCTGTTTAATTTGCTGCTTTGCATTTTATTAGCGTCCTGTGTGTGCAAATCTCCGATTGGGCTGGTTTTGTATACCTGTGAACATACATGTGTAAAACCATGATTAGTATGGCCTTCACTCAAGCAAGACGTTAGCAGTATTTATCCCTGCAAAAAAAGACGTTAAAATATGCTGCCCCTTTTTGTCATTAGAATAATCTATAGAAGGACAGGAAACTGTCCAGAATAGTTCCTGTCGGGGAGTTTCAAAGGATCGAGAACATAGTGCTCATTGTTAATGTCTTTGCTCTTGAAGTGGCACTAGTTCTGTGTTATTGTATATACAACATCGTGTATCATGTATATGTTGTATTCACTCGCTTGTTTTGTATGTCAGTACAAGCAGAAACTATTTAGTTCTGTTTAGAATGACTAAATCTTTGCCTCTGTCTTGACCAGATCACTTTTGAAAAAGGTTTTTTTTAATCTCAATGGAACTTTTATTTGGATAAATAAAAAATAATATTATTAGAGACTTTTCATCAAATCTTTGATACATTTTGAAGAGCTTTAGAAAATGATGTATTTGCTCTTTATCGGCACTTCCTTGTAAAACGCCAACATCTGTCCTATAAACTATTGACTGGGCCTTCCAGATGTAACCAAATTACTCTAAGATTTGAAGACATGTGTATTCAACAAAGAGGAAGGGTTGCTTCTTGCGTATCCCAATCCAAACATTTTCAATTGAATTCAAATGGTATCCATAATGATTTAATCTTTAGTATATTTGGATGAACCTCTTTAAACTAGACATCTTGGTTTGGCTAAGATAACACTCCAGGCTACTACCCGTCACAGTTCTGATTCACAAGTAGTGTTTCGTCATTTGAGGAGGTCTGCAGCCGACCACTATGCTGTCGTTATCTCTCAACTGAAAATATCAACCGAGTGGACTGCAAGTGTACAAAGACCATACTTCCAGTGATGTCGACAGCCACGCCACTTCACTTTTAAAAGCCTTCTTCAGCAGAAGCAATTAGCTGCCTTACTTCTCCACTGTCTAGCCGCAGAATTACACTTAATTGTGCCCCTGTCTGCGGTGGTTTCAAAGTTTTTCCCCTCTTAACTTGTATTCCAATAACCACGCTGTCTGATTGTTTTAAGTAGCAGGCACTACCTGTACTGATTGGAAAGTGTACTTTAAATGTGTCCTTGAACCAACACAGCTGATTTAAATGGCTAAATTAGCTCCTGCAGTTCTCCAGAGGCCTGGTAATGAACTAATCATGTGATTCAGGTGTGTTGACCCAAGGTGAGCTCTAAAACCTGCAGGACACCGGCCCTCAGGGCCTGGAATTGCCCACCCCTGGTTTAATGTGTAGCCTAAGATGACAACTCTCAGAAGGCCAGCAAAACACTGTAAAACAATGGTTATTAGTTCAACTACGTATTTGTTGGTTCTTGGCATTTGTCATGAAAGAGCAGCTCTATGTTAAAATCCCATTGAGATCCTTTTGGACAGGCTGGCATACATAGATGGACTCAGACTAAAAGTCTATGTAACAGTAAAATATTTCCACACTTTAATGTTTATGGATTAATGTAAATAAATGCTTAACTGTTAACATATGTGGCAGTTCAAACCCAATCAAAATGTCTAGATATGTTTAAAAGAGTTCAGTCATTGTGTGTATGGGATATTTTGTCTGCAATTATTCATGGCATTGAGTGAATACACAAACAGGGTAATGTTCATTGTTTTGATTGTGTTTTGGCACAGTGATATAAAGATTTACACATCCCGAGTCAATTAGGTGTTGGTACATAGAAGTGAGTGTGTTCTGTTGGTACAATTTAGCTGTGTGTACATTGGAATCGACTAGATTATAAGTTGGAAATGCCTACACTCATGCCATGCAGGGCCCCTTTTTAATAATGCTCCCGATCATGAGAAACCTCTGAAGTTCGAGTTTATATTCCAAGTTTGAAAAGAAATAATATCTATCAGGTTCTTTTTGTTGATAGTAAATTCCAACATGCAGAGCACAGAGATATAAAGACCTTCTGTGGCTGATTTTTCCAGTGCCCAGTGAGTGATGTAATGCCTCTGTGCATACAGTGGGTCAGTCACCCCTGTCTTCTCATGGTGTAAGTAGCAGCTCACTACCTAGCGAGAGGGGGATTTCAACCTAAGGCGATTTGGGAAGGTTGTGTGTGGCTAATCTGCACTGATTCAAAGGCTATTATAGCAGAAGGCAATATTTTCACCTCCTCCTCTTTTTTTTCCATCACACACTTGCTTACTCTGAGTCTTAACACCAATTTCTGAGGATGGAGAGATACTCCTCTGTGCTTTGATAATCCCTTTGATGTCGGACTGTCTGCAGCGATGAGTCTGTTTAAGGGGTTTAGTGCGGTGGGTTTTGGCCTTTGAGACTTTTCTTTCCCTGGAAAATACAAAGCTCCGTGCTGGCCCAGCTGCCCGGGCTGCGTGCAAAGGCACAGACCGGCTTGGCGCTGGCTTGGATGCTGGTTCTGGCATGGGGTTGGGCCTCACGGCGGCAAGAGCTGTGGGCCATTGTGCCAGGGAGTCACGCTTCGCCTCGTGTGCCCACTGGGGGCATCGCTTGAATACTCACGGAGCACTGAATGAGTTTTCCTTTCTCTTTTTTTCCCTAATCTAACAGTTACACACAATCTGTCTCTGTGTGACTGTCTGGAAAGATTGAGTTTACAAAACACAATGGAAGTCTTCACTGTAATCGGGTTATCCAAAGTTGAGGAGGATGACGGATTCCAAACTATGCTTGGATCGTAAGCACTAGTGGTCTTACTTAAAGTAATTACATAGTCGGTGTAATTTTTTTAGCAACTTTTGCTACATTGTGTCCCTTTTGCGGCTTGGTTTAATGGAGGCAAAATAAAAATACTACACCTATATGTACAAACATTTATTAAAAATTACAGCAATTTGAGTTTTGACAAAATAGGAAATTGACAGTGAAATCTTTCATTGTCAATTATTAGCTATTTCATCAGTGGCTCCTGATATTTTTCTCTGCTACTTCCTCTGGTCTTCTTTTTCTTCTTTCAGCTGGTCCTTTTAGAGGTGGCCACAGCAGATCATTTATTTCCATCTCACCCAATCCCACTTCTTCTGTCACACCAACCCTCTGCATGTCCTCCTGCACTACATTCATGAATCTTCTCTTTGATCGTTCTCTTCCGCCCGCCTAGCATACGTTAAATCAATCTTTCCTCAGCAGGGCGACAGGTGAAACTGCTTTAAGCAAGCTTTCTTACACTATATCACGGATGTGTGCCAAAGCAACAGTGGAAATCAGAAGAGCACAATGATCGACCTGCACGCTTTGGTCCTGGACTTCTCACAAAATGCAGTGTAAAGTTATACAGTGCTGATTGACTGCTTAAGCATTTTGATGTTCATAGTTGATACGTGCAGTTTATCTGGCCCTCCATTGGTCGTCATTTTCAGTCAGGAGAATCTGGGGACATTGCAGAAAACAAACTCAACCCTTTTTTGTGATTTGGATTATTCCTGTGGTGTGACTGGGAAACCTCTTGCTGTTTTTTCCACTCTGTTTTTATTCAGAACTCCAGGGTTCTTATTAATGTGCAATCAACGCTACTTCATTTTTAAGTACAGCAAGTTTTTCTTGCCTTGCCTCTAATAATATAGGCAATCGGTCTGTGTCTCTGCCTCTGTGTTCCTCTTTTAACTTCACTCTGTCATGATGATGGAATCTACCGTTTGTAGCCAGCACAACACGTGCGCTTCAGCTGAGAGAAGTGAGCCATTTGAGTGTGCACTGTGTATGGCTGTCATTCTGGGTCTGAGGCTGCTGTTGGAGGCGGCGTATGAATGGAACTGTTTGAGTGTTAATGTGTTCCTTTCACCACGATTGTAACAATTTACCAAAATAATACAATGACTGGGGTATCCAGATCGGAATATAGGATTTTTACGCCTCTGCATGCCGTAAACTGAGCCTAGTCTGTGTGACTCAGTAAAGTGCTGTTAAGGGATTTCTTAGTTTGTGTGGCTTTGTTTGAGACAGGAGAATCCAGATTGCCTGAGATGAAACACAGGCTCAAAGTTCACCAGTGACTCTGTGTCTCTGGGTTCAACTGCTTTCCTGAACACTTGAATGAGACGGTTTATGGCAGGTGTCTGCAACAGAAGCCTAGTTATGTGATTGGAACTAAGCTGCGCCAGAACATGCACTGAACTGTAGATGTAGCTTGCTCTCTTATGAAACACCTTTATGACGTTAAGTAGTCCATTAAAAAAAAGGCTAATTACCACATTAAAATTATTTTCTTTCTTAAACAGAGAACTTGAAGAAGCCAGCCTCTTCAGAGATGAGAGGGACCATGAGAGAGGAGCTAGAATCTCTCAGAGCCACAGTAGAGCACCAACGCGTGCTCGAGAACAACTTCACCGGCCCACACCCGAGATCGCCACGCAGGCGCAAGCGTTTCCTGTCCTATCCTCGCTACGTTGAGCTGATGGTGACAGCAGATGCCAAAATGGTGCGTCACCATGGACGCAACCTCGAGCACTACATTCTAACAATCATGTCAGTAGTAAGTAAAATAATGTTTCTCATTTTTTTCAGTGTTTAAATGTGTTTTTGCTCAGTATTGTTTGCTGGCTTTGCCTTCCTGTTGGGATTACATGCTACTAAAAGGTCTTTAACATATGATGGGGTTAGTTACTCAACACCTTGTATGTGAGGAGAAGGGTTTTCAAATCAGCTGTTAAACCAATTTAACCAAACATCAATAACTGAACGATTTAGAGGTTCATTTAAAATACTGAAAAGTAGCAAAAACTTAGTGAAAGAACATGACAAACGTCTCAGTGTTAGCCATGCTGTTGTTCACAGCAGATTTCACAAGTCATTGAATTGTTTAAACTTGAGACTTGTAGACTTATAGAATAGTCAGTTAAACTTGAATCAAATGTAGGTTGCTCGGTTGCTAGAGACGAGCTAAATGCATATTTGTTTCCAAGCAATGTTTAACTCTATGTGGCCATGTTCTTTGGCTGTATGCTCAGCGTGTTGTTTCCCCATGTGTAAATAAGCGTCTCAAACTAGATCAAACTTAGGCTTGATGGAATACACTTACAAACATTAACCTTTCCACTAGATGGATCTAATTTAATAGATGCCAAATCTGCAGCAGAGCTGTATTGAATTTAATGTGGTTTTGTGGACATTTACATTGAAAACATGCATCGTCTTTTTTTAATTGTGAAAGATCTCTAGAAAATGACCAAAACTTTACAGCAAAAAATAAACAACTTCAGATAAGAAACTTCTTATGATGATCGTCTCCATCATGAGGGTCAGATTTTAACATTAAATCAATGACACTCGTGCTATTGAACCTTTTTTAAAATGATAAACTCTGCTGAAATGAATGCAACAGAAATAAAGAGCAATCTGACATTTTGGTCACAGTAGTATTCAGAAGCTTTTTCAGTGAATATGACAACACTTTAAAAAATTTTAGTTCTGATATATACACCACGTACTCTGTGATATATTTCTTTCCACTATTAAAGCAATTGCCCAGTGGAAACTGCAGTCAAGTCCAGGGCTGTGTTTTTCTAGTCTTAGATTTTACTGTTTGGCATTTTTGGTCATTGATGTAACCTCAGCATGCTTCTGCATATGCCAAACAAACCCTGTTAGCCTGTCCAGCACCTTGACCACTTTATAAGTCCTACTTTTGACTGTGAAAGAAGGCTGGTAATTAAGCCAGTGACACTGTGATGGACTGGGTAGTAAAACGTCTCAACTCAGGACGGGTTATTAATTCAACTGAGTCTAGTATCTGCTGTCTCTCTACACCATTACAGGCAAAATGTTTGAAACACTCATTTACTTGCAGAGGAGTAATGATTGTCAGTGGAGTGTCCTTAAAGGTTGCTGGAGTATAGTGAGTGTTGCATAGGCCAGTTTCGACATCAAATCATGTTTATGTCTGCAGACCAGGGGGCAGCCATACACAAATGCATGCTTTTTTTCCCCCCTGTCCTCTTTCAAATGGTTACATTTGCTCTACTTTTGCCACAATTTATCCAAACTTACCATATTATTTTCTATTGGTCATGCCGATAAACTGTATAGATATGACCCCTGATGTCTTACTGTCTTACTTTTTTTTTAAGAAGGTAGCTTTTAACCATGTAAAAAATGTTGCACATGTAGCAAAATATAAATTCTAAGAAGTCCTAAAAAAACCTTTACTGTTTAATATTTGCTCCTGAATGCATTTTGCAGTAATTTATGGTGTCGTCCCCCCTCGCTTCTGGCTGTTAAACTGATCGCATGAGAGCATAAACTGGAGGTGAGAGTCTAATGAGCGGGGTCATGTGTCACCGTTGGATGACGTGCATACAAAGACAGTCTCGTTTTATTACTCAACCCGGGCAAGCCTGGGCTACGTTTGCTTCCCTCTATGTTACGATGAGGTAGCTGTTTATAGTAACTAATAAGTTCCTGTCATGAGGCCGTACCCTGTTTCGGGGCACCGCTGGCTGACCGTGACACGGGTGCACGAGAAACGCAAGAGTAGCAGAGGGGAAAAGAGTTGGAATATTTTGCTGTCCCCACAGAGGGGCTGCTTCACATTTGTAGCCAGGTCCAGTTTCTTTTTTTTCTTTTTCCTTTTCTATGGTCTTCTGGGTGGGGGGGTTGTAATTGGTTTAAATACTCTGTTGATTAAACTTACCCTCGAGGAGGCACTTTGTGCTTTCTTTTGACTTTGGTGAGCTGCTGCTATTTTGATTAAACCAAAATAGAGCTTAGCTAAAAGAGCCTTGACTGTGTGTTCCCATTCCAAGTACTTTAACTAATACATGACTCTAGCTCTGCTCTGACTCAGGTTAGTGGAAGTTTGCATTTTTTTTTGTCTGTGTGTTTTGTCTTTGTTACAGGTAGCAGCAGTGTACAGGGACCCCAGCATAGGAAACCTCATCAGCATCAAGATTGTCAAGCTTGTCATCATCCACAATGAACAGGTGAGTACGGGGTCTTGAATGCTACGTGTACGCAGGTCATCTGCGCGTGGCTGACGTCATTGCAGGTGTCTTTGGCTTGGCTTTTTTTTCTCTGTGGGGCCTCTTTGAAAGGACACTGTCTTTCTTGTCGGGCTTATGTGGAATACAAATCATAATGTATTAAGGCTGCTAGCCACCTGCAAATGAAATGCTCTGTTATCAGTTTTTGAATAAGTAGGCATTTGCCTAGGGATTTTCTTTGTTTAGTTTGGTCACGGTGAGATTTTCCTCACTACCTCTGTTATTGAAAGGACCACAGGAAAGAACATAAGGCCGTTGTAGGTTGCAAGATGTCACTGAAAAATTACCAATGTATGTCCTTGTTTTCCAAAAATCCAGCACCTAAATCTTTAGTCCAAACATTATAATCATAATGAACACAAACATAAGACTCACACATTAAAGAACCTGATGTTCTAATATGTCTTTACCACCATTATTAAAAAGGTTACTATGTAAGCCCAGTTTGTTGGTCGTAACCCCACTGCTGTTTCACCCAAAACAGGAAGGTCCCACTGTGAGCTTCAACGCTGCCACCACTCTGCACAACTTCTGTGTCTGGCAGCAGAGCCACAACGTCCAGGACGACAGCCATCCTTCTCACCACGACACTGCGCTCCTCATAACCAGGTATCTGCCTTTCCCACCCCACCCCTCACCTCCTTTTCGAAAGCAAGTCGCTCGAGCACGCTGCCCTTTTCAGAAGGGATTTACAGGATGGTGTTTTTTCTTTTTCACAGGGAAGACATCTGCCGCGCTAAAGACAAATGTGACACATTAGGTAATATTTTGGCTTTTCATGCAAAAATATCTGCACGTTAAGTTCTTTTACAGTGAACTTTCCACTCCACTGACCACAGCTCATGAACTGTGCTGTAATGAGTTTATGGCAAGCTGTCAGCTAATAATATTATCGTGACAGAACAGAGTGGTAGACCTGGGAGGAGGGAGACTGTGGCAGTGCTAATCTCTCTTAGGAAACAGAAGTTTTGATGCCTTTAATCTTCTCAAACGCTCAAGCAACTATTTTTCCCCCAGACACACTTGGCTTGTAGATGTTTATGCGGATCTGTGTGTTTTCCTGTGTGTGCGTATTGGTGTGTGTTGACCCTGTAGGGCTTGCTGAGCTGGGGACCATGTGCGACCCGTACCGGAGCTGCTCCATTAGTGAGGAAAATGGAATTAGTGCCTCCTTCACCATCGCTCATGAGCTGGGCCATGTGTAAGTTGCAGTTCTAAACCTGTTGCCCCACCACCACCCCCATAACTCACACACACACACACACACATAGGACGTATGTCACCACTCAAAGCCAAGCTCGACTACAAAAGCCCTCTTATCAAGAGACACAGAGTGCAGCAGACACAGGTGCAAAACATAATAAAGAAAAAAAACCTTGACTTTTAATAACATGCCAGCCTACAATGCCTTACTATAGAGCTCAGGACGTCAACCCTCCATGTGTCTGAGCTTTACCTCGATAGCTATAAGCTCAAAGACACAACTTTATGTGAATGCCAGAAAAAACCCTCAAAAATCCTAATAATAATTGGACCTGGCATTGATCAACAACAACAAAGATTTTCTTGGAAATGGTACAAGGAGCAAGTACAAAGCTAAATATTGTATTTAGTACTTGGAAAGCCTTCCAGCCCCCCCCCCCGACTCCTCAGCGCCAAAGACAGGTAAAACAAACTGGAGATGTCACATCGCCATCATGTGCGGCTCGCCTTCGAGCGGGTAATAGCGGGGTTATCACAACATGCCTTTGCGCCAGAGAGTGTTTTCACAACAAGCAAATACTGCCACATGTGTGGAGTGAAGAAAGACTCGTACGCATAATCTGTCTTCAAATGACCGAGTCAAAACACATGACTTTATCTCTCGTATGAAGCGATGTTTATTCCAAACATCCATTTGTGGCGAAATTATGATAAATAAGTCATTACCTTCTCATTCTTACAAACGCTCCAGGTGATTTAAAACAGAGAGCTTACTTTTGGATAAAGACAAGGCCTCTGTCTTTGTTTTTTTTTTCTCTTCTGCTTCTCTCCATCTGGGTAGTAAAAAGGCGCACTGTCAGTGTGAGCCTGTGAGGTAATAGTTAAGAATGAGAGATATTTTTTTCTAGTTCCTCTGCCACGGTCACACATTTTTCCAGTGGAGAGACTGGACCAGAGGAGCAGCAGATGGACCAAGCTTACACCCTCCCCTTTTTACTTTGAGTCTCATGTGGATCTGTTTATGCTAAAGTTCAAGCAGCTGGAAGCCCACTTGGCTCTGTCTCTTGGCATGGCGGATCACTGTGTTTGCAGGCGTGAGCTCTCATGAGTGTTTGGCGCTCTGAGAAAGCCAGTGTCAGGTAATGGGACCCACTCAAGAGCACTGCAGATTAATCAGAGACTTAGACTAATGGCTGGGAGGCCTTTCTCAGATAACTGCGAGAATGTGCGATCACTACTAGGCAGCACAGGGATTTTTAGATGGCGTGGCGTCACTTGATAGCTCCTCAAAGGTGACATGTATGAGGACTTAAAACATTTGTCTGTCTTCAGATGTCCCAGATCAAAAATAAATCTTCCTGACATTTTGCAAAAAAAGTATATCAAGTGTGTAAAGTGCACACAAAAAACAAAACAAATCAGAAAGCCAATGGGATAAAATCTCTGGGATTGTTAAAGATGGTTTCTTCTCGTGGACAAGTACATTCAGAGCAGCTAAGATGTGTAGTTCACAGACAGTGAGCTCTGCCTATCTTGAAGTGCTTTTCAAAGGATTTTAATCAAAGAAATACTTTTTTCAGTGCTGAAGATCCATCAAATAGGGTGGCAGAGTGGCGCGGGGACAGTGATGTGCACAGAGTGATGCAGTTATTTTGTTAAGAGCTTGAAGTGAGTGGTTTCGGATGCATGTAAATCACTGAAATTGGTTCCTCCATTGATCTAGCCACAAAACTGCCTGATTTATAACCTCATTACACTAAAAGGCTCTCATCTCAGGATTTTAAGGTTGTATTCTCATTTGTATCCTTCTGATCTGACTTATTTGACGCAACATATCCAGTTTTATGTTTTCTCTCCTTTTTTTTGTGAAACTCAATTCTATTTACTTTTTTTTTTTACATCATAAGTGACAAAAAATCTTTTGCATAGTACCAGTTGATTCCGTTTTGATGTTGTGAGTATTATCCAACGGCTTGGTTTGTGTGCAGAGCTTATTACTGTGCCAGAGGCTTAATTATTTCCTGGGTGTTTGCCCTCGGGCCCTCCGTCTCCCGTAGGGTGGGCTTCATGCCAGCCATGCTAGATCTTGTTTGTGTGGTGGTATGGATTGACCCTCAGCTCCAGCCCAGAGCACAGCACTGCCCCACATCCTGGCGTAAACATCTCAAGACATCATACAGCTGCATGGGATCCTGTGTGTATAAATACATGTGTACTCATGCGTGCATGTATTTATGGGTAATGCGCCAAACCGCAGTACAAAACAGGACATCTATGCTGGGCTGCACTGTTCTGGACATGATCAAGAAAACCTGCTCTATGAGACTGCCAGCTACAGACAGCCTGGATGAATTCATTAGTTTGCAGCTTCCATGCCTCATTACGTACAGTTATTCTTTTGCAAAGACTCCCGTCTCACTGCTTGATCGCTAAAGACAAATGCTCAAACAATTAGCTGGTTAACTGATTTTTGGACTTGCAGAAAATACAGGAAATAGTATTATCTCAGCAAATGTTTGTGACAATGTTATTGCAGCTTTATTGGTAAGATTGTGTACACATCAGTCTTGTTCTCCTGTCTGTGAGAGCAACTGATGTGTGAGGTGCTATTACCCCCAGCTTTTTCTAAGCATTAAGCCCTTTGAGAATGTGAGATGGTGAGCTTTGACCTCTAAGCTGGAGGTAGATCTCACTAGCATGTTGTTCTCGATGTTGAAGCCAATAGATAATGATAGATGGGGTGTGACATTTTTTTTAAGACAATGTTGCACCACCTACTGGCCAGTTGGAGTTTTCTTGAAACTCTTGAAAGGATTTTACTCTCTAAATATTTAGCAAATAATACAAATAAGGATGTGCATGTATTTGGAAGTGGAAAACAAACAGACCAGTAGAGGAGAAGTGCAAAGTGTGAGGAATAACTCAAAGATATTACCGGATCTGTGGGCTGGTTGTGAACCCCTGCTACAAATGACTGAGAGTTGATCTTAGACATTTATCCTTTTTACTATGACATATCTAATAATCGGATGATAACCCTCACAATCTCTAAATTCCCCCCTTTTTTTGTTCTGCACCAGGTTCAACATGCCTCATGATGACAACCCCAAGTGCCGGGAGGCAGGGATAAAGCACCAGTATCACGTCATGGCTCCTACACTTAACTACGATACCAACCCTTGGTCGTGGTCCAAGTGCAGTCGCAAGTACATCACCGACTTTCTTGAGTAGGTATCTGCAGCTCTCCTATCTGGTTCTAAATTGCTTCGTAATCAAAACATGTGACTCATTATGAGCTCTTCTCACGGGAGAGAAAGTGATGGTTTTTCCAGCTTTTACATGTAACTGCTTCCAGTCTCCCACAGAACTCTGCAGATAGGTCAGTGTAATGTAAACTGTGTGGAGTTGTTATTGCCTTGTGTTGAAAGAGTATTTCCTGTTTGAATTTGGGGGTCTTCCTCAGCTGACCTGAGCGATGGATCTCCTGAAGTCCTTCATCTGTCTCCCTGCTCAGACAGAGCTATTTTGTAAAGAAGCTGGCCAAACAGTAATCTAGTCACTAATCCCATTTCATCACCACAACCTTGTGCATGGGGAGGTGGCTGATTCAGCTACTCCAAACCCGCACCCACGGACGCTCATCCTGACTTCGATTCAAAATGGGAAATGTCAGTTATAATTACATCTTCCCTGAACATGACCCTTTAATCTTTGCCTCCTTTCCTCTGTTAATTGTAGAGGCCTTCACAAAGGACAGCCTTGTTAACCAGATGCGTCTCGAGAATTAGGCGATGGCCTCATATGGAGTTTTAAGGCCATGCTCTTTGCATAGTTTCCAGCTAGCCCGGACCTCAGCATCCAGTGGTTGGAACTTGCAGCCAAAGTTGAAAAGAATGTCCATCTGTCTCTTTATTGTTTGGATAAAGTTGTGTTGCTCTTCTGTTTGTATCTAATTACTACACAAAAAAACAGGAAGAGCATGACGTGTACGTCAGTCCCATTCATTTGTTAGTCACTTTGGATTTAACACACAGTGCAGGTATCGAGAACGAAGCACTGGCTTCGGTGTGGGAGCCGCGGTGGTGGGAAAGGCTCTTGAGAGTGCAGTCCAAGTGCTTTTGAAGTTTTTTGCAAGCCAACAATGAGGAGCATTGATTGAAAGTAGCACTTCTGCAGCACCACTCCTGCTGAGTGGACCGACCTGGTCAAGTATATCAGTGTTTTGACTGCCCATTCTTCCCGTAGAGTAAATTCAACCTGTAACAGTTTACAAAACGAAAGGCCGTGCCACCTCTCAAACATCCCTTTTCAAACAGCAACGGATTCCCCAATGCGGTCCCTCTTGTCTGAATATTGTTGTAATAATGTGCACTCAAGTCCCGTACCTGAAAGCTGATGAAAACTGTACTGTTGTAGTGCAGTGTCATTGTGTCCCATCTGCTGCACAAAGACACTATTCATTCCTACTCTGGCACTGTGCAATTTGATTTAACCCACAACATCCAAATATAAAATTTAAATGCAACTCTTTGACTATTCCTACGCTCTAGTTCTTGTTCATTTTGGGGAAACCCTATCGATTTCCTATGTACATCTCAAATTTTGCCAAAGCAGCAACAACTCTTATAAAGTGTAATGTGAAATTATTATAAATAATCCATCAGCATCTCTTTTCTTGACGAAAACTAGGAGCTACTACATCTACTTTGTGTTTATTCATATATAACTGTAATTCAGTTCAATTCAATTTTTTATATAGCACTTTTATGTTAAAGTAAAGACATTATACAGCAAAAACCTCAACAATCAGATGACCCCTTTTGAGCAAGCACTTGGTGACAGTGGGAAGGAAAAACTCCCTTTTAACAGGAAGAAACCTCAGGCGGGACCAGGCTCACGGAGGGACAGCCATCTGGTTGTGGATGAGGAAGTTGAAGACAATCTTCATACAGTTGAAGACAGAATTATCAGCCTCCCTCCATGAGAGTAGTCACATATTCTTTCTTTATGATTCCTTCCACTTTGAGATGCACTTAAACATCCCTACAACACAATACCACCACTACTGTGTTTCACGCCAAAACATAAACACTGTCTCTTTAGTCAAACAAGCAGTTTAGTCTCATTTGACCCAAGGACCCACTTCTAGTATCTTTCTCCAGGTTGTTCCTGGTATATTTAGGTCTGACTTGAAGTTGTTTCTTCTGCAGTGAAGAGAAGTTTTTCTTGGTCTGTGAACTCACAGTCCATTCCTGCACAAAGTTCTAGCGATTAACTTCCTTGAGACCACTATCCCTGACTTGACTAAATCGTTAACTAGCATTTTGGCAGTTGTTCTGGGGGTTTTAGACACATCTCTGCCAGGCTTGTTCTTTACTGTGTGACTCTTTGAATTTCTTGATGCTACTTCTCACTATAGATCTTGACACAACGCTGTCATAAATTTGTAAATCCATCTCCTGCTTCGTGAGCATCATCTAAACGGATCTCTGTTGTTTTTGGCATGATTCTTTCTGAAGTGACAGCTTAAAACCTTACTGAAGTTTTTAACACTTAATTGGAAGAGAACCTTAAGTTTTACGTTTTAAGCACTACAAAGTAAAAGCACATCTTTGCACAGCAGTAAAAAAAAAGGACAACAATAATTCATCTTGTCAGAGGCAAAACGCTGACATGACAGACTTACTACTGTTTGATCGAACACTGCACATGTCGTTTAGCTCTTTGTAGAAGCCTCCAATCTGTCATGAGCTGACCTCTTGACATCTTGCCTTTATGGTGTACGTGAAAACTGTTATTGTTTAGTCTCATGTGACAAGAACACAATAACCGAGTCACCTTGTAAATAAACACACTTCCAAGTCTGCCAAAGGCTTCCAGGTGTGACAGCTCTTGTTTCCAGATGGGAATTGGCTCACCGTCTTGAATCCACACAGCTGATTTTTTGTCCCCCCTCCCCAGAACATAGATGTTTCATTTAAAATATGACCACAATGACCCCTTCTGCCTCGGTCTGTCTCGGTCTTAATAATAATTCCATTAAGTTCCAGTGCACCGATTAGACAGATGACCAACTGCTGAAAGACACTGTAATATGGGACTGTCCGAATGATTCCTCGACAGGCTGCTATGTGGTTTGCATTCAGTGTCTTCCACTGCTGTTGTTTTCTTCTAGTGCAATCATCCCCTCCTCTTGCCACAAGCCAGCATTTGCAACAATTTCTTACATTATGGCTGGAAATGAAAGGGTAAAGAAACAAAGTAATGGTAACGGAGGATAATCCTGTGTAATTATTGGCCTGTCACATCAGCTGGTGCTTTGTTGAGCAGGTGTTTTAGCGGCTCGATCCAGGATGAAATTTGTCAGAGCAGTGCAGACATGTTGTCTAATTACACATCTAGACCTGTCTCATCTGAAAGTTTCCTTTTCCCAAAGTAAACAAAGAGAGAGAAGATCCTTTGTGGCTCGCCTTGCTCTGCTAACATGTTTCATTTGTGCCCATTCACGGCCGTAAATGCGGATGATTTCATACGCAGACTGCTGGTGGATAGACGCAGTAAGTCCAGCTGTGCTTTTGTTGTCTCTTTTATTGTGTCATGGCTCAGGGTGTGGCTCATATACGGCACAATCTGTCATTATACTGCAGCGCTGGGGCTGGTGCAGATTTATTTAACTTAATCATGGTGCTTTAGCATTCTAAATGTTCTTGTTTGCCTTCAGCAGAGGAAAATACATCTAATACAAATGTGATCAGTAAGCAGATCCCTTTTTTTGTCTCCATCAAAATACTGTTTTATTCAGTCTGTGGCGCCTAACTCCAGTTTCACAGTGACAGCGTTTGCTATTAGGCTTTTAAGGGGGAAGCGGTATCAGTCTCTCTCCTCTGTAACGTTACAGACCACCCACAAGGAAAACACATCTGTGGATGATCACAGACAGTGACACAGAGATGTTTACCTTGCTTTTATGAAAGAGATGAAGTGTGCTGATACATTTTAGGGTTGGAATTACTACATTGTTATGAAGAATTCTGTACTGTGAAAGTCTGCCTGTTGAATGTGTACATGATTTGTTTTGAATTTATTTATTTAATTTTTTAGCACCGGCTATGGGGAGTGCCTCCTTGATGAGCCTGTGGGCAGAACATATGACATGCCCACTCTCCTCCCTGGTCAGCTCTACAATGCCAACAGACAGTGTGAACTGATGTTTGGTCCCGGTTCCCAAATTTGTCCTTACTTGGTACGTTGTCTTGCTATCAAAATAGATTAAAAAGCCACGGTAAAAAATGAAAGTGAAACATTTCTTTACCTGAAACATTTGAGGGGACAAAAATAAGGCCAAGGATCCAAAACTGACCCACCGAAGGCTCCAATCTGACCCACTGGACACCTGGGCCAAAACATGTGAAGCAGGGCTTAATTTTTGGACTATTAACTGAATTTATTTGAATTTCTAGCTTTTGTTACTGAAACTCCGACATGGCCATTCTTATTACTCAAACCTAAGTAAGACGTAAAAACTTCCTGTTTTCTCACTATTATAGTTTTGTAGTAGTATAGTTAAAAAAAGAGGAAAAAGGTAAACAAGGACTTTTCTGTGAATGAACAAAACTTTGTTACAGTGTTTTAAGGAGCTACCACATATTTTTTCTGTAATTTTACACACTTATTTCTTATGATTCTTTCTTACTGTCATATATCTTCCATTTACTACAACAGCATTTATTTATCATGTAGAAAAACTGTTAAAATTGCACATCTCCGTTCTTATATTAAGATATCTGAGGCATTCATTGAGTACTTAACCCCTTAAAGCCTGAACCATGAAGTAATCAGGCGAAAACTGTAGTGTTAATTGAACCTCCTGACAAAAGAAAACAAGGAAACTAAATATCACTTTGCATAATTGAGTTTTCATTCATATCATTTTTGCTACATTCTTCATTTTAGTGTGATTTAATTGCTCATAGTAGCATACTGCTACTGTCTCATAGTATATATCAGGTATTTCAGGAGAAAATGAATCACACTGTTGATGTAGAGATCTTAAAAACTCATGTATCAAATATGATAGATTTGCCATTATGGGGTCAAACTTCTTTACACTGACCAAACGGGGAATCAGAAAAAGTCGACTACCAGCTGCTTGGATTGAAATGTTTGTAGAATTCCGTTAATATACTGGGACTACAACCACATGCTTTATCCCTCTTATGTAAGACCAAAATGGCTGGAGCAATTATTTCTTGTGTTATTCAGTGTTGTTGAAAAAAATATTTTGGCATAAGAGGGGTTTTGTACATGCATTAACACCTTGCAGGATATTCACATCACAGAAAAGCTCTTTTCCTGTTAATTCCCAAATGCTTTACTGCTTGCGTTTGTTTCTTTTCCCCCACAGAAACAGTGCAAGAGGCTGTGGTGTACGAGTGCGGAGGGGGACCACAAAGGGTGCCGTACACAGCACATGCCACTCGCTGATGGCACTGACTGTGGACATGGAATGGTAAGTCTCAGTCTCTCCATGTATAGATTATGGGAAATCATCTACACCAAAAATGCTAACAATTTTCAGGAACACACTTACAGGGTGTCCCAGCTGATATTCAAGAATTGCCCATTTGAGAATGTAGGTGTAGATAATGCCGCCGCTGAACCTGTAGTGTAGGTTAAAGGTACCGCACAAAAAAACAGTCGTTGAGCACTGAGCTCCATAGGATTTTTTCCACCTTCTTGCACAGCGGAAGGAAAACACATGTCTCTCATCTAGTAAATGGACATGAATAATTATTGTGATGCAGTAAAGGCTAACAATGTGATATTTCTGTCAGTGCATTTAAATTAATGACACAAGCCAAACCTCTAATGGAGTTCTGTTTTGAATCATGATGCCTTTCCCTGCTAGTTCATTTCCTCTGCCAAGAAAAAGGAATAATTTATCATATATTACTATGCTGTCGCCACATTGATTGTAGAAACCTGCTCGAGTGGGTTCAGGTGATGGTCCTTGTTAGAAACTTGAAGCTGTACTCTAAGTGTTTTACGGAGACCCAACCCCCCCATTAGCCTTAGTGTTCCCCTCGCTCTGGGATGCTATGCTAATTAGGCCTGAGACGGGTCAGTTACTTAAGATATGTGGAGAAAGGGGTGAAAAAGAAGAAACAAAAATGTAAAGAAAAGAGGGAGAGAGAGAGCCCTGATAGGGAAAGGTAAATACATGGGCCCTTTGAAAAAGGATGCCGACCGCCGTTCACAGTTGAGTCACCTTGTTGTGAACCCACGACCCCAAAACCTCTTTAAAAGGCGGGTGATTGGGTCAGTGGTCAGACCGTAACAGAGCCAGTCTGAGGCCAGCCAGCGCTCTCACAAAAGACCTCACATCAGTGATTCTGCTGGGCAGGAGGTGGGGAGGAGAGGGCTGAGGAAAGCAAGGAGGAGGTGAAGGAGGCTGTTATGGTGGGCTGGTGTTTAGCATTCAAAACATGCTGGAGAGGAGGAAAGAGAGGGAGCGAGAGAAGGAGGGCTCTCTTTTTCTCCTTAACCTTATGCCCTCCAGCAGTCTTGTAGTGTGGACCCATGTAAATCTCGTATCTCTTGTATCCTTTCATCTTGCTCTATCTCCCTCCTCACCATGTTAGGTTCTGGATCAGCCCAGTCTAGCGAAGAAAGGTTAACAGGGGATGGCTAACATCTTAATCCAACTACAACAACCAGACTAAACAGTAATGGTCCTGGGATTGTAGCTCCCATACTGCTCTCGACCTGAATGTGGGAGAAACACATAGAGTTCAATCGCACACAGGTTTGCTTTATTAAGATTCAACCCCTTAATCCCACTGGAGCTGATTTAGCTAGATTACCACTGATGCCTGATCTTTAGTGGAGACTAGTCTATATCAGAATTAATTTAAGGTTTAAAGAGACTAGCATACAATCTTATATCAAGTCAGGTTTCTATTCTTAACAGTTATGCATAACAGCATTTTACAAGAAACTACTTCACAGTGAAATATACTGTATGCATATCATATATAGTTTTAACCAGATTTAGCTGCAGTTTAATCTAACCTTCCACAACTAATTTCTATTTCAAATTCAAAATTTCTTTGATTACTCTGTCCACTTGCCACTTTATTAATCACTATGTAGGCATATACTGCCTTGAGCTAAATGTTTAAGATACCACCTTGCCTACATTGTCATAGGTAATAAATCTAGACGCATGCTCTTTCAGGCCACTTTTGTAGGTATGAAGTACTGGAAACCACTGGAAACTATTTGATTGATGTTGACATGACAGCATCACACACATAAAGCAAATCTCCTGTTCCTTTACATCCCAGTGGTGCTCTATTGGGCCGAGATCAGGTGACTGTGGAGACTATTTGAGTACAGTGAACTCAGTGATATACTGGGTACATTGTGGTCATAAAGGGACGATTATGGTCAGCAACAAATAACCCAGGTTTTTCCAATCATCTATTGTTCCATTTTGATGAAACTGTGCAAAGTTCAGTTTCCTAATCTGAGCCTTACAGGTCCCGCTGTGGTCTTCTGTTGTTGTAGCTAGACTTTTAGTCAAGACCGCCTAAACTAAGACCAAGACAATACCAAGACCAGAGGGTATCGAGACCAAGACAAGACCAAGACCAAGACAGACCAAGTCAAGACCAAGACAAAGTCGAGATGAGACAAAAAAGTCTTTAAACTGCAGCCAGATGCTGCTTCGTTTACAGGTGTCAGGCATATATATGTGTTTTTGCGATGCACTCGCACGGCCCTCCTCATCGCTGTCTATTGTCTCACTCACTTACCGAGAGGACAGAAGCACGCTCCACTTGACTGCCACGTCTCTCACCCTCTCTGTTTTTCACATAATGATATTATCCTATATCCTCGCATGTGATTGGCCACAATATGGAGGGATTGGAGCATAGCTGAGCCACTGTGTGAGAGCTGAGCAGTGAAAGGAAATTAAGTGAGGAGCCGGCTCTCGCTCAATGGGAGTCGACTCTTCTGATTCACTACAAAGCACTCTGTAAGCACGGCTCTTAGAGCTGATGCTTTTGCGCATGACACATTATCGAACGTTACAATGTGTGTCAGGGATACTGTTGACTCCAAATCTCCCGACCGATCTCCCGACCGATCTGAGACAGCGAGACCAAGACCAAAGTCCGTTGCGACCAAGGCAAGACCAAGACCACGTAAAAGAGACCAAGACCGGTCTTGAGACATCCAACTCTAGTTGTAGCCCATCTGTTTCAAGGGTTCCACATGTTTTCTGTTCAGTGATGCTCTTCTGCATACATTGGACGTAATGAGTGGTTGAGTTACTGTCGCCTTCCTGTCAGCTCGAAGCAGCTTGGCCATTCTCCTCTGACCTCTGGTATCAAACAAGGCACTTTCACCAAGAGAACTGCTGCTCACTGAATGTTTTCTCCTTTTCTTTTTTTCTGGAATAACAGATGAGAGAAAAATGTTCTTTCATTTCTGCCTGTGTGTGCGTCAGCAGTGGCACCACCTTTGTTTGTGGTGCCGAGGCCCAGATTCATCTTCATGCAGGGTGCTCTTTGAAGTGGCGTTAGTTGAAAGAGCAGGGGACCCTACACCAACGCTCACCTGCCCACACAAGTGCTCTTTAATGTGGTGTCTGAGTGGGGTGTGCTTGTGTGTCTTTGAGCATGTTTAAAGTCTGATAATCTGCATGCCCAGATGACTCCTGTTCATTCTTTTGTGCCAGAATTGCGTTGTTCCTTCTTTACACGTCTTGGTTCTGCTTTTGCGTTGGTCCGTGGTTAGGTTCAAGTGTTAGGCTCTGCACGGGCCTCAGACCCTCATGGCTTCTTGGCTTTTAGCTGTCAGATTCGTAGGATTGCAGCTATGTCTCTGGGATAGGGGTCGAGGTGGGGGGGGGTTTGGGGGACTGAGGATCCCAGCTCTTTTCAGATACGTGTTTTGTTGCTTACTGTGTCGTTCTGAGCAATTCCATGTCATCTCATAAACTAATTTTCCCTCTTTCCCTCCAGTTATGAAACAAAGTTTCGACCACATTGGGTAATTGAGGTCAGTGCCTCAAATAGTGGGAGAGTAGCATGTCCTGTAAATGAAAGAGGGAGGTGGAGAATAACTTTGTTTGTATACTGCTCAGTTAAATCAGGGCATTGGGCAGTGCAGGGTTCATGGGTAGTTTTCTCTCTGTCTCTCTCTCTGTTCCCTTCTTCTCTGAATATCTCCAATCCTGCCTGTTTGTCTCCCTCCCACCCTCCTTCCCCATCTTTTGCTTTCACTGGGTGCCGGAGTGAGTAATTCGGTCACATGACCTCGTGGCCGCTGCCTCTGTCATCTGGCTCAGTGGGCCGTGCGCTAACGAGGGCATCCCATCACTTGTTGTCTATAAATACCACCACCACTCTTCCTCCCTCCTTCCCCCTCCACCCTCTCTTTTCTTGCCCTTCCCCGTTTCAGTCCCCTCACCCTTCAAAAGGATGCCGCTTTCACGCCTGGCTGCGACTGTTTGCGTGTGTGTTTTAATTGTGTGCTTCAATGTGTGCGTTTATTGGAGAAGTACCTGTTTTTAAGTGTGAGCAGATGCACATGTGTAGATGTGTGCATGCAACTATGTGTCTTTGTGTGTGCATAGATTAGGGGCCAGCCTGCATGGTCAATAAGTGTCAAGCCGAAGTGCAGGGCTGCTTGGCCTTGTATCAGTATCCTACCCTTTGAAGATCCCAGTGCTGCTTCTCACCACGTTGTGGCTCAGTGGGTGGCAGAGGGGCAAAAGAGAGGCAACAAAGCTTAAACTGGCTCTATTTTTTGTTTTGTTTTTTTGGATGAAGGTTTTGACCTAAAGCATCTCAGCAAGAAATGACGAAGTATTCAATGAATTAGTTTTTTAAATTTATTTAATGTGGTGGCTGCTAGCCAAGTTTTTAGTGTGTGAAATATTTGAAAGAAAGATTTCCACATACTCTTGTTCGTGGCTTAAATGAACAGTTAGTGTAAATTAAGAAACAGGAAGTTGCTTTTGATTTACAGAATCTTGTTTGGAAAAGAATGACGACCCGCTCTGGTTTCAGCCATTTAGAGTTGAGATAGTGGGGTCTTGAAAAGTGAAGCCGGGGCAGAATGGAGTATGCTGGCGGAGGCGATGAGTGTTGGCTGGATCTCCGCTGGCAGCTTGACAGACTTGTTGTACGATGCCGGGACAGGCAGTGCGTTTGTGTGCAGTCTTGTGCGAGCGTGCACGTCTGCATGGGGATCGCGAGGCCAGTATCAGTGTTACTCTCAGCTAATCTCTGGGTATTTGCAGGATGTTGCCACTTTGATTTGCTATCATCGCACACATATCTGTGGGTTTGGGGTAACAAGAGGATTGTTGTTTTCGCATTCGTGCAGTTTACTGATTGAAATTCTGTGTCCGGAAACCACTGAGTGGAGCTTTCATTGCATGTGTATTTGCTTGATTACGCTATAGTGTGGTGACATTTAAACCCGTCGCTGTGTGAAAGGCGATATATTCAGTGGAACTTGGAAAGAGATACAAGATAAGGGGACAACAGCAAGAAGCTGAAAACACTGCATCCGACTGTAGCAGTGAACCCACTTCCTGCACAAGCACAGACTTAACGTAGAAAGCCTTTATTACCTCAAGAGGAGGTCATGTTTTTGGTCGAGTTTGTGTGTCGTTATTTCTGCAAACATGATAGCTCAAACACTTTGCACACAACTGAACTGCCCAGCGCACTGGGGCACATGTGTATCAAACTTAAACAAGCTTTTCTTGCTTGAGCAGGACTCAAAGCCTATGGATACTCTATGTTACATTCCAAGTATGAGAGTCCTCACAGTCCCAGGATGTAACTATATAAGAAGAGACATGTTGATTAGTCAGTGTGCAGTCATTTTGCCAGTCAACCCTTCCTGGCTTGTACAAGGATGGTTCAGGGAGACACTTATGAGAGTATTCTCTCTGAACCACACTGACGTACACAATAATGTATTTGGCTAACTTGTTAGCAAGCAGTTGTCTCTTTACACGTCTTACAACGACCCAACATAAGCATTCATTTAGAGTTAACATATGTGCCTAACGAATGTATTTGCAGTCTCCACCACTTCCTGAGGATGTTTGAGCTTAACTTTGTTAAAAATAACCAATAAACAAATAATTGCTGACTCTGCCTGTCTGTTGTTTGGTAAGTTTACCTGATCTATTTTTGCTCACACAGATGCATGCTGCTGAGCAAAAAGAGTCTGAAGTTGAGCTTGTTTGTTACAGCTGTTTGCAGGAAGCTTTTTTGCATTTGTATGTAGATTGTGTAATTGTATATCTAAAACTAGGTGAGCACATATAAGCACTTACTAGTAAGCACATATAAGCACATATAAGCACATATAAGCACTTACTAGTAAGCACTTACTAGTCATTAGTTTGAGAACAGTATCACAGCCAACTATGGAAGACCACACAAAAGTGTGTCTTGCATAGATCTTTGTTTTAGTAGTGCCTGTCCAAAGTCAGAGACATGCAGAAACAGATGAACATTTGACCACTAGCTGGTAGATCCACCTGCAGTTTTTCTGTGACCACATTTTGCCATAATGGCACTTGAAAACACACATATACACAACAGCTGTACGAGTGTGACTGGTAGTTACCTGGACACAGGGTGTGTCGGGATCAAACAGCAAATGGTATTGTATACTTTTATACCTTTGAGTGGCATTGTAACATTGTGGCTTTGCTCAGTTCTGGTGTTAAGTTCTAATCACAGATTGGGTTTATATTTAAAGGTTTTTTTTCTCAAAAATGGTGATCAATTTACTAAAATCATCAATCATCAATCCTTTTTTATTACGGAAATGTTTCTTACACTCCTCGGAAAGACGGAGACCACAAATGAGGACAGGAAGCAAAGAGGAGATAAAATTAGAGGTTGTTGTTTCTCCTGTTGTCTGCGACACTCTTTCCAATGTGTCTTCTCATTTCTCTGTCTTGTCTTATGGTCTTTTAAGACACGACCAAAGAGGAGACTCGAGGAACTGACAGTGAAAACACGTGCATGGGCTAAAAAATGAGTCTGTGTGTATCCACTCTGTAAAAGCAGCTGTAAGGTGACTGATTTCCAGTCGCATGGCCAGCAAATGGAAGTGCTGCAGATGATCCTATGTTGTCATTGGGCCTCTACAGCTTCCCTCACCTCCAGGACAAGCGATAAAACACGTAAAACGAAATGACGCCATATTGAAAATTAACAGCGGTGGTCCATGCCGTCGCATTTTGAGGGGTTGCTCCAGATGTTTCTAGCATTTCTAAGATTGCAGTCTGTTTTAATTTTGCATTGTTGGGAGGAAAGGGGGCTCCCAGCTGCTGGAGACAATACACAAACCCCCAACCATCCGAGGTGAACTCCTAACCCAGAGGCATGAGAAAGGCACCGCCTGCATGAAAGGTGATGACTTTTGGAAATGGCCGTGTTAAAATGAAAGAGCGGAGTGCTTTTTAAATCAGTCCTCTACCTTCTCATTCCTCTTGTGATGTATGGCTTGGGTTCAGAAATGAGGCGCTCTCTGCAACAGTTTTCTGGCAATTACAGGGCGCTAACTTCCAAAGCAGCTGAGGTGCTCAGAGCAGATGCTGCTGTCCTTACTATTTTCACTGTTTGAGTTAGCATGCTGGTAACTGCTCTCTGTGACTCCATGGGCTACTCATTTAATCTTTATTGAGTATGTCATTAAGAGCCAAGAGGCAAAGGTATTGGATATATTTCAGCTTACATGATCTATATATATACATGCATGCAATATAGGTGTATGCACATATGCATACTTTCATATGAGCTGGTAAGTTAGCTTGTACCTTTGTGAAATTTCTAATTTGAAACACATGCTGGATGGGTTTCTCTCACGGGACCTCCAAGTGTTTCAACACATTCCCAGCTGAGGTCAAAATTTGACAATCTTTTCAGCAAAAAGAGGCTCGCCTGGTGACCTTAATGGGTACTTGGGCTTTGCCAAATGCGCCTTTATTTCAGTGTTTTCCAAATGTGTATGTGCTCTTTGGTAGGAACCTAATTGGAAGTGAGTGGGGATCCAACTGCCTTCAGACCCTAAGCAGTAATTCTTAATACACTTAATACACATTCACATTTGCGCACTTATGTGTGTTTTTTTTCTTTTTTTTTTGGTTTCCACCCCCCCCCCATTCCTCCTTTCTTTTTTTTCACCACATCACCTTTTCAGGCCAAACAAAACGGATGTAAACAGAGGGTGCCAGCATGGATAGTGGAATGCCTCAGAGGCTTACACAGTCCGTGGTCCTCTGTGACAGACAGTCAGGCTTGTGTTTGACAGCTCCTTGGGTCCTGCTGCCTGTCTGCACTCTGGTGGTCTCCGCTCGGCCTTTGCAATTCACCGTGAGGGGATAAGGGGGGATGGGTAGCCCTGGAGAAGAGGTATAGAAGGGATGCTCAGGTCTGGGCTGACACTCCTCAAGTTGAGCGTGGGGGGCTGCAAGGGGAGGGGAAACTATTTGCTGTAACAAAGGAAAGCTTTTGGACTTACTGCCTAAATGTGTTTCATTGACAGTTCCATGAACTCGGTGAGCTCCAAAGTCCAGCACCTGTTTGCCTTTTTCTGTGGCATGGAAACTATTTCCAATAATGCGCATGCTTTATCAAATTCTTTTCAGCGCTTTCCATTTGATTCTTTTCTTAATTCATTGTTTGCGCTCCAACAGAATTATCGGCGCCTTCAGTTTGCATTTACGCTAGACTCGGACTCAGGAGGAGTGAGCCCGGGAATTCCTCAAACTAGGCCCGGATTATGAAAATGTTTGTGGCTTGTTTAGTCCATACCCTGCAGCTCTTAACACCTGCCTGCCATTGTGTACAGACTTTACACTCCATCATTAAAGACCCACAAGTGTGTAAAACACACATGCAAACAAAGCCAGGATAGCAGAAGCAGCCAAATAGTACTTGCTTCCATGTGGTTTTGTGTATGCCCTTTTGCATTTGTACATCTGAGGTAATGAATACATGTTGTTAATTTGCGTTAAAGCAGAAATTAACCAGGTCAGCCATTGCCCAGGAGCTACCTCTGATTGATTGACCGATCTCACTGGCTAATGAGCTAAAATGATAAAATTCCAGTGAAGTAAATGTGGCACGGTTTTGTTTCCATTTTCTCATGAGTCTTCAGAACATGACGCAGGGGCTCAAATGCCTCGTAGTGGAAAAAGGATTAGACATAGTAGATTCATTTCTCAGCTGATCGGAGCTGGGGGTGGGAGTAACAGGATGGACATGAAGCTCCCGACAAACGGAGTGCAGTCAAAATAAACACTGTGAGGTGTCCAGAAAGAACGTTTTCCTTTTCTGGTTAAAGGATAAAAAAACTGAGCGGGAGAAGGGAGCTTCTGATGTCAGGCTAGTAATGAACTTTCTTCCTCTTGTTATCACGACTCTAGAGTTTCCTTATCATGGTGCCACTGCTCCCCTCGCCTGTGTGCCCGGACGGCGGGCTACGTACCCAGACAGACGCCGTCTTGTCCTGCATTCTTTCTCTGAACAGGACCCTCTGATATCTTAGTCACTGAGAGGAGGATTTGGTTACACACAAAGGGAAATGTGCGTGCTGTGCTTTGCTTATGAAAGCGGTATTAGTTCTTTTTGGCAAAAGTTGCTTAGCGGGTACACACTGCTTGACACTGGATGCCTTATTTGTGGGATAATTGGGTCTGTTGCATGAAAGCTCTGTGTTCCTGTCTTTTGTTTTTTAATTCCGAAGATGGCTTATAAAATATAAAGTTTGGAATACAGGGGTCGGGTTAGAGATACACTAAACCACTTTTGTGAGTGTCAGATTGTCATTGTGTTCATTAAATTTCCTCTTACTATCGATTGTGTTGTGGAAATGCAATTTTCTCATGTGGGACTAAAGATCTAATAAGCCGATGACTGAGATGGCGAAGAAGAACACTGTGCCCAGGTGTGCTGTACTAGATTATGTTGCCTTCAGTAATGCAGGGGTTGCTTTTATACATTTTAACATGCTCTCTTCTTGCTTGTGTGTGTTCCATTTCAGTATTGCAGACATGGGATGTGTGTAAATAAAGATTTGGATCTGCAACCAGTCCATGGCGAGTGGGGTCCCTGGGGGCCCTACAGTGTTTGCTCCAGGTCCTGTGGTGGAGGAACGAGAAGCACCACTAGAGACTGCAACAAGCCTGAGTAAGAAATAATGAGATCGTTATTGACGGTCAGAGTGCAAATATGTGTGCGATAACTGTGATTTGGATGTGAACAACATGTTTAAAGATCACTTAATGTGATCTTTAAATTCAAACTTTGCGTAGTGCCTCTGTAATCGTTAATTTTCCCGTTGTTGTAGGCCCAGAAACGGCGGTAAGTTCTGTGTGGGTCGCAGAATGAAGTTCCGCTCCTGCAACACTGAGCCATGCCCACGAGGACAGAAGGATTTCCGGGAAGAGCAGTGCTCTCAGTTTGACGGCAAACACTTCAACATCAACGGTCTACCTCCCACCGTCCGCTGGGTCCCCAAGTACAGTGGCAGTGAGTATACCCAAACCATTCAAGCCACACCATCAGCAATACACACTATTTAAATGCAACTGAGCATGTAGCTTTAACTTTACGTAAACGTTCGCCTTAAACACCACATCCCACATTTTAAAAGTGATTTTTTGTTTGCATCCAGTTACTCACAGTTTGCACAAATACGTCAATAAACTTATCTGTAAATCCACAAGTGTGTGTAAGAGAGAAGCAAGGACCAAGACCTACAAAGTTGCGACGCCTCCACAGCCATTGCATTTGAATCTAATGTGCCTGAATTTTAATACATGGCAGGGGAAGACAGGCAATTTTTGTTGAGAAATTGATGAATGTATGATAAAAATCTACAGCTGTATTTTTTTTAAGGTGTCCTTAAGTAAACTTTTAATTGACACTAATCAAGGGCAACATAAAGTCTTTCCATATGAACTTCCTGGCAGCTTTCTCTTACAGATGTATGTCAGGCCCTGCCTAGATAGTCTGCCCCATGAGATTACCATCTGGCAAAGTTGCTGCAAGTGATTCTTTTAGTTAATTGATGCTGAAGCGAAGAAGCCAAGCCCCGGTCTGGGTACACTGTCAGATACCATCTAAATATTAGAGATAAAGCAAGAGTCTGCTGAGGGTCACAAAGAAGTAAATAGGTTTAAGTTAAAAAGTTTGTTTCATAAGCATTCGCAGGATTTCACTGAAAATGTATCTTTGTTGCTCAGAATTTTAATTTAATTGTTTTCTTTGTATCCTTTAAGTATTAATGAAGGATCGGTGCAAGCTCTTTTGCCGGGTTGCTGGGACTACGGCATACTATCAACTGAAGGACCGTGTCATCGACGGCACACCGTGCGGGCCAGACACTTACGACATCTGTGTGCAGGGCCTCTGCAGGGTATGTCTGCGTGCTCCTTGTTTTTCCCGATTACACTCAAAGCAATACTTGCTCACATACCCTCCGACGCCGTCAGCTTCAGCTTAGTTGCGCGCTGTCAGGAACTTCACTCTAAAGCACACATTTCTGTCTTTTCTATCTTCTGCACTTCTGCAGCAAGCCGGCTGCGATCACGTGCTGAACTCAAAGGCCAGGAACGACAAGTGCGGCGTGTGTGGCGGCGACAACTCATCGTGCAAAACTCTGGAAGGAACCTTCAATGATGCTCAGTATGGTAAGTCCCTCTCAGCTCAGATTGCACGCCCTGTCCATTAATAACTGACTGTTCCACAAAACATATGTCAGCACATTCTGCAAATAAACAGGCTGTTATAAATTGTATATGCAGCAAACATAGACGAGCTTAGAAAGACTTTTAGTTATATGAGGCTACAACACTGACATTCAATATGTTCATATTAGGCACTGATGTCATGTATGGTTATGGTTAACATATTAAGCTTGATGTGAAGAACAATGTATGCTTTGGACAAATTTTGGGGGAAAAAATACATGAAAGCAGTTTGCTCTAAAGCTTTACAAACTTTGTTCATGTCACTCAGTCTGGTCTTTTGATAGCAAACACAAACCTGACATCATCCCCTTTCAGCTGTGGTGCTTAAAGCAGTGCCTCACTGTGGGCCAACTGCTGATTGCATCCAATCCTTTTTAAGTCTGGGCAGTAAAACAGGACCAGCATTAGCATAAAAAGCTATGGGTGTGGCCTCTGTCATTTGTACTGTGCTAGTTTGGCACTCAACTTTAGCATCTCTATCCATCTTCCTTTTTCTGCGCTCCTTTGGCTCAGGGGTGGCAAAGTGTTTGAGGACTGTATTCAACCAAATCAGGCACTGACCTCAGCCCTGGAAATCTGGCTTAACCATAAGAACGACAAAAAGAAAAAAGAAGGAGTGGGAGTGTAGCCCAGGCAGGATATCCCTCTGCTCCTGTCTTGAGTCTGAGCCTGTCTTCTTGCCATTGAACCTTTTATTCTTTTTCTTTTCATGTCTCTTGATTTATTCCTTTTTTTGTCCGCGTTTCATTCATTGTGTTTACTTAGTTTTCCCCTTAATCCTTCTTCACCAGCCGACACAAAATGATGAACTGTCAACCATAAGTCTGGTTCCTTTTACTTGTAAACAAATATCTTTATGTTCGCAATACAATTTGTATTAAACATGTTTTTGTAGCTAACACCAAGGCCCGATAATGCTTCAAATAGCACAAATACATTATTATTCTTTAAAAAACTGTGTTAAAACACAGGAATTGGTGACTCACTTACATTAACTGTTGATAGTTATTGTGAATCAAGAACTCCCACAGCATCCGCCTTTTACTGAAGTTTCCTCAATGTTCTTCACTTAAAATGAAAATAATCTTAACACAAAATACTTAAGGGATTAAAAACACAAGCTAATTTTCTTTAGCAAAGCAAATACTATATAGTATTCCTTCTCGCTAGTGTCAGAAAGTAGTCTGTACAAGGTAAACCAAATCATTCCACAAGTGCAAGTTTTTTTTTGTTTGTTTGTTTTAACCTCGGGGTGTTGTATTTACTATTCTTTTCTGGGTCACTCTGTGGTGAGGGCTGATTGTGTGTGCGGTCAGTCGCTAAGCTAGGAGATACCACGTAGCCTCAGGGAGGGTCTAGTGTTGGCTGTTCCTGATGTATTTCTGTGGGCCTGTGAGCTTATCGTTACCCAAGTGGTTCTAGGTAGTGAATGTGACATAGCACTTAAAAGCAGTAACAGTGAACTCAAAAGGCAACTTTGGCAAGGTTTTTGTTTTGTTTCACGCAAATCTTTATGAGTGAAAAGTGTCAAGACGAAAAAAAACCTTACTGTCTGTCATCTCTGTTTGGTGCAGCTCATTTCAAATCAAGACTAACAGACAGAAAGAGAAAGACCTACATGTGTGAGATCTACAAGGCTGATGAGAAGAAGATATGTAAAACAAGTGCTGCCCCCGAGTGGCTTAAGGTGTCAGGCTAATTGTCAGATCGCTTCAAACCCACCTCTTGTATTTTATTCCTTTCACTTCTCACTTGTGACTCTCAAGCTGAGCCTATATGAAAAAGGAAATGAGTCAATAATAAATCGACTCCTAGTTTACCTTTCCACCACCTGTTGCAAACATTAGACTAAAGGCAGTCTATTAGAGAGACCAAAAGTGCAAGACAATGGTTGCACCAAACAGCTGCTCATTATGAATGCAGTTCATGCAAATTCTGGTCCCAGTTTGGTCTCGCTGGTTCTGTGTTTTGCTTAATTTGTTGTTAAACCTTCATACCTGCATCTCGGTTATCATATTTTGGTCTTCACAGGCTCTTTCTCTTGCTCATGCTCAGTCGCCTTCTCTGTTAGTTTATCATGGGACAACAGGCCTGGTGTAGTAATTACAGGCCAAAGGTAAGTCCAGGGAATAATTACATATAATTTAACGGTCAGGCCTCTGAGACTATAACAGGGCCTCCTGCAGGTTATTTGAGATGACTAGATTTTTTTTTTTTGTATTTTTCCAAGTGTGACATTTAAATCCCTAGTGGTTGGAACTTCCCTAAGAGGAATTTGGTGTAGCATAGTGAAGCTATTATGGAAATCACAGTGGGGAGTGTTCAGTGCATTGGTGTTATCGTAGCTACGTTTTTCCCTCTTGAAAGTTCTTAAAAACAGTCTCAGTCTCTTGTTTGCCTGGTTTTGTTTCTTTCTTCTTCTTTAGGTTACAACACAGTGGTTCGGATTCCAGCTGGAGCCATGAACATTGATATCAAACAGGTCAGCTACTCTGGAAAACCAGAAGATGACAACTACCTCGGTGAGTGTACCAGTAAGAAGGTGTGGTTTTTAAAGCAACACCAGGTCAAATTTAAAAGCATTCAGTCTGAATGCGGTGGCAGTCCAAACCAGTCAGATGTATACATTACATTTCTTCGGTTCTCATCTCATAGGTCAATGCCATTACCCCGAACATGACCATAAACCGCGCTGACTCGGTGACCCAGAGCAGTAAAGGCAGATGTTAATGAAAAAGGGGTTGAACTCGAGAAACGAGCCAAGTTACTGTCAAACTGTTTTCAAAAATGAAAGGAAAAGGACTTTTTTTCTCTTTTTTTTACTGAGCACGTATATCGAGGAAATGTGAGGAGCGTTGGTTGAGGGTAAGCAAATGGAGTGTCAACCACTCAGAAAGATAAATGAGGCAGCAATAAGTGCTAATTAGATGCATGTGGAGCTTGAGCTGCATGGAAGTAGAAATAAGGGTTTTAGGGTCGGAAGGACCTATTCTGTGCTTGCATGTGAGCAAGAGGAGGACACAGGAAAAGAAAAAAGACAAGCAGAAGAGAAGAGAGAAGCTCTTTTGCCCCCTTTGTAAAGTGTACAGGCATCCATGTTTCAGATGGATCAAGTTGTGTTCAAGATGTTTTAATTCCAATTGTCAGAAGAAATTTCTGGTCGACCTCTTTTGCCCCGCCAATTCTGGGAGTGCTGTCTGCATTAAATATGGTCAATGTTTGCAACACCCTTTCAGTTTTGCCACTTCAGCTGGTGCAATATGGAGGAATTTGTTTAGAGAAGATCAGGGTGACATAAATGGGTGTCAGTGACTTAGAAGTTCAGGCGCCATTTTTCTCCATTTATTACTTGTATATTGTGACAATTTTTCAAAATACTCCAACGAAACAGGTTGAAAAACAAAAATCATGTAAATTCAGCGTTTGCGCTGTGCCGTGAGTCAAGAACAGCCTTTCAGAGCTGGTGAAACGTCAGACGTCTCTGTCGCCAGTACTCCGAGTATGCTCTGAATGAGTGCTACTTTGAATTCAGTAAATAAACATAATTGCTTTCTCATTTGGCTACTCCCATGGGTGCTATCAATCTTTCTCCCTTTTTCTTCGCTCTTTTCTTTTTCCTTGTGTAATGAAAATTGCACATTAATGTCTTTTCTTCATTGTTCTTCATTTACGCGTACACGATTCTGGACAGTGCACAAATTCTTCTGCAGGCATAAGAAATATGTGATATGTTGCCATAAGTTATCTGCGTGCATCATTGTCAATTCTCTCTGATTATTTGGCATTGCGCAACTTGCAGATTTAAATGCAAAACAACAAAAGTTTTTACTAGGCTTGATTAGATGCATTGTTTTGGCATGTACTCACAGACTGTAATTCAGAGGTGGTTGTTTAGGTATTTGTGTGTATTTGCAGTCAGTGAAGATCCTTTGTTTCCACTCCAGTGTCAATCACCGAAGAGAGTCCCGGAGTCGGACTCCAAATAAATGCAATTTGGTGTCACCGCTGTTTCAATATACGGTACCTCCTCGGACGGCAGAACAATAGGTTGGCAGCTGTCTGCCAGACTGTTTACTTTAAATGTAGGCTGAAAGTGACAAATGCCGTCTCGCACATTCCCCAAACTTCAAATTGCGAGGGCAAAGCTTTCCTTCTTCTGTCTCTTGTGGTGAAATGTGTCGTTCTTATTCGAATGTCATTCCAGCATTATCCGATAGCCATTCCAATTTCCTCCTGAATGGAAACTTTGTGGTGGCCATGTTCAAAAGGGAAATCGACTTCAAGGGAACCGTCATTGATTACAGCGGCTCAGACACAAAAGTTGAGCGCATTAACTGCACTGACCGTATTGAGGAGGAGCTCATTCTGCAGGTATTAATAGGAAGTTTGTTTTCTTTTAATGCTTAAGTCACCTTTATGTTATTACTATATCAGTTCTGCTTTGATTATTTGCATACTGTGTGTTCTTCTGTTAATGTTTCTCCCCACACCGCTTCAGTTTTCACCTCTTTTCTGGAAAAGTTTGCTTTCGTTCTCACCTAGTGACACACTGATCTTAATCCCTCTGTTAAAGAGGTGAGAACTCTGTGTGGACAAAATAATAAGCATGTCAGACCTTTGACCTCGCCTTTTCCAACGTTATTCCCACAGGTCCTGTGTGTGGGAAACCTCTACAACCCAGATGTTCGTTACTCCTTTAACATACCCATTGAGGAACACAGGGAGCAGTTTGTCTGGGATCCCTCAGGCTCCTGGCTCGAGTGCAACCGCATCTGCCAGGGTAAGATCTCTTGGCTTCCAAATCTCCACACATGAAGAACAGGATCATTTTTCATTGGCTTCTGTGAATTTAAAATCACTTCAGAAATGGGGGGGGGGAAGGGACCTTTTGAGCTGCTGGGATGCCTTCATAAATACAGAAATGAATATTGTTTAAGCTCACTGTTGTTCAAAATGTGCAGCATTTGTCTTTGTGAAGAGTCAATGGCTAAACACTCCAAAAGTGTGAAGTATACAGGATCAAAATGTATAGTGTGAGCTTCAGTGCAAATATTATTATTAATTAATATTATTAATATTTTGATTTCTTCTCCATCATGTTACTCACACCTCTAGATTTTAAAAACTTACTCAATCAGCCTCTGGTTTCTAAAGAGCCCCTTCTTTGCAACCCCATTCTGATCCCAGGTAATCGCATTACCTGACACCTTCACCTTCGCCTGGTTTTACTACACCCCACAAATTTCCGTTTTAGTAGCAAGCTACTCGGTTTCCCAGTGGATCAGAGTGCACAGCGTGTGTTTGAGGGGTGTGAGACCTGCACACCCCTAAGGCTGGAGGATTGAATGTTAGAAAGCTAGCAAGACTTGTTAAAGGCGGTGAAATGTGATATTTTTAAGTAAAGTGACTACCAGATGTTGAACGATCTGAACGTTGCTTTATTTCAC
>NW_005187428.1:3056338-3090120 GCF_000239375.1 Pundamilia nyererei | reverse complement strand
TGTGTGTGTGTGTGTGTGTGTGTGTGTGTGTGTGTGTGTGTGTGTGTGTGTGTGTGTGTGTGTGTAGGTGAGCGAAGACGGAAGAGAGTGTGTGTGCGTAGGAGCGATCACCTTGAGGTGTCGGACCAACGCTGTGAACATTTACCTCATCCCGAAGCCGTCAACGAGCCATGCAACACAGACTGTGAAGTCAGGTGTGTATTAATGTCCCACGGTCCCACTTCCACTGCACGCCCACAGTCAGACACTTCATGACAACCCTTCTCTGTCTCGCAGGTGGCACGTTGCTGGAAAAAGTGAATGTTCAGCTAAATGTGGCCCAGGCTATCGCAACCTGGATGTTCAGTGTATGAAGTACAACCGGATGAAAAGACAGAGCGAGAGAATGGAGACCAGTGCCTGTGCCGACATCCCCAAACCAACGACCAGAGAGCCCTGCCACGGTGACTGTCTGCTGAAGAGCTGGCAGTACAGCGCCTGGTCACAGGTACAGTCGGTGGGAATTACATTGTACATTGTGAGGGCCTAGCCCGGTTAAGGACTTTAAAGCCATCCAACCTGCATGACTTTTCCATATGCAGTGTTCTAAGACATGTGGACGTGGCAGCCGTAGCAGGGAGTCTTACTGCATGAACAATTTGGGCCGCCGGCTCGTGGACAGAGAATGCAATGAATACCAGAGGGTGGTAACTGAAACCTGCGACGACCACCCGTGTCCGAAGTGGATCATCAGTGAGTGGAGTGAGGTGAGCCTGGATGCTCTTAGACATGCAGATATGACCACACAGAAACAGATATCCCAGAATAGAAATGATTCTCAGAATGAGAAGATGAGTTCAACACACCTCATAAAAGTAAGCTTCTGCAAAGCCACATGCAAATAATAAACAATCAAATTACTGGCGTACTATATATAGTGTATATGTGATGTAATACAGGGGATACCCTGAACCTGCAGCTTGAAGTATAACTGCTTTCTCTTATAGTGTTCACACCAATGGCATAAATAGGACAGGGCAATTAGCATAAACATGTGTACTCACCATCGACTGTTTCGTAGATTTTCAGTAACTTCATAAAAAACAAACAAACCTCAACCTACAACTCTTCTACCATCAGTGCCTGGTGACTTGTGGGAAAGGGATGAGGCACAGACAAGTGTCCTGCAGCATGGGAGCCAGGGAGGAGAAGCTGAGCGAGCACCTCTGCGACATGACAAGTAAACCCCCTGCCGTGGGAAGCTGCGAGCTGCCCGAGTGTGCATCTTGGCAAGTTGGCGTCTGGGGAGCGGTGAGTTCTGCGCACGCACACGAGTAAGACACACACACTGACACAGCGGGGCGAGGTGACTCCATTCAGTGTTTGACTGAGGAAATGGGTTGCATGTGTGAGTGCCTAGGATTTACTCTGTGTATGTGGTTGTGGATATGTGTGTGGTCAAAGAGAGAGAATGTGGCAGTAGGAGACTCAGTGTAGATTTGTAGTGCGTGTGTGTAACCTGATATACCTGCAAGTTACAGCAAAGTGTGCTTACTGTGACACCAGCTCCCATTTCCTTTATGCTACTTTCACTTTGCCCTCATATCCTGTAAGACTAAACCTGACCCGCACTATTAGAGACACACATACACATTCAAATATACAAATTTCCCACTGTCTCTGGGTAGATTTAACTACAATTTAGTAAAGAACAAACTAAATAAAACAGGCATGAATGGGCATTTTTCACCATTCATAGTGTAGTTTACATGTAACTAATAATGTGCTCCCAGACATGTTTGTATTAAGTCAGATAGTAGTATTTACAGAGCTGGAATATATTGACTCATTACTGCCTGGGTAATTATAATTTGCAGATCAAATAAACCTATCTTGTGGCACTTTCTGTGCTCTCGTGTGGTACCTAAACATGATGGGAGAGCCTTGTATGTGAATTAAGAACTGGGTAAAGGGTCGAGTTGAGGCTCCGGGTGTGTATGTGAATGGATGTCTGTGTGTACGTGTCAGGGCCTCTGCTGAGCAGGACCTTGACTGAGGCCCTGTCTAAGATATCAACCTTCAACCTCCAACTTCAGCAGAGTTGGCATAGGTGCGCATGTGTGTAACTTGTTTTTTTTCTTTTAGTGTTCAGTGACCTGTGACCATGGCTACCAGATGAGAGCTGTAAGGTGTGTGTCGGGGGATTACGGCGACACAGTAGATGACAGAGAGTGCAATGCTGCAGCGATGCCCAGAGACAGTCAGGTAATAAGAAACCTAAGATCGTGCATCGAGTCAAGAGTCAACCATAAAGAGTCTTAATTAATAGGTTTTAAGTGGATTTTACCGTCATTTCACCATAATGCGAAATATTTCACAAACAGTTACGTTTTTTATGGAACTACTCCCTGAAAATATATTGTAATGTGACCTTCAAATATATGAATCCAAAATGCTTCCCCCCACCCGCCCACACACACACACACACACAACGCTCATTACTACTGTAAATCCGGCAAGTGGCACGCACAATTTAGATTACTGATGAGTTTATGTTCCTAAGTCACTTTAAAACAGCATTAAGTAATTTCTGATTACTTCAGAGGAAGTGGAAAAAGCACTAAAAGCATCTGTATTTTATCACCTTTAAAACACTTCTTCTATCTGAACAACCACCAGAAATGAAGCAGTGCCAGCAACACTCTTGTCAGAGCTACAAATGAATGTTAATATATCAGCATTAAGTCCAACATTAACCTTCCTGTTTTGGCTTTACCAGCTCCCAATGGGGAGACTAGCACTTTAAATTGCTAAACGCTTTATTATGTTCCCCATCTACTTGCCAGCTGATTGTGGTTTGGTGCTGGTCAGGTAACACAAGTGTAAAGTGGGTTTATCAGAGCCTTTTGAGTGAAAACAGCTGCCTGCTGTGGCTGGAAAGAAGGTTGGCAAGAGTGATGGAACTGATCTAAACACTGCAGCTGTGGGTCAACAGTGAGCTAAAAGTTGTGGTAAGGCTCGATTTGGCAGATTATTTTTTAAGATATAGACATGGACAAGTGCCGCTTTAAATCTTACTGGATTTAGCTTGAAAACTAATATAATGGTGTTTTGTTTGGCTTCCAAACAAGCTGAGGTCATAAATTCTGCTCAAAGGTACCCTCCCTTTACTCAGATTTTAGATGCATATAAAGAAACTAGAATTTAGGTAGAGTCTTTTAGTGTCAATCTTGGAACATGCATAGTTCTGCAGAATGAAGGGGAAACATACTGACTTAAAAAATCTTTTTGATGTCCATTGACAATGATGGACACTCAAGGCATTTGACTGATCTTAAAGTTTATAGATAAGTGATCGTTTCTAGGTGTTTGATTTCAGGTTGTCTTCAACAGTACTACGTTTTAGGGTTCTAGGGCTTAGAAAGGTGCAATGGAAAGATATATATTTTTGGGGTATATTAATAACCATATTTTGCCCCAATTTGTTTAATTTACCCTATTCCTTTAAGACAACTTAAGATCCTTGCATATTTGCTTATTAGCTCATCACAGGGCAGTTTGTTACAATGTTTGTCATTGAAGGACTGTGAGATGCCATCATGTCCACGAGCCTCTCCAGCACAAAGCACTCCTCGTCCAGACAACTCTGCGCAGTTCCTGACTCAGTGGAGATATGGCTCTTGGACTGCGGTAAGGAAATAACTTGAGGTTGGTGGATCTGTTAGAGCATAATCTTTGTACTGTTTTGTTCATCACTGTGTGTGTAGATCGAGTGAAAGTAGGACTGTAGGCCTCTGACAAAGAATGAAAAATAAGAATATTGATGGAGCAATTTGTGTGCGGTTTGTGCGTGTGTGTCTCAACCACACTCAAGTCATGTTATGTGTTTACGAATATTAGGTTGACATATTCAACATCACTGTATATCCCAACATTCCTCTAGAAAGTACATACTGCACATAACTACAATCCTCTGTTTTACCCCCTGCTGTAACTACACACTCACACAGACATACAATATGCAGACACGTGCAGGCTCCAGTGTCTTGGCAAAGAGGTCCCTCCGCCTTTCTAATACTTTGCATTGTTATTCGGAGCAAATGGAAACCAGATTTCATCTAAACACGAGTCTTCGGTTTCTGAGATTGAACCCCATCTGTCAATCTGAAAAACCGGTGTGAGCTCACATGTCAGAGGCCAGCGCCAGTACGGTCTTTCAGACACACATGCTCCACATGCACATATATACATGCATGCATTCCCCAAGGAGCAGCATTGCCATCCTCAGTGTGACATTGATATGAAAGCGATATTAATGTTTCTGTTTGAGCTAGAGCTGCTTGATTGCATTAGATATTCATCTCTTCAGAAATGTTTCCATGGTGTCGCGCTGAGATGGCAGGAGTAAACCTTCAGAGCATAATTATGAGCGCTGAGGGAGTTATGTTAGGATACCAGTGACAATGAATTCATTTGTAAGGTGAAGAAGTCACAGTATATACGTTTAAAAAACATAATGAAGTTGCTCCTTTCCTGCATAAAAAAGCCAGGTTATTACTGTAATGAAATTAGGCACCAATACTGTGAACATGGCCAAAAGATCCAGATCAGTGACTTGAATTAGATGAGGTAAAGTTGAACCCTTTATCATAAGCATCATGTCATACAGCACTCCTGGATGCATTTTATATTGTAATTCTCATCTCTTGGGAACCATTTGAATTTTCTCTCTAGCCCAAAATGGTCGAGGGGTTACAGTAAAGTGAAGCACACAAATCTAGAGCTGATTTTTCTGCCTGTGTTCAGACAGCAGTACCTTTTGAATGCTTCGTGCTACCAAATATCACAATAAAGCTTGCCCTTCCTTCTTTACAAAACCATTTCACTAGCTGGGCCCACGTCCTCATTTTAGGTTTGACAGCGTTTTAGTAGGTAAAAGTGAATGCTTTGGCATGAATTGAGCTGCGGTTTGGGGAAGGCCTCAAAGGGGACTGTCGATGGCTCCTGGGCCTGGCAGATCCCCATGTACTAAATAGAAGCAAAGAAGTTAAAGAATGGAGAACACGTGAGAGAGCTCTGCTTGTATGTGCATGTCCTCCAGTGCTCCGTGTCCTGTGGCAAGGGAAAGCGGGCTCGTTATGTCAGCTGCCGAGATGTCCACGGAGGAGTGGCAGACGAATCCTACTGCGCCCACCTGCCCCGCCCCGCTGAGTTTGCCACCTGCTTCAGCCCCTGTGGGCAATGGCACGCCGGAGAATGGTCACCTGTAAGTAAAACATCCAGCTGTGTCGAATAGAAACAGATGTTTCCAACAATTTTCAAATCGTGTTGAAACACAATGAGCTGTAAACACTGTTCGTGACGTCACTAAACCAGCATTTGCATGGAGTCAGTGATGAGCTGTAGTTTTTGCATGAATTTGCTTGAGTGAAAAACAAATTCCTTATACTATTTGAACCCAAGTGAGATTTCTTTGATTTACAGTTTATGGTGGGACCAACCTGCCAACTCTATATTGTCTGTTGATTTCTCGCTCATCATGTTTTTCCTCTTTGCTCTCTACGTACCACAGCTGGTCGAGGCGGACGGCTGCCTTCTCTGTGCATAGTTTTGTGGGAGGACTTTTCTTGTTAAAAGGGAGTTTCCCATTGTCCCCCCCCCCTAATTAGATTACATTTTAATGTCACATAATGTTGATTTCTACTCTTGTTGTATTCATGTTTTTAGTCTCATGGGGGCTTCCCATCAAAAGAACTCACCACGAAATACTGCAAATCTGTTCATGGGAACATCAGTGAAAATAACATTGCTCAAATGTAATTCAGAAAATGGAAAACATCCAACAAAAATGTCATGAGAGAGATAAATTTAAAAAAAAAATCTTGAAATTGATCAAAAGCAAAATTTAAAAAAAGGGTAAGCAGTCATTCACTATCCAGACTTTAGGAGTATATAGAAAATGTTTGGTTACTAGTGTAACCACGGTTCTCTGCTAAGCAATATTCCACAGTGCTCGTGGAAGTGCAGGCATCCCAGAGATTCCTCTGTGTGGTTGATACCCAGGTGATGCCTGAGGGGGATGGGTCAACTCACAAGCAGCTGGGCAAGGACAAGACGCCACCAATGGTTACCTGACAATATTCAGTGGTAGCAGTAATCACTAATGCTCAGCTAGCAATAGCTAAACAAACATAAAACTCAAGCTACTTGATGTGTTACAGTTATGCAACAACCACTACTAGAAGAATATCTCTTGATGTAAATATGTACATCAAATATAACTTAGTAGTTAATCCTTAAACTAGAAATACCCACATTGATGGTCTAACCTTGATGGTTGCGTCAGCATAAGATGGATCATTTTGGCCCAGGACCGCTGAGGGGTGCTTGTGATCTTTGTAGGGAAGAAAGCAGGTATGCTTGGTTTGGGGCTGGGGGCTATTATAAAGGGGGTTCTGGGAACCTGTGTGATTGGTGATTGGTCTGTCTTGGTCAGACTAGTAGTGGTGGTGGTAGTGGAGCTTCCGCAATTGGTCACACAAGACGGCGCTTCTCATGGTGCAACACGTAGCGAGGTTTGAAACATTGATTCTTACTTAAGGTATCCAAAAGCCCACATTTTTCTGTCTTATAAAAACATCATATAGTTCTCAGAGCTTTGCAGAACATGCAGTAGATTTTCTTTTTTCCAAGCATTTTTTTCTCTTTAAAAATCACAGCTCTTCTATTTCACCTTTGTTTTTAAAACTCTTTGGCTCTCTTCCCACACCTTCCCACAGTGTTCAGTGACTTGTGGTGTAGGAAGAGCCACCAGACAAGTGGTTTGCTCCAACTACCCCCAGCCAGTGGAGCAGTCTTTCTGTGACCCGGATGAGAGGCCCGTGACAGAACAGGAGTGTACTGCTGCACCCTGTCCTTCTGTTTACCACCGCCAACGCATTAATGACCAGCCCTATGAATATCCTCAGGATCCAGGACGTCACCCAGGGCACAGCAGCTGGAATGTGCCTTCAGCAGACAACCAATGGAGGACCGGACCTTGGGGCGCAGTATGTTCAGCATGAGATAGTTGAAGAAATAGCAGGGTTCAAATATATTTTGTCAAGGTTCCTTTTAATGCACTTGGAGGGTTATTAATGTCTTTTTTTTTTACATACAGCAAAAGTAAGCTTTCATATTAATGTAGAACCAGCAGTGTATATACAGGCCATGCCTATATAACATGTTGTTGAGAGACCTGTGTGTGTGTGTGTGTGTGTGTGTGTGTGTGTGTGTGTGTGTGTGTGTGTAAACACATTCTTGCGAACACATCTAGTAGGAGTGAGGTAGCAGATGTTTTCATTTCCCAGGGCAGAAGGCCATACATGGTAAAGGACTTTATGGACAGCTTAAAAGGAATACTGAAGGCTGCAGTGTATACATAGCAAATGTTATATTTCATGTCAGTGTCAGTGACTGGTATTTAGCAATACCAAAAAAAACCAATATGGTATCAAAAGTGTTGTTTTCGATGGTCCTATTAACAGATTCAAAAGGTAGTGCCTTGATTCCTTGGCTGAAATTAGTTCAGCATTAACAAATCCAAATAGTTTGAGGCAGTTGAGGCTCTTAATATACTTGGCTTTGAATCGCGTTGGCCCAAATTCAGATAGAATGCCATGTTTCATTTCTTCTTTTAATCCTTTTAACCTTGTTTGGTAGTTTTACGTCTGCATAGTGTTTGCATGTGTGGAGGAAGGTCAGTGTAGGTGTGGTTGTCCCTGTTGGTAGTAGTGTTATTGTTAATGTTATATAAAAATAGCTTTTTACATGCATTTGGCATGAAATTGCTCATGTGTTTCCAACCAGTTATCAGTGTGAAACCAAATGCAGTGTTACATATGGGTCACTTTTACTCAGATTGTCCCTAGTGGCATTATGTATGTACTCTTGCACTTCATAAATAATGGGTGCGGTGGAGACTGAAGTTCTTCTTTAGACTCATGTAAACATGATACTGCTGCAAATAGATTCTATAAAGAGATTTTACATTTGTTTTATGTTAGATGTCAATTCAAGAGCTTGGTAGTCCAATCATTTTGAATTAATCATAATCATTGTCTGAATATAATTGCATATTTTGTGTGCTCTCCAGTGTTCCAGCACCTGCGCAGGAGGCTTCCAGAGGCGGGTGGTTGTTTGTCAGGATGCTGATGGACGCAGCAACAACTACTGTGATGAGAGGGTTAAACCTGCTGAGTCCAAGAACTGTGATTCTGGGCCCTGTCCTCTGTGGAACTACGGTGTTTGGGGAGAGGTGAGACCATATTTATAGTTAGAAGTGCAGTTCGCTCATCTCTTTTGTTTTCCATCGACCATTTATGCGATCCCCATTTTTGTTTGTGTATTTTTTATCACACAAATAGGGACTTGGTCTAAAAATCAGGTAGTCATTTGTCTGTAAGTCAAAGCAAACTGATCTGGAATCTGAAAAACAGAACATTTTGTTTGCTGTTCCCGTCAGTGCACCCAAACTTGTGGTGGAGGGAGGAGAACTCGCCTGGTGGTATGTCAAAGGCCCAATGGACAGAGGCTCAATGACTACAACTGTGACATCCTAGACAAGCCACCTGACATGGAGCAGTGCAACTTGCAGTCCTGCCCAGGCTCTTCCTCCTGGCACCGTGACCCATGGAAGCCGGTATGATAGCACTAACTAATTTAACTTCAGTGCTTATTCTTCCTCAAGAGAGGTGTGTGCTGCATTTACTTCAGATCTGCGTTCTCAGTGTGTTTTCAGCCTGAAACTATCAAAGGTTCTGAAGCAAGAGCTGGGTTATCTCGCACCACTGTTGCCTACCCAGCTCGAGCCCACCCAGATGGGCCCTGCAGTGGCATGGGGCTGATTACAAGTTAAAAAAAAAGAGGAAAAACATACCCAAAACAATGCTGCTCCACTTAGGGAATCATTAAAAACACATGGATCCCATTTATGAGCCAAAGCTCCAAATTAAAACATATAAATCAGGACAGTGCTGTCTAACAATGCCATATATTTCTAACTCCAGAAAATATTTATTTTATACATGAGGCGTGAAGTAAACGATTTATGTTGTTATTGCTGTCTTCACCCTGTGCCCAAAGTACACAAGTGTATATTTGTGTATAAGAGTTAATATTATGACCTTTATTGAACAGCAACAACAACGTCTTTCAGTGCATTTTGTATATGTATTTTTGTACAGTATGATGATATTTTGCAAGGAGCTGGTTATATTTAATATTTCGCTGGTGCTCTTGGTCAAACCTCTCTTGTCTCTCAATGAATAATGACATTTTGTACAGAGGAAAATATTTTCCATCATTTGTTTTGACTTACATTTTAATGCATCTCTGTTGGGTTAAACTGAAAATATATGCAGTAACGTTTAAGGGAAAAGAGAGAATTTCACAAAAGACGTAAAAAGTCGTTTTGAAATTATATTTAAAACCTAAAAAAAAAAAGAAGTTTTTCAACAAGAGGCATTATAGTAAAGGTAAAGGTTGTTTAATATATGATGTAATGTATGTCACACGGGAGAATTCCATACTTTCCAACAGCTTTCAAAGACGTGTCCCAGTTCTCACTGTGTATACTTCATCTTCCAGTTAGAAGGGGATACGTCATCATAATATGGTGCTAATAACTTAATTTTAAATATTGATGACTTAGCGGTATTGTGAAGATTGAATTTTTATCATATTTCCAGGCTTAGAAATAATTTATTTATTCTGTTTCTGGTTGATAGCATCAGTTCAGCTTAGTCAGTGTGCAGTAAATCAAAACCATTGAGAAGTTCATTATTATTGTGGATCAAAGAAAGCACGCAGATACCTCCTTTGTGTAAAATTACAGTCGATTGTTGTTTCTCTTTCATCCTTTGGCCAGTTTTATTTCTGAAGGATTTCGTTCAAATGAATCATATTTATTTGTTTACAGTGTATTATTAATTGTTGCAGCTTTAATATTTTGTTGCAGTTTAGACTTGTGTAATGCTTCACTTGAATTATTTGACATTTTTCACACGTCCGCCAAATAATTCTGCATTTGGAGGGTTATTAATGTCTTTTTTTTTACGTACAAAAAAAGTAAGCGAAGTATGCAAAGACCAAATTCTGCTTTGGTCTTTGCATTCACTCTGCTTCACTGAGAGGCAACATGTTCAAAGAGCCACATCATTTCCAAATTCGGCTGTCAGGTGAAAAGTATGTTCTATATTAGCATGAAGACTAAATATTATTTCAGAAATATGTTTGCTGCTCTTATTGTTCTAATCTTTAAAGAGCAACTAAACACCCGAACCTTGAAGCCATTTTTTCTTTAACATTTCATCTTTCGTTAGTAATGTTGAAGTGAAGGCGTGTTTGTGTCATTACAGGTGCAACTAGGCACACATTCAACCTTAATATGGATGAAAGACTTGAAATGTTTAACTCAGTAAAAGACAGCTCTTCAGTCAAGTATTAGTAACGTAAACTGTGAACACTTTGTAACTTATCCAGGTAAACACAGAGCATTTGCCATATACAGTCTGAGTATGTGTTGGACTTACACACCGTGCAGGGATTGAATCTATATTTGCAGAGTCAGGCTTCCACTAATGCTTAATTACCAGTTATACACTGTGACATGTGTAAATCCTCCGAGTTACATTTGGATTAAGCCAAAAAATTATCATGACAAATATTTCAGGTGAAGTGTTGCAGCTTGGTCTCTGTTTATGTTGGTATCCTTCCCAGTGGAGGAGGATCGCAGTCTGCCTCTTTTTGTGGGTTCTTTTTTTTTTGCTTCTCTCCCTGCGTATTTGTGTGACGACTTTCCACTACAACCGAGACTCCTCACCCATGGCAGTTTCACTCCCAGTCGTTTTATTAAAGTCTGTGGTGCAAAGTTGCACAAACCCAAAGGGCCAACTCTGCTTTATTTTGCATATTTTGGTACGTTGTTGTGCTTGTTGCTATTTATTTCATTCACATGCGAAATATATAAATATGTTAAATTAGCTGTTTCCAACTGTAAAGAACATTAAAGAAACATAACTGTGAAATTTGTGTTGTTTCTCACTGTAATGTTTTATTGACAAACAAACAACAACAACAAAATAACACTGGACTTTAGTGAATGTCATAAAGCCAAAATGTTGCACGAGGAACAGCAAGACAGAAAAAAACACGTTGCTTTGCAAGGGGTAAGGTAAATAACAACTGACTTTAAAAAGAGTTTGTTTTCATGTGCACTGACTTTTTATATACAGTACATTTATATGCTCTACATACTGTGTACATGCAATACACATACAGTTTATGTACAAAGTTAACGTACAGCACCCCATAGAAAAGATGTGATCTGTGGGCCATTAGGGGTATTTTGGTATTTGACCCTCAATTTGACTTTACTGTTTTGTTTTTCAGTAATACTTTAAATAATTTAATCTTTGGGGGGAAAACTTAAACTCTGATTCTATAGTATCTATAGTGTTTCACATACCATGGCACATTGCAGTGTAATAACACTCCAGGCCCTTTTCCTTTTATGTGTTTTAACATTTTCTTCTCTAATCTCTTTGGAGAAAAACATGCAGAGTCCAAATTAAACCTTAGCGCTGGGTGGCACATCTGTTTACCATTGTATTAATAGTGCTCTCTGTAATGCATTTGGCTGGAGACAGTGTAATGTTATCTTTTTTCTTTTTTTAAACCGCAACAATAATTGGTATTAATTTTTTCTGGCAAGTCTTGTTTAGTTTTTGGAGAAAGGAGTAGAAATTCTGAAAAAAACAAACAAACACTGTTTGCAAAATGCAGGCAATTATAATCTTTGAAGTACTGTCAAACTCTATATTTAAATTAGTATTTCAACAAAGGCTTCAAATAACCCACAATATGCCAGAATTACTTATTTACTTCTTTCTTTAAAAGTAAACGATTATTTTAACTATTGACCTACAAAGCACCAATGTACACAACACAATAATCATTGAGTCTTTTTCTATTCAAAATTACAATTACCTATTCATCTTCTGTAATGCATAAACTCTCATATAATTTAGGAATTCACAATGATTTGAGAGGCTCAAAACGCACTTATTGTTCATACAAACAAACCTTTTTTGTTCAGGTGAAATAGGAGACGCTTAGAGGCCAGATAGAGATCAAGCAGCATGGTGGGGAGGTGGGGGGCAGGCAGTTGTTTTAATTAACATTTCCAATATTGCTCATGGCTTTGGATTTATCTTACCTTATGTAAAAGCATCTTACCTTTGTAGTATATACCAAATCTTCTTTTTTTTTTATAATTTTGAACCATCAGCAGTAGTGTATATGTTAGTTGTTATATGTTACATAAATCAAATATATTCAAACGTATCCCGCCTTTTTTCTGTCAAAACATTTCATAAGAGACTGTATTATTAAAATCCATGTAATCTTGCAGAGACACCCTTACATGCCATCCATTCTAATCAAGCCCTCTCAATATATTTAAACCAGACAACAATCCTGGAAATAAACCTGAGTACATACTACCATCTTGGAAATATTCATAAATGAGCTCTGCCTCTCTCGCTCTCTGCCTCTCGATTTATAAAATGTTTACACCCTTAAACTGACTTTTCAAAACTCACCTTTTCAGATTGAGACTTAATCTTAGACACTAACCTTGCTTGTTGTGCCCTTGATTTCATTTTTGTTTTCCTTTTTGGCACCTTCTACATATTAAAAAACATATCTTGATAAATTCAACTGTTTACTTGCTTCTTCACTGACTGTCTGACTGACTTGAGTGTCTTTCCATCAATCTGTTGTAAGTAACCAGAAAGGTCTGACTGATCAGTTACTGTTAAAGTCATATTCATTTTCCCAATACACGCCATCAGAGAGTATTTTAAAAAGAGAAAAAGACACAAAACAATTACCACATTTATTGCACAGGTTCCGGATTATAGGCACACAGTTCAACATAAACTTTTAGGAACATAAATATCATTAGCTAATGGTAATTACCTTAAAAGCAATCTTGATGTCAGCTGGGTGTAAGGACCAGTGATACGGCTGTGTTGCACCACTTATGTGATTTATGCCTGTTTGTTGTTAACAAAAACATACCACTTCCCGTCGAGTGTGGGTTTCCCATGGAGGGGGGATCACAGTAAAGCGTCTGCACGCTAATCATGCTGCTTCAAATGAAATCCACATGTAGAGCTTTGACATACTTGACTCCAGTTTGAGGGCAACAGGGGGGGAAACATCAAACCTGTCACTTTGGGGGCAGTTGTTTGTGACATCATCAGCCTTGTGATTCCTTATGCTGCCCGTGTGCTAGTTGAGTTTAGGTTATTAGAGCAGCGGCTTCCTGGTGCTTCTCACTAGAACAATCATTGCTGTGTGTGCTAAATTGGTAAAAGACTTTAACATAAAGGATCAATCCCTGGGGCTTACACATTTTGGCAAACCGCTAAGATTTAGGTGGCACTGATGCCGTGAGATGATATCAGAAGCTATCTTTGCAGGTTGCTGCACAAGTATCGTCATGATCTAGTTTAGTTTAATGATAGTTAGGAGAAGTCTATTAATGCCGTTCCTGCTCCTGCTGAAGCACAGTGAGTGTGTGAAAGCTACTGAAAGAAAATAAAGTGCCCATTTAGTGAGCGTAGCTGTTGTGGGTGATCCAGCTTGGAAGCTGATGCAGTGAGATGAACAGAGAGGAGACAGGGATTGAAGGTCTCTGGAAGCATTTGATTTGGTCTTCTCCGGGCTGGCTGAATGGCAGAGAACATGATCGTGTTTTCACACAGGTACAAAACATCTGCTTTTTCTCATTCCTTTAAGTGAAGCACTGTGAAGTGTTTTTAAACCCACATGAGTTACTTCATAGACTCCACTTACATGAAAAGTCCTCTCACATGAGGCTACCACCACAGACTTAATGGGGCCTGTTCATGTTTGGGCATGTCGATGCTATCAAGTGACGAAGTGAAATGGACTGTTTCCCCTCTTGTGGGTGCGATAATGATTGATACTGTCTTCTAGGTCAGTTTCAGTAACAGAGCAAAGAGCGCTTTGTTTCAACTTTTAGCTAAAATAAAAACCTTAATATATCACCACCTGGTAGTTCTGTTTCTTTTTGAAGTTATAAAGGATGTTAATTCCACCTCACCACATGACCCCTGCATGATGCATTTGGATTGACGGAGGAACTCTGAGACCTGACTATTATCTGTTCTCCGTCATTGTTGTTATTTACTTTCTGTCTTGATTCCTATTGTATTTTTCCTCTGGTGGAAAAATTTTCCTTTGCTAAGAATTGATACCGTCCTTGGACTTGGACTAAAATGAGGTACAGTGTTGGAGAGCTACAAAACAAAAAGAAAATGATGGTGAAAGAGAGGAAAACAATTTATAAGGTAAACAAGGCAATCTCCACACAAAGGCTAAAAACAAAACTGAATACCACTTTGAAAATATGCATTAAGTGTAAGATTCCTTTGCATCAGTTCCTTGTACATTTCTTTTTCCTAGAAAAAATTGAAAGGTTCAGATCTTTCTCTTCTTTGAGCTTTTCCATACGTTGCTGTTTGTAAAAAGAAAAGCAGCTGCGTAACATTTAGCAGGAAGAGGAAGTTTGACTTGGCTGCCCCGTGTCACAGGTCACTACTTTATGACTAACTGATCTGCTGTTTGTGTTTTTCCAAGTTGTGCCATCAAGAATTTGCTTTATTCTTATGTTTATATGACTACTCTTCATTTTTGGCTGTGTTCATTATAGCGCTCATTGCAGGATGTTTAACAAGCTCATTGAGAAATGTCTCGGTGGAATCTTTAGAGTTGGAAAAATTGACTGGATAGTCCATTTTTTTCCTTATGTCACTTGTTATATTCTATCTGAGTGGTGTTGACTTGAAAAGCAAACTGTGTTGGAGACTGTTGTACATGCCGCTCAACCTGCTGTTTATTTAACACTTTATGGCAAGTTCATACTTACACGTTTAGGTCAGAATGTTTTAGCCATTTGGAAGTTCAATGTGGATCTTGTGTTAATACGTCTGTGAAAACCTGGATAGACAGAAATTATTTCCACATTATAAAGTCAACTACATCTATAAATGAATAATATGACAAAATCAACTTCCATCATTTCAAATTCATCACTTGTTAGGTCAATATATTGAACTGCATCCTGATCTTCATATACTGTATGTGCATTGTCATTGTTCTTATTTCAAAGCATCTTATAAACTTGGTTGGAGTTGGATATTCAGTATAAATCAATGAAACTAGGATGAAGAAGTCTGATTGGGTGTTTTAGCCTGTTGGATAGAAAAGATCTATGACTCTTGACATTCTTTTGCCCCATGACGCCACTCTTACCAGCTGTTCCCATGTTGATAACATGTGTTGTTTTGGCTTCTGTCTCTGAAACCTCCCTGCAAAACAAGACCATGGACAGAAAAGCCTGAATGTTCTGTGACACCACGTCTTCCTCTTCTCCTTATCTGAACTTGATGTGTTCAGCTGCATGCCAAGAACATAGTTACTCAAGACATGTCGCTATGTCAACTATGTCAGCGTTTGGTTAGTTCCCACCTATTAAACTCCTACCAGATTAAGACTCTGCTGGGTGAGCATGGTTAATGAGGACAAGTCAACTTTGCTCAACTGAGTGATACTTTATCACTCAGCCTTGACAACATGTGCTTGAGAGTATGATTCCACACGCTGTTCTTCCTCCAGGTCAGCACTGAGCTCCTTTGAAGACTGTATGCAACTACAGTTTGCCATATGCTTGATATTACCATCCCCTTGCATTGCGAGCATGCTGCAATGTGATTGGAATGCAACCATGGTCCTCACATTTTAAGATGTGTACTCAGTTAGAACCACTTATTGTAGTCAATATACAACACCATAATTGTCCCTGTCCCTCTATTAGGATTTATATCTACAAAGCTATTTTAAACGCGAAAGATATACTTTTTTGTCCTATGATCCAGTTTGTTTTAATTTTAAAAAAAAGCTACTATGATGATATATTACACTAAGAAAAAAGATGAAATTCTGGGATAAACCAGCATGCAGATGGATTTAGGAGGAGGTACATAATATTTTTCAGTTCCAACATAAAACAAACCTGAATTCTGCTTTTATTGCCAAACAAAACCTCTTCATCCCATAATTATAGTTCAAGCAGCAGTAAATGTTTGCTGCTTAAGGCCATGATGACAAACTAGTCTGTCTGAACGAGGTGGTTACTTGGTTTTGTGGAATATTCTTTCCTCTCCACAAGGTACTGCAAGGTCATATCCATTTATTAGCAGTGTGACACATTTTTAAACTACAGTCAAGGTTCCCTGGGGCGTTTTAACAATTTCCATGTGTTCTGTTGGCTTACCTGTTTAGATTAAAGCAGTGGGTTGGGTCATCTCGAGGTTTCTGCCTGCCAGTCCTAGACAAAGGCATTGATGCACAAAAAGGTATCTGATATCAGTTTGATTATCCAGTTGGAGCATCCATATGAGATCATAGTGTTCACTTAATCAAAATCAGAGGTCTGTATTTTGTAGTTTTGTAGCATGCAAAAAAGGAGAAAAATGGCATGAATTAGCTGGGTTTGGTTTAGCACTCAATTATGCGATTTGTGGTAGAACTGTGAATCTTGATCAACTCAAAAAGGCTGCTTTAGAGCCAGTAAGCAAAATAATGAAAAGCTGCCTCTTTGTTACATGTGGCTGTAAATATTAATTATGTCTTCCTCTGGAGAAGTTTTGTTCTGCATGGGGAAAAAAAAGAAAACTTGTTTGACAAAAGCTGTTTTATTTGGCTGATTTCCAGCTGCCAAATCTAAAGCTGTTGAGTCGTTCCATTTTAGAGTAATCCACATCGTGTCTAAATGAACCTCACTGGATTACAGTGGGCTTAGCCCGCCAAATCATCTGAAATTAATTGCTGGGACAACGTGGGAGGGCAAATCTGTCTCAAGAGGGTTTAATTTCCCTCCCGTGTGACCTGTTGATTTATACGTTTTTCCCAAGGAACTGTGAACCTGTATTCAAAACACTGCTACACCTTAGCACACCTGAATAGTACTAGAAGTTCAACACAACTAATAAAACATACAGTACATACGTGGAGGTTCAGATGAAGCAATTTTTCATTAGTAAAATACACTAAAAACTAACATAAGTATGTGTGTTGATCAATTTTCCACCAAGAAAATAAAAAACAGACATATTTTAAGTTTGACACTGTACAAATGCAGGACATAAAAGACAAGCAGCAGGCTGATTGATAGGGAAAATGTTCTTACCTGAGTGGGTGCTGGTGAGTGAAGCAACCCAGCTGTAGATCGCTGAATCAGAGGTCCCTGAGTCCTTGCCCTCCTCTTGCTCTCAGAGGTGAAACTGTCTTCTGGTCCCACGCGCTGTGCCAGCTCTCTGTGCTCTGTGTTATCGGCCATGATTAAGTAATGGCTGACAGATGAGGCTGGCAGGGTTGCGGGAGGAGCGCGATGCCATATAATGTCTTTTCTTCCACTGTTAAAATGCAGATACAGTTCAGCTGGGGGAGCGCAGCTCGTATGGCTGTGATTTCCTTTTTTTCCCTACCCCTTTTTTTTTTTGCCTTTCTCTTTCTTCCTGCTTCTTTTACAAGAATGAGGAGGGGCCAGCCCCACTCCTCATCTCCCCCCCCTCCAACTTGTTTGCCTCTCTCTGCTCTTGTCTGAGGTAAAGGAGAGTTCTGTTTTGCTTTTTGAGTGAGCGTGCAGCAGGTATGTGAATCTGCCGTGCTTGGGGACTAGTCACTCAGGCTCTGGCCCTTGGCTTTGATGTCGTCTGTCAGCTGAGCGGGCCCTGTGTTTAAAATGCCTTGATAATTACAATGTGTATGATGCGTGTGTGTGCAGTGTCAACCGCTACCCGCACCATACTTACCAAGAAAAGGCAGGATGAGGTGGCTTTGTTGAAAGGCTTTGAATGAAGCATATGATTATTAGATTGTTTAAACAGGAAACCATTCCTCTACCTCCCAGAATGTGAAGAAAAACACAAACTCCACATCTGCAAAGCCCATAGGTCACCACCTCTGAGTTATGCAATAATCTGAGATCATAATTAGAGGACAGTAGAATATAATGTTCATTATCTGGACTGGAAAAAATGCTCAGGCAAAATCTCATCTGGCGTGTTCGATTCTAGCATCTCATTTATTCAGAGTGGCCTTGTATACAGGCACTCACTCAGCAAGCAGAAATAGGCACCTTAATTGCTGTCTGTAACATCTCAGGCAAAGGCCGTTTCAGATCTTTTTATTGGTGTGTCTGGTTTTTATTCTTCATGCCTTTTTTTGTGTCCTCTTGCCTCATTGTCTAGATTTCCTGAAGTGTATCTAAGTTGCTTATTGGTGCCAGATGAATGTCTTGCGTGTGCATCTACGGTGTGCTTTGCATTGCATCCCTTGTCCCCGCTTCCTGTGCCTCTGCTGCTCTAAAAGCAATCCCTGTGTTTACAGGTTCAGTTGTTTCACTGTATTCCATCAGCATGGCTGTTTAACATAAAGGTTTTTCGTCACTATTTTGGGTTTTTTATTTAAATTTGTTTTGGAGTGTGTGTTCAGTCGGCCTTTAGGTGTTGGGTCAAAGGGGTGTTCTTCTGTTGAGGCCTTAAGTTCTGCATTAAATGCGATTGTTTATGCATATTGATCTGAGGCTTTACAAGAGAGCCTATGAATGAGATTTCTGGTTAACAGAATGTGGTTGCCTTAAAAAAATCAATCTCTTCTGGTTTTCAGTGTGGTAACTTGTGCTTAACAACTTTATTTTCAGTTGACTTACTTTTCGAGGAACTTCTGTACAGAAATGTTTACATGGTGCAATCATAAGCGTGAGCGCTAATCGAGCTATGAGTTGGACTTTACTGTGTTTCACTAAACTTTGTGTTGTTCTCTATCCAACACCCATCCCCCTTCCCTGCAATTTCCTCCCCAGTGTTCAGTAAGCTGTGGCAGAGGGACCAAACAGCGGGATGTAGTCTGTGTATATCAGAACCAAACCAAAATAGAAGAGAAGCACTGCAGTCATCTGCCCCGGCCTCGGACACAGAAGGCCTGTCGGGCTCGAGTATGCCCCAGTTGGAAAGCTAACAGATGGAGGGAGGTATGTTTGTTCTTCTTGCTATCTTCTGGGGATTAGATAATAACCAAAAGTCTCAGAGAGGCCATGCTGTGAGTAACTGCAGCTGAGGCACAAACACAAACTCTTTCTAGAGATTGCAGATGTAGGACATGTACACACAGAGCACCTGTCCAATCACTGCTCAGTTTGCTCTTTTTGAAGATTTATGTGTCATTCCCAAAAGTGTAAACTAAACTCTAAAGGCCAAGACTGTTTATGTACAGTACTGTGCAAAATTCTAACAAGCTTCAGAGTCAATAATTGTGTGATGACCACCTTCATTCCTCAACACAGCCTGAACTCTCTTAGGCAGCTTTCTTGTAATTTGTTAAAGAAATCTTCAGGAATAGTTCTCAGGCTTCTTTAATGACATTCAAAGCTCTTTTTTGGATGTTGGCTGGATTTGGTTCCATTTTCTGTCAAGATTATCCCACACTGCTTGAATAATGTTGAGGTCCAGAATGTGGGGAGGCCGATCTATAACCGATAGCGTTCCAAGTGTGCTTGTACTGCGTTGGCAATGTGATTGGGATCATTGTGATACTGAGAAATGAAGCCAGTGCAGTACTACTGGATGCTTTGCACATGGCGTTGTTTTTATTTATGCCCGATATGTCATCTTTTGCCCTCCACTTGTCAACTTTCCTCAGTTTTCTTTAAGACACATTGGACAGCATACCAAGATAGGTCAAAGTTTGAGTTAATAGCTCTAAAGATGCAATTTCAAATTGGTTCTTAGTTTAAGTTTCTGCTATGTGTAGACACAAAAGTGGTTCATCCCTTGAGTTAGGTGCCTTTTTATTCTTGATCTTTTCATAGGTCAGTGTTAAATGGTTCAATAAACAAAAAAAGAAATACTCTATAAATGGTCAGGTACAAGGACTGGACTAAAGTGCAAAAAGCGGTTAATGTCAATAGAAAAACTTTGAACGACATTCAGAGAGCCTGAAGAACTCTTGCTCAAGACCACTTTAAAAATGACAAGAAAGTCTGGCTTCTTGGAAGCAAAATGTAAAGAAATGAGGAGTGACACTAGACTTTTGTGCACTACTATAGCACACTTAGTGTAACATTTGTGTTTGTGGTTTCAAATATTCAGGGAACTTTTTAAAATCCTATCTTAGAGTACAGTTCTTCTATGAAAGCTTTTTGTCAGACCACACACTGACCATGTGAATGTGAATCTGTCAAAATGAAAAGTGATAAACGTGGCAGCTGATGCAGCCAAGTTTGTGGTGCATGCACATGCAAACAGGGTGGGAAGGGGATAAATATCTGAATTACAGGAGGTTTCTGTACTAATTGGTGACTTGGACACTGAATACTTTCATAGCAGTTCATGAAAAGCCTCTCATGCCTGCTTGGAAAGTATAAAATGTAAATGTAAAATCCCCAAAGGTCCTGCAAGGCTTACATTTGCTCCCCCTTCACAAGACTCCTGCCACTCCCCACTCTTTGAGCCTTTCCTCCTCCCCTCTCACTTTTTCTCTCGCTGGTGTCTGGAAGCAATCATCTTCCTCCACATACCACCAGCAACCATGAAATCCTCAACTAGAGCATAAAGACATGTTTTATATCTTAATGTCCGTGCATGTGACAACTTTGAAACCTCAGCACCCAGTGCCTGAGTTATTCCGAAGCTACCCAGCACTCTCAGTCACCTCTGACTGCGAATGTAATAGACAATATATTAGAGGAGCTGGGGGGGAGGAGGGGGTGCTTCCCATTGGGAATCAGTTTGGTTTTCAAGGACAAAATTCTCTCCACTTGCTATTCGAAATACCATGTTACACATGTTTATTGTAAAGTGAAGTTGAAAGGACGATTCAGTGTCTTATTGATTTGGTTATCTTATTTTGAGTTTGGATTTTAGTTGCATGTTTCTCACAAATTATTGAATTATTTTGTTTTAATAAAATGAAGGTGAATGATTTTGTTTATATGGTCAAATCTATGTTTGCTTTAAAAAATGATAAAGAACAAGTTTTGTTTAATTTCACTATACGAAGCTTGAAAGTACAGGAAAAAATGCCCTTTTAAATGAAATGAGCTGACCCTTTAAACTGCTTACTAAACACTGTGATTAAAGAGCGCACACTTTTTAAAGCCGGGTTATGCTGTATCACTTCTAGAATCACTTGAACAGCAGGTTCTATTTTCATGCTTGACGCAAGTTTTTTTTGTTGTTGTTTTTGCTTTTTAAAGGCATATTTTGATCTGAAGGTCAGATTTCCTGCAGTGCTTTTTGTTCTTTCTCCAAACTCAAAGAGTTGAACCTTCACATCTAAGGATAAACTCTGCAACGATAACAGAAGTTGCAGCAACTTCTGGGTCGTACACTGATTTTTATGAATGTGTAATGTGTGGCGGGCAAGCTGAGAAATCAGCGTGGTCAGCTGAAATCGTGGTAAATGGCCTGCATTTGTATAGCGCTTTTTCTAGTCCCTAAGGACCCCAAAGCGCTTTACACTACATTCAGTCATTCACCCATTCACACACACATTCACACACTGGCGATGGCAAGCTACATTGTAGCCACAGCTGCCGTGGGGCGCACTGACGGAGATCTTACAGAGCGCTACCTTAGTATGCAGGCATGCTTCTCAAAGAACATCAAAGAGATGTCTGAGATAGATCTTTGTGTGATCCCAGATATACAGCTCACAGAATAGGAACAAACCCATTTCTGGATTCATGAAGTGCATTGAACCGGAGCATCAAAGCAGCATATCTTAACTCGGCAGACCAAACAAACGTTATAAAAATATCGCCTGTGAAACTTAGGAGAGGAAAACCAACAGAATTATAAGATGGATTTTGCTGTCTCACTTAAATTACTCTGTTAACACATATTTTCTTAGCATATTTGTTAGAATGGTAGTATGCAATACGTAAGCATCTCAGAAAATAAGGGCAAATTCAATAAACCATTATCTTGTAACTGCCCCTTGTAGTGGCTGCTGCTGAGCAGACATTATATAGTCTTAGTTTAAATTGGTGAGTCCGTGATTTAGAGATTTATGAAGCATCATAAGCACATGGTCCTAAAATGCAACTCAGCTGTCAGTTCTTACTACTGACCCCCACTACTCCTAAATAGTGACTTGTTCTAAACCGTACTCATGCACAATTTTAAGTCTAAACTCCAGGGCAACATACTTCCAATGACAAAGTCAAGGTTAATAACAAAATATGTTGTACAGCATTTTTCTCATGTCAAGGAAATTGGATTTAATGTGTAAAATCAGTGTGTCTGTGTAGGTCCTCAGTCATCCAGGTCATGGTAGTCTTAAGAGTTTGAAAAATCAAGAAAAGGAGCACACACATGTAAAGAAATCTCTTAGAACATACGGTTGACCCAACTGGACTTTCATCAAATCAGAGAAATCTTTGAAATCTTTACCCTCCACTCACATCTTGCCTCAGATGACCTCAACAGTTCGCGTGAGGGTGGGGCAAGGTCACACAGTGGATTCACCCGTAACCCCCTGTGATGGTAATGACCCCTTTTATCAGACTTTGGCTCATCTGATGATACACAGGATCAATAGTGGGTCAGCGACCCTCAGCACCACCTCCGAAGTGGTCAGCTCCCACTAGAGGTTAGATGCTTGGAACTCTCCACCATTTGTTTTAAGAACCAAAGAAGCCTCTTGGATGAGAGGCGAAACATCTTTACGGACTTAAAGAAGTTCAGTCGCCTTCTTTTTTAAGCTTTTAAGAGTGTGTCATCAGCTTAGTGCCCCTTTAAGGTCAGCTCTACAACAGAAGTGATTTTAAAAAGCCACAAAAACGAATACTTTGTATTTATAGCCTTATTGCTGCTGGAGAAAAATAAGCTTCCTTTAGAGTCATTTTCCACTTCTTGCCATGTTTTCGAAATGAGATGTGTGTTTTGTGTGTGTTTTACTAGTGTTCTGTCACCTGTGGGGTCGGAGTTCAGAACCGCGATGTCTACTGCAGGCTAAAAGGTACGGGACGAGTCCTCGAGGACCTGTGTGACGCTCGCGCGCGTCCTCCTACTGCGCGGCCGTGCCAAACTGCAGAGTGCACACACTACACTTGGGTCGCTGATGAATGGAAAGAAGTAAGTAACTTGTTTATTCTCTTTCTTTCTATCTGTGACGACGTATTTCCTTTGCTCACTCTCCAAGTGTGAAACAGATGTTCAGATGTTTAAGCATCTTATTAAAGCTTTTATTGGCTGCAATCTCCACTTTGTCGCTAACTCTCTCTCTCTGCACCATTAGATGGGCGTCCTGCATACACCCTTTATCTGTCGTGAGGGCTTTAGTGTTAACCATCGCAACTAAATATGATACAAATCAATGATATCCAAACTTGAGAGTACTGATGGCCATCGCCCCTTCTGTGCTACTGAACGGCACTGCTCTGTGTCACGCTAGCAGACTGTTTTCTTCCTGGCTCATCTTTCTTTAATGCGATGTGCTTTGTCCTCAAAGCGAGGCATTAAAAAAAGGGACATCCTGTAGGGACATAGCACTGCTTGAATCTTTGCAGTGTTTAGATCTCTGTCTGTGCTGCCGCAAAAACTTTGAACCTTCTTTCTCTCACAGTTTGCCCCTGAAATCCTCTCTGTTCTTATGAAATATAAAGAAAGTGAAAAGAAAAACACACAAATTTTCAAATCCTGATCCATTTTATGACTTTTAAGCCATTACTGAAGGGAAATCTGTTTTAACTTTTATCTTTAACACTGACATTGTCAAGAGCACATGTTTGGCATTGTGTTACTGTTCCAGTTGTTACACAACACTCACTTTCCTTCATTTGTGTAAAGGTTTAATAGGGATGTGCATTTATTGTGCTAAAGGGATGTCCAGGAGTCTTAGAAGTTGATTTAGTTGCTGAAACCACAATCCATCTCACAACCCTGTGTGTGATTTTTTTTTTTTATCAGTGTAATGCAACATGCGGAGAAGGCGTGAGAAGCAGGAAAGTGGTGTGCATGGATCCAGGAATGACACCTGCTCAGGGTGATTACTGTGATCCATTAGCCCGACCTCCATTGCTCCAGCCCTGCAAAGAAGCTCCTTGTCACTACATGTGGATAACAGGAGACTGGTCAATGGTAAGAACATGAGAAATATAAGTAATAAGTTTCAGTATTGGTATCAAATAATTCATAATTTCTCTAAAATGGAAAGAAATAATTTAAGACTGAAGGAACTTTGTTTCATCTTTTTCTTTTTTCAAACAACTGTCTGAACCCAAAAGGTGTTAACTTAAAAATGAGATAAAAAGGAGAAACTGTGTCTATTTAGAGCTGTCTTCTTGTTTCTCACATACAAATATTCTAATAGTCATAGGGAGATCTGCTGTGTATGTACTAAAACAGCTGACAAGATGAAAATGTGGCATTTATTTCAAAATGTTCATTAAATAAAACACGAAAACGTTTGACATCTTCTGCTAATTTAATTGTCATCGTAATCAACTAATTGCTTCAAAACATCTGCATTTCAGTAGAATCAGGCTCATTCAAATGGAGAAGGCTTTAAAATGAGCAAGGTCATCAATTCTCATCAGCAGTACCAATGAGGCCCCGTTCTACTGCACAACAGCTTCTTCTAAAGCCAAAGCTTTTAACCCACTGTGTGTATTTTCGTGTGGCTTAGTGCTCTGCCAGCTGCGGTGTTGGCTACCAGCAGCGTATTGTCTCCTGCTCCCTGATGCCCACCTCTCCCGCTCAGGGTGTGTACACTCAGTCCTCCTTTGCCAGCACGAATTGTCCTGAGCCTCGCCCTCCTGGCAGCCGGCCGTGCCTCCTCACGGAATGCCCTCACATGTCCTACTGGAAAGTTGGCCCGTGGAGCAAGGTGAGTCAGAAAAGGCTTGTTAGACAGCAAGAAATCCTCCTCAGCTAATCACAGTTTTAACAATACATTTTGATGACTTGTGGATTTTAATAAATCTCATTTGTGGATTTGGACTGGAGCCTTTTTCACTTTTGGAGGGAATGAGTGTGTGCGTGTTTTTACCAGTGCTCGCAGACCTGTGGAGCAGGAGTGATGGAGCGCAGAGTGGAGTGCGTGACCTCAAAAGGCCAAACGTCCAAACTCTGTCGTCTGTCAGAGAGACCTGAGTCTCAGGCCGCATGTCAGGAAAGAGAATGTGAGTGGTAAAATGTAATGTAATGGTCACTGTCGGTGCTTTGTGTGGAAACAACCATATCTGATTCTAAAAACTCTGTGTTTTGCTTTGTTTTTACACAATAAACTACTTAAAGGCTCTTGGAGTGATCACTTAGTGGAACAATAAACAGACAGTCAGCAGTTTTCTGCAAATTGTGCAGTCTGTCAGAATGCCTCAAGGGCTTCAGCTGAGCCAGGCATTATTGTGGATTTGGAAAGTGCTGTAAAACAGCAAGCCAAAGTTCGCAGGGTTAATCATTCCTGACTTAGATTCTGCCAAGTCAGGCACTGATGAAATTGAAAGGATATACTGGACAGTCAGTTCTCTGGTCAAGTATTAATCTTGACTAACTAATCAGCTCAATATGAGCTCTGCAACACAAACAAGACAATTACAACACCTCAAGCTTGGGAAGATTAGATCCAAGTCACTATCCGCTTTAGGGAGAAGTGCTTAGTTTTTTTTAGCTTTCAACATTTTTATGCTATTTGCTGACAAAAGATTTATGTACTAACTTTTAAAATGAGATGGCTAAATACTCCAGCTTTTAAAAGCTGTTGACAGCTCCCACTGTTGCACTGAAAGCTCTTCTTCCTCACTCCCTCTCCCAGGCCAGTTGTTCAGTACGTGCCGAGAGGTCCAGATGAGACAGGGCGTGAGGATAGATGGCGAATACTATCTCAAAGTCAAATCCCGGATCCTACAGGTTTGTATGTTCTGCCAGAATTACTCCGGCACACGTCATGATTCAAGCAGCAGCAGCAGCAAACTCGTGGGATCTCATCCTTTACCTCAACATGTTTGCTCTTAGATTTACTGTGCTGAGATGCAGACTGATTTCCCCAAGGAGTATGTGACATTGCGCAGCGGTCAGACCGATAACTACTCCGAGGTGTATGGCCACAGGTGCGTATGATGTGGAGATGACTTGCTGTATGGTTATGCAATGTGTGAAATATGGTTATTGTGCTGTTTGCACTCAGTTCCCATATTTCTTTAAACGCACAGGTTGCTGAACCCATTTCAATGCCCGTATAACGGCAGCCGAAAACAGGACTGTGAGTGTAGGAACGACTACTCAGCAGCGGGATACACACTCTTCCACAAAGTTCGTCTGGACCTAAACTCCCTGAGGATAACGAGTGAGTAATTACTTCATGATTGCCTTACGCCGTGCACTGTATCGAGACCACACATGGGTGTTTTTTTAACCCTCACACGCCTCGCTCCAAAGCGCTAATGCCACATCCAGAGCCCAGTCCAAATGAAAGTAAGCCTTACTCCACGCTCTCTCCTCCCAAATCAAAATAATGAGATTTCAGCACTGTGTGTTCGTGTCCCTGGAGAGGACTTGAAACCGTGCCCGTCAGCACTCATCCATCCTTTTGCATCAGAAATAAAACATGTCCTCACGCTTGCATGCAAGCAATCATACAATTACAATGTGCACACATGCACATCTTCAGGCCATATTCCTCTGCTCATTATTCCACTCAGCTCCACCTGCCCTATTTTGTCCAAGTATGCTTTTGATTACATAAAACAATGTAGATTACTGTGCTGTTTTTTTTGTTATTCTTTTGTCTTTGCATGTGTGTGGGTGTGTGTTTATTATATTCTCAGGACCCAAAAGCTGAGACACAATTATACTTGTGGCTTCAGGCAGATTTGTTGGAGCCAAATTGCAGGACTGTGCAAGTTTGAGAGGCTTTTTCATCGCTAAACCTTAGCTACCAGGTTAAGTTTAAAATTAGGTTATGGTGAGAATAAAGGTAATGGGTAGGATTAGATGTTCCGCTTTTAAGTAGCTTTAGGAATATCTAAGGAAAGGCATTATGGCCATAAAAATAGGTAAACACAAGATGTGTCTGCATGAGTTTGCATGCTTGAGAAGCTGGATTAGTACCTACGCTATCATCCTCCCGTCTCCTTCATCTCATCTGGGTCCTTACAGCACATGTTCCCACACCCAGTCTGCGCAACACTCATTTAGTTTTCAGGTGGCTTAAAGAGAGCCGAGGAGAAATAATGAGTTAAAGATGAGGGGCAGAATATGAAGAGGTGCTAATGTGGTGTGCCTTTTGCAATATTGCAAATGTTACTTGCATGCAGTCAAACAGTATTTGAATTTCAGTAAACAATTAGAAAATGTAACATAAAGATTTCCTATAGGTAAATATGTTTTAAACAGTAGGATTTTGCTAATTTTGCTTTAGATTTAAGCAAATTCACTATAGGAGAAAAGATGTTGAAAAATATCTTCTTCCAGAAAGTAAAATCTTAGTTGTTGATACTCTACAGCCATGTGGTTTCAGTCAATTTTTTATGCTTGTGGTCACTGTGACTTTAAATCAGTGTCTTTGGTATCTGTTTACCAGTCACAGACCTCCGGTTTTCCCAGACACCTCTTGGTCAGCCAGTGCCCTTTGCTACAGCGGGGGATTGTTATAGTGCAGCCAAATGTCCACAGGTTTGTGAAAAAAAAAGAAAGACAGTTTTGCTTTTTTTGGTTGTGTGTTTTATATTCTTTTACCTTACCTGTTAGAGAACTTCTATGAAATAAATCCGTCTCTTTTGTGTTTTCAGGGCCAGTTCAGCATCAATCTAATTGGCACTGGCTTCAAAGTGGCTCAGGCCACCAAGTGGACATCTCAGGGCAACTATGTTTCAGTCAAAGTCCACAGATCGGAGGTAAAAACAAAACGTTCCAAGTGAACTCCTATAATGCTTGCCTTTAGTGTGGGTCATGCCGGGCAGATTTCAAGTAATGGATCACTGTTTTGTGTCCTGCCCCAAGTGGAGGAGTTCAAGTATCTCGGGGTCTTGTTCGCGAGTGATGGGAGAAGGGAGCCGGAGATCGACAGACGGATTGGGGCTGCAGCTGCAGTAATGCGGACGTTGCACCGGTCCGTCGTGGTGAAGAGGGAGCTGAGTGTAAAAGCGAAGCTCTCAATTTACCGGTCGATCTACGTCCCTACCCTCACCTATGGCCACGAGCTGTGGGTAGTGACCGAAAGAACGAGATCGCGGATACAAGCGGCAGAAATGAGCTTCCTCCGAAGGGTGGCTGGCCTCTCCCTTAGAGATAGGGTGAGAAGTTCGGCCATCCGGGAGGGGCTCAGAGTAGAGCAGCTGCTGCTCCACATCGAAAGGAGCCAGCTGAGGTGGTTCGGGCATCTGACAAGGATGCCCCCTGGGCGCCTCCTGGGTGAGGTGTTCCAGGCATGTCCCACCGGGAGGAGGTCCCGGGGCAGACCCAGGACACGCTGGAGAGATTATATCTCTCGGCTGGCCTGGGAACGCCTTGGTATTCCCCCGGACAAGCTGGAGGAGGTGGCTGGGGAGAGGGAGGTCTGGGCCTCTTTGCTTAGGCTGCTGCCCCCGCGACCCGACCCTGGACAAAGCGGATGACGATGGATGGATGGATGGATCACTGTTTTCATTTTGCTGGGGTGGACTGAGCCTCATGCTGGATCACTCCAGTTGTGGTGTGAGACTGTAGTGCTGAAATGTCATCAATGTGATTCACTGAGCAGGAATCCCTTCATGACATTTATGAAGATTTCATTCTCTGCCCTTTGCCCACTTTTCCTCTCTCATTTGTCTCTGTCTGTAGGATGGGACAAGAATCTACGGCCGCTGTGGTGGTTTCTGTGGGAAGTGCATTCCCCAGGCTCACAACGGCCTACTTCTTCAAGTCCACTGAGAGCTGTGCAGAGACCAAACCACCTAAATCTGTCTGGAATAAGATACTGGCAATAAGAGAGATTTGATCCTGCAGTCATCCGTGAGTGTCAGAGGGGGACCATTTAACAATTATTATCCCACAGTAATATCCTCAATCCCCAAACAGCAGCTAGAACAGACAGGACGCTATATATAGTGCAGTGCTACAGAGCCACCATCAGGTACTTCACCCAAACTACTAACACTTAAAAGGAGTCAGCAGTTGTGCAGACGTTGTCATGCACTCATGTGCTTTGGAGACTAAATTATTTTGCATGACGCAAATTGATTTTTTTGTATCATAACACGGGATACAGGACTGAAAACACCGGGAAAACAAATACAAAGACAGGAGGAAAAGAAATATCCTGCCGGCTGATAAGGAACTTTTTCCAAACTTAGAAAGACACAAAACACTTGGGCTCTGATCCAACTGATATGGTGGTCAGCAAGATAGTATAAAAGGAGACATGCTGTCCTTGCAATCCTACTGTGGTTCAAAAAAAAGGTCTATACGCAGACTATGGAAGAGTATATAAGGGATAGTTGTGTTATTTTTCTACATTGTGACAGATTAAGAAAAATGATGGCTACAGGAACTAGCTGCTTTGGTATATATATGAGGGCATTACAAATCTTGTTCTCAGCAACAGATGAGCAGGAATGATTCCCATATGGAAAAGAAATGGAACAAAAGTAGTTCAGGTTCGTGTTTAAATGTATGTCTCATCCTGGGATTTACTCAGGAGGTGACCCCTTTTCCCATTTGCGTTTTCACTTGCAACACAATAATGAGAATAACGTATAAATCAAATAACCATTATTTTTTAACCTGAAAAATGTGAAAGGGGCCACTTGCATGAGTAATGACATAGTTTGAGACGTACAAACATTTACGGTCGGTGGAATGAGAAATTCTTATGCTTTTTTTGTTTTTGCGGCTCAAGACTCTGAAACGTATCAGCATGCAACTAAGTACTGATGTCCTTCCACACCTGTCTCATGTCAGAGGTCAAACGTTAGGAGAACATCAGGAGCCTTTAGAATAACTACAGATAACGTTTTGTTTTAGTTGTCGTGTACTTTGTGAGTCTGTCTGCTGTCATCTGTTGTCAGGTATTTTTAACAAAACTACTGAAACCCACATAGACAGTCCACCGACTGACACTGAGGCACGGCTGTCAGAGTAAACACTAGTGCTGTGAGGAAATAGCTGAACTATTTCCATATTTCCTGGTGTTGAAGTACAATTTTGTCTGTTTTGTGCGTGTGCGTGCATGTGTGTTTCATAGTTAGATTGTTATTGGTGTTTCTCTTTGTCACACGAGTTCTCATCTGTTACACCTTGACACAGTATCAGGTGTGTGTATGCGTGCGCGTCTCACCTCACACCCTCCGTTGGGCCTACTGTAGGTGCCTGCAAAACCCTACCTCTCATAGACATCCATACTCGGTTGAGATATGTGTTGTAATATATTTATGTTTGAACATATTTATTCTGCATTGACTTGTAGATATGTTCTGTATGACGGTACAATGACTACTACCAACAGAGAAGCCATTGTCTGATATGTTTTGTCCGTTGTCTGCTAAAATAGGTATTATCCTACTATTTGTAGCATATAACCACTAATCTTGAATGAGGATCTTTTAAAAGGTGCTTTTGAACTGGAATTACCTCTAATGTTGAGAAGGAAAACTGGCTTTGGGAATAACACTCGATAGGGCAGAGATTCAACTCTTTCTAGCAGACTCCCTAGGATCTCCTTATAGCCTGTTGTGGTCCTTTTATGAACAGAGCTAATGTTTTAGATGCAAGATTGCCCGATAAAACAGACCAGCGACTGTGCGAAGGACTCTCCCATTGAGCAATACTTACTGTAACGCATCATATCCGGCTTTTGCCATGACCGCAAATACAACTATCAACCAACTGAACACGCGGATTCGCTAATGTTAAGCTTTAACCAAAGTTAGGCAGTAGATGCAGACTGTTTTTTTCCCCCCTCTCAGACAATGCCGCTTCTTTTGATTTAAAGAATGGCTGAAAATAATAAAAGTCAGTGAGCAGCTAGAAAACCTTTGGCTGTCGTTCATTTTATGATGGTCAATTGTGCTATGAGGTCTGTATCAGAAATTTAAAGAATACTTGATGCACTGTGTGCTGTCAGTTTTGTAGAAATGTAATCCTGTTTTTGTTTTTTTGTAATAACCATTAAGATTTGTAACTTATGATATATGTGTATTTGTAATATTCATACTTGAATTGCAAACTGTGTGCTAAAATATTGAATGGGCATTGGTACTGAGTAGAGAAACGGTGTGCTTGTTTGTCATGCTTTATCCAAAGATGTTTAAAAGAATCCTATGTACCTACAGTATGTACGCAGCCTGTATAAAAGAAACAAATGATTTTGGTGCTATACTAATTGTACTATTACTTGTATGTCTTGCTACTACACTAATGCTAAAGAATAAGTAAGAATAAAACTTGCTTTCCAACAGACTCGTTGATGAACAAAGTGATGGTGTGGTTCCTTATATTTGCAATTTTCAGTTTTTATACTTTGCTATTTTCTTGCTGTTTTTAGAAAAGTTGGATACCAACTCCCTTTACGTTAAGACACGTGACGTTAAACTGCTAGGAGGGTTGGATCTGGGTCTCTCACATCAAGGCTCAATGCACTTTAAAAATATTGATTTTAAAAAGTATAAAATCCCAAATCACAATCTATAAATATCTATACTCTAACACTATTACTAGTTAAAACTAAAATACTAAATACTAGTTTTGTTTTTCTATTTCTTTGGGACTTTTTATCCATGAATTTCTAATCATGCAAGTTGCAAAACAATTTTTAATCAAACTAAGTTGACAAAATCATTTCAATTGGTCTTCATTTTTGCAAAGTCTACTTTTTATTTTTATTTTAGTGAACTAAAACAATATGCAACATAATTTATATAAATAATCCTTCAAACAGATCAAGTCATTGCCCTGTTTTCTAATATAATCATGTGCACATAGATTTAAACTCAAAATCTAAGGTCAAACTCCATATACATTTTGTATGCAGCAAAGTAAATATATTAAATGAAATATTACATGGCTGTATGAAGTCACTTAAAGCACGGGTCCTTCTTATCACTACAGCAGTTTCTGTCGGCCACAGAGTCAGCTGGATTCTAAAGAAGGGGAGCAGGTCAGCTCTGGCTGGGTGCTTTGCTCACCACATTGTGGCTCCATGTGGATTCACTTAGTGATGCAGACTGCTTTTCCACAACATGACTTTCAAGAGTTCAGTTCCACTTAAACATATAAACAGAGCAAATACCTTTTAAAACCAGTCCTCACTAATATATATGTATTCTTGAGATCTAGAAACACCTTAAGCTGTCAACTACAGAGCGAATCATCAAAGTTGTGTCAAAATCCAGGAATGAGGTAAGTTTCATGTAAACCCCAGAAAGAAGTGGAAAAGTTCCTTTTCAGGGAATTATGTCACCAAATTCCCTTGGTAATAAAGGTGCAGGTACTTCAGGAAAAAGTGGAGTGCTTATATATAAGCCACTTTTCTAGGGCTCATTGCACCAAGATAGCTTTGTACATTAAATGAAAACAGATACTGTAGTGCCTCAAGAGCTGCTTTGATTTCTTGCCAAAAGCCTGCTTTGGTTCCTAAAATCTAATCTAAGGATTTGGAATAGTCCTGAAGCACAACAACAACTCCCTTCAAGAGCAGTTTTCCAGTGAAATCAAGCTGTGATGAGGTCCTTTCAGACTTCCCAGGCTGTGGACGTTGGGAAACAACTCCTCTTGCCTTAATGTTTTCATAAACCAGATATCGCTAATGATGGAGCTGAAAAACACAAACCTGTGCAGAGAATCCTCATAAAAAGTGCTAATGATTGATGTTGACCACGGCACACAGTCTGCTTTGAGGTAACGGCACAGACATTCTGGTACAATCTACAGCTGCAACCTGCTCTAAGGGGCAGAAGTAACTATGAAAAATAAGAATAAATCTGTAATAAAAACTTAATGTCAAATGTTTGTTTTATGTGTACTGTATGTCTCATAGTACACTTTGCTCATAAAAGTGAGTACTTTTGCATTACTCTCATACTGATTAAGTAAACATTAAAGATGAAATAGTTATTGGTACAATAACCCCATTGTTGAATAAATCATAATATAACTTATATGGTCCTTATAATACTTGTTATTATTATAAGGAGTGACAGTCCTGCCAGCTAAGAACAGGAAACTGATGCTGCAATTCAAACGGGTTCACCAAAATTGAACAGTTTAATAGAAAATCAATGCCTGGTCTCATGAGTGTTGGTTTCTGCTGCAGCATGGTTGTTTAAATGTCACAGTGTACTTGAGTGCTGCTGCTGTTGATCTGATCACATCCACCGCTTTATGACCACAACATTTCACCCATCTTCTGATGGCATTATGTTACAAAGGAGAAAAAATCTCAAACTGGTTTCTTGAACATGAGTTCACTGTACACTGAACCAGCTTCCAGTTTGGATTCAGGAGACAGAGACTATTTTTACTTTTAAGATTAGGCTTAAAATTTTCCTTTTTGCTAAAGCATATAGTTAGGGCCTTAGTTATGCTCTAATAAGTGTAGGCTGCTGGGGGATCCCATGATGCATTGAGTGTTTCTTCTTCAGTCACCTTTCTCACTCAATATGTGTTAAAAGACCTTTTCTGCACTGAATCATA